>NW_012103920.1:6055391-6057251 GCF_000951045.1 Mandrillus leucophaeus
TTTTTGCTTTCCATTTGCTTGGTAGATCTTCCTACATCCCTTTATTTTGAGCCTATGTGTATCTCTGCACGTGAGATGGGTCTCCTGAATACAGCACACTGATGGGTCTTGACTCTTTATCCAGTTTGCCAGTCTGTGTCTTTTAATTGGTGCATGTAGCCCATTTACATTTAAAATTAATATTGTTATGTGTTAATTTAATCCTGTCATTATGATGTTTGCTGTTTATTTTGCCCGTTAATTGATGCAGTTTCTTCTGTATCAATTCTCATGATGAATTGATGGTCTTTACAATTTGGCATGTTTTTACAGTGACTGGTACAAGTTGTTCCTTTCCATGTTTAGCGCTTCCTTCAGGAGCTCTTATAAGGCAGGCCTGATAGTAACAAAATCTCTCAGCATTTGCTTGTCTGTAATGGGGTTTTGGTGTGGATGTCCTTTTTGTTGATGTTGATGCAATTCCTTTCTGTTACTTTCCTTCTAACAGTCAGGTTCCTCAGCCGCAGGTCTGTTGGAGCCTTCTGGAGGTCCACTCCAGACCTGTTTGCCTGGGTATCACCAGCAGAGGCTGCAGAACAGCAAATATTGCAGAACAGAAAATATTGCTGCCTGATCCTTCCTCTGGAAGCTTCATCCCAGAGGGGCACCTGGCTGTATGAGATGTCTGTTGGCCCCTACTGGGAGATGTCTCCCAGTTAGGCTACATGGGGGTCAGGGACCACTTGAGGAGGCAGTCTGTCCATTCTCAGAGCTCAAACACCATGCTGGGAGAGCCACTGCTCTCTTCAGAGCTGTCAGACAGGGACGTTTAAGCCTGCAGAGTTTTCTGCTGCCTTTTGTTCAGCTATGCCCTGCCCACAGAGGTGGAGTCTTTAGAGGCAGTAGGCCTTGCTAAGCTGCAGTGGGCTCTGCCAAGTTTGAGTTTCCCAGTCACTTTGTTTACCTACTCAAGCCTCAGCAATGGCAGATGCCCTTCCCCCTCCCTGGCTACAGCCTTCCAGGTTCATCTCAGACTGCTGCACTAGCAGTAAGCAAGTCTCCGTGGACGTGGGACCCATAGAGCCAGGTACGGGGGAGGATCTCCTAGTCTGCTCATTGCTAAGACTGGGAAAAGCACAATATTTGGGCAGAAGTGTTCCGTTTTTCCAGGTACAGTCCATCAGGGCTTCCCTTTGGTAGGAAAGGGAAATCCCCTGAACCCTTGTGCTTCCTGAGTGAAGCAATGTCCCACTCTGCTTCTGTTCACCCTTTGTGGGCTGTACCCACTGTCCAACCAGTCCCGATGAGATGAACCAGGTACCTCAGTTGGAAATGCAGAAATCACCCATCTTCTGCGTCAATCATGCTGGGAGCAGCAGACAAGAGCTATTCCTACTCGACCATCTTGGAATAACTGTTTTTTTTTTTTTAATTCCTATCTAGAAGGTTAGCAGAACAAAGCGTAGCATTAGTAATTGCTTGTATTAGCCAGGAAAGGATGTTGTTTGATTTTTAAAATTAATTATTATTATTATTGGAGAATATACTTTTATCTTTCTCAGGCATGATGGAGGGGTCTTATCTTTGTCTTGCTCTTTCATGATCATTCCCTCATCATGGTCTTTCTTAATGTTAGTGTTCTGTGAAATCATTTTACAGGAAAGTATCACAGCCTAGCTATGCATACTGGACACTTCTTACCAATGCCAAGGCTTGGCTAATAGAGCCAGACCAGTCCCTGGCTGTCAATAGTTCTCTTTCTCTTTCTTAGCCTTAATGAAAGTTCGTCGCAAACTGTGATGTGATGAATTTCCATGCAGTTTTGCTGGGGCAGTAGTTTATCATTGATATTAATGGGCTTTAGAATATTACATTTGGGTT
>NW_012103920.1:6057301-6072258 GCF_000951045.1 Mandrillus leucophaeus
TCTCTTTCTTAGCCTTAATGAAAGTTCGTCGCAAACTGTGATGTGATGAATTTCCATGCAGTTTTGCTGGGGCAGTAGTTTATCATTGATATTAACGGGCTTTAGAATATTACATTTGGGTTTTGAACTCCAGCTTTGCCACTTGTTAAATGTCTTATTAACTACGTTATATTCTCTCAGGCTATTCTAGCCCCTGTAAATGGTGATAATGGTCCTTATAGAAGCCTTATGCATAATAGTAATTGCTCTAATAGAATATATAAAATTCCTGGAAGATCCTTTAATCCCTAAAAAGTAAAAACACAGTATGTGTTCTCTTTCCATCCTTTTCTTTCTCAGTTTTGTTAAGAACATTCTCCTCAAAGACCATTGTCCATAGAGACCCTACCTGCACCCAAAGGGCTATGAATATACCTCCCCCACCCATCCAAAAACTCGAGTAGATGTACTCTCCTGTCGCCACCACCACCAGCCCCATTCATCTTCCCCTCAGTCTTGCTCTTCTGCCTGGTTTTCACTCTGACACATAGTTGGAAGGCTGAGATCTTTTTTTTCCTCTTAACTCAGATTTGTACTACATATGAAATGTTTTGGATCATATTTTTTTCTTTTTCTTTAGAAAGCTGGTAATAATTAATGCTGTACTTGCAACAATGGAAAAATTGATAGAAATTTTAGAATCTTCAAAAACCCAAATAGACTCTACAGTGTTCTCTCAAAATAATGAAATTGTGACAATAGTGTGTTATATTTAACTTTAAGCAGCAATTTCTTGGGCATGATTCTGGCTAATTAAAAAAATACAGAAGGGTTTAGAAAAATGGGCGGGATCCTACATTTGTAGGATGGAATTTAAGAACACAGTTCACACATAGACCAAAGGTGCTCTGATACTTGCCTTAGTTTGGGCTCCCCTCGAAGCAGATACTGAGCAAGAATTTAAATAGAAGAATTTAAATTTACTAGGGAGAAGAAAGAAATACCAGTGGAGGTGTGGGCAGGTGAGATAGAAAAAGGAAGGCAGCTAATAATACACATGTTTTCAAGGCAGTAACTCCTGTGACCACTGGATGTTAGTCTTGCTTGGGAACTCTGAGGCCCAGTGTAGAACAAACACCTCCATATGTGTCTCCTGTGAATGAGGAAGTCAGGGTATTTATTCACTCACTCTCACCAGTCATTGGCTGGGGGATGTTCCCAATGGGATTTGTTTCCTTGTACTTCTGACCTCCTGCACTTACAGGTGGGCAGGTAAATTGGGCTTCAGCAGCTGAAGAAGGTCCTGAGGCAGGCCAGGCATGGTGCCTGACGGCTGTAATCCCAACACTTTGGGAGGCCGAGGCAGGTGGATCAATGGAGATTAGGAGCTCAAGACCAGCCTGGCCAACATGGTGAGACCCCATCTCTACTAAAAATACAAAAATTAGCCAGGCATGGTGGCACACCTGTAATCCCAGCTACTCAGGAGGCTGAGGCAGGAGAATCGCTTGAACCCAGGAAGGCGGAGGTTGCAGTGAGCCAAGATGGTGCCACTGCACGACAGCCTGGGGGAAAGAGCTGGATTCCATCTCAAAACAAACAAGCAAACAAAACAAGAAATCCTGAGGCAGAACCCAGTGAGCACTTTAGTGATGAGAATATATGACTGGGCACTCATAGCTACAATGCCGATCACAATTTAAATTTGAAGTTACATGTGTAGCCTGGTCTGAATATTTGCATGTCCCCAAAATTCATACGTTGCAATCTAATCACCAATGTGATAGTAATAGAAGGCGGGGTCTTATGGGAGATAATTAGGTCATGAGGGCAGAACTATTGTGAATGAGATTAGCTTTCTTATAAAATAGGCCCAATGGAGCTTGTTTGCAGCTTCTACCATGGGAGGATACAGCAGGAAGTCAGTGGTCTGCAGCCCAGGAAAGGGCCTTCACTAGAGCCTGTCCAATGCTTGCACTCTAATCTTGGGCTTTCAGCCTCCAGAACTATATAAAATAAGTTTCTGTCACTTATAGGCCACCTGCTCCATGGTACGATAGTAGCCAAAGCTAACTAAGACCATGTGACTTAACAGACATGTGCTTATTTTTAATGGCAAATGACTTTTCAAAGTATAGTTTCAGAAAGCAGCATAGGTTAGTGAGAAAGACATTAAGATATGAACTCAGACAGGCTTGTTTCCAGTTTCTCATGGTGTCTGCCTTGCTTGACTTCTTTGGGCCCTGGTTCCCTTATTCCTTCCGCAGTCATAAGCAATGATCAAATGAGGTTACCAAACCCAGCATGAGGTAAGATGTTTGGTAGGCACTCAGGAAATTGAAATTCATTTTTTATTTTCTTCTCTATACAGAAAGTTTATTTGGCCCCACTTGCTTTCAGAAATCAGTCGAGAGGAAACTAAAAGAAAAAATGGAGTTTGAAGCAATGATTTTTACCTCCCTTGGTTATGACTGTATGGTTGCTATGCATCAGCAGTACAGAGAAGATGTTTAGGTGTCTGGAGCTGACATGCAATGACCATTGTCTCTCACTGCCACTGGTTCTAACTGCCATGGAATAGAAGCCAGTGATTGTGTGGGACTTCCTTTGTTCATTAGTATCTTCTGATTATTGAAATAAAATATATGTTTTTCTACTACTGAAATGTGTTCTAATCAGGTGTCCTCAAAGGTAACTTCACACCCATCAAAGCTAGAGAAACTGTTACCTCTGTTTGGCCTTTGCAAATGTTTCTCTCTCTCTCTCTCTTTTTTTTTTTTTGAAACAGGGTTTCACTCTGTCACCCAGGTGCTAGAGTGCAGGGGTGCAATCTCCACTCGCTACAACCTCTGCCTCCTGGATTCAAGTGATTCTTCAGCCTCAGCCTCCCGAGTAGCTGGAATTACAGGTGCATGCCACCACGCCCATCTAATTTTTGTATATTTACTAGAGACAGGGTTTTGCCATGTTGGCCAGGCTGGTCTCAAACTCCTGGTCTTGAGTGATCTGCCCGCCTTGGCCTCCGAAAGTGCTGGGATTGCAGGCATGAGCTACCACACCCGGCCTGCAAATGTTTCTTAATGGACATTTGTCTTCTTTGTTTCTATGTCACTTGAGAGATCATGAACTCTTAGCCAAAGATACCTTCTATTACTACTACTATTATTGCTACCAATACTAATAAATACTGTGAGAATGACTATGAGGATGATGCCTATTACTACTTTACTACTACTACTATTACTAGTGCTGCTACAAAACAGCTACCTCTACTATTATATTATTACTACTTAATGCTACCGCTGTTATTGTTGCTGCTGTTGTCACTACTACTACTACTACTACTGCTACTGCTGATACTTTTGCTACCACTACCAGTTGCTGTAATGTTGTCAGTACATTGCCTATCTGGGAGATCTTGTAAATAGCATATGCAGTTGTTTCTGTGCTTAGCATGTTTATCTTCATAATGATGTCGTGAGGTAGGCACTGTTTTCGCACCATTTTACAGGTAAAGATCCTAAGGCTGAGAGATGTAAACTAACTTCTGTACTGCCAAGAGTCACAATCATAATTTGATTTTAGATCTGCTGGACACCCATGCTTAGCTCCTACCTACTACTCTCTATGGTTCTGTTTGAACACTCCCTCCCATATTTCATTTTTTTGCAGAAGGTCAGGCTGCATGAGTGTAACGCAGGAGGACTCGGTATACTAAGACAGACACTGGTGATGTGATTCCATAAAATTTTATACTCAGTTAACAAAGCAAAATGGGAATAAGAAGACCACACAGCTTAAAGCGTGATGTGGGCTATGCATGGTGGCTCATGACTGTAATCCTACCACTTTGGGAGGCCAAGGCAGGCGGATCACAAGGTCAGGAGATCGAGACCATCCTGGCCAGCCCCGTCCCTACTGAAAAATACAAAAAATTATCTGGGCATGGTGGCGCACGCCTGTAGTCCCAGCTACTTGGGAGGCTGAGGCAGGAGAATCACTTGAACCCGGGAGGCGGAGGTTCCAGTGAGCTGAAATTGCACAACTGCACTCCATTCTGGCGACAGAGTGTGACTCGTCTCAAAAAAAAAAAAAAAAGTCACAATCATAATTTGATTTTAGATCTGCTGGACACCCATGCTTAGCTCCTACCTACTATCGTCTATGGTTCTTTTTGAACACTCCCTCCCATATTTCATTTTTTTGCAGAAGGTCAGGCTGCATGAGTGTAACACAGGAGGACTGAGTATACTAAGACGGATGCTGGTGATGTGATTCCACACAATTTTATACTCAGTTAACAAAGCGGAGGTTGCAGTGAGCTAAGATTGCGCCAGTGTACTCCATCCTGGCGACAGAGGAAGACTCCATCTAAAAAAAAAAAAAAAAAAAGGCATGATAAAGCATGATGTATGCATAGCACTGTATTTCCTTGAACAGCTCTCCTAAGCTCTCTAAACCTCAGGTTTCCAGATCTATCATGTTAAAATAACAGTAACGCCTCACTTCCAGACTTGTTCTGAGGATTGGGAGGATGGTCTCTTTGTGAAAGCCTTTTGTAAATTATAAGCATTTTCAATCATAAGTTATTATCACTCTAACAAATTTGGAGGCCATGTGATGACTAGACAAAAAAGACAAGTAAAGCTAACAAATAAAAGCAATTAAGCAGTAGTTTAAAACCAATTATTTTATTTTTGCCGCTTTGTTTATTGTTCCAAGGCCAATTGTCACATAAAAAATATTTAGGGAAACTGTCATTTGACATTCCTGGTGGTCATGTGTAGAGTGAGGATGACTAAATGAGGCAGAAAAAGTGCTGCATCTTTGTTTCCAATTCCTGACTTTTCTCATTCCACATTTCACAGGGGTGAGGTTGTCTAGTCTCATCCAATACTCTATTCTACTGGTTTCTTCCTACTCTGGGGAAGGGAATAAGGCTCAGGGTTGGGCTTTGACTCTTTCCATTCCCCAACCTCCTTGTATTGAAGACTTTTAATGCTTAAGAAAGATCAGGAAGAGTAAGAGTCAAAGCTCCTGGTATTTCTTGTGCTTTTCATAACTAATCATGATTCGTTGAATGAATGGATAAATAGGTCTCAGGTTTTTCCTTTAAGAAGAGACTTAATTATGTCTTTTTCCCACTATTAAACAACCTTATATTACCTGGTTAAGTGCATATATAGCATCTAAAGAGATGTAATATAGTCATTTATTTCACGTTCATTTGTTTTTGTTGTTATTATTTGAGACAGGGTTGTTGCCCAGGCTAGAGTGCAGTGGTGCAATCTTGGTTCACTGCTACCTCTGCCTCCCAGATTCAAGCGATTCTCAGGCCTCAGCCTCCCAAATAGCTGGGATTACAGAAACCCGCCACCAAACTCAGTTAATTTACTTTTGTATTTTTAGTCTCCATGTTGGCCAAGCTGGTCTTGAACTCCTGGCCTCATGTGGTCTGCCTGCCTCAGCCTCCCAAAGTGCTGGAATTACAAGCCTGTGCTATAGTGCCTGGCCTTATTTCAAGTTCAGATCCTACCCTCTATTACAGAATCTTTGTTGGGACAGGTGAAAGAATGGCTCCTGCACTGTCTTCAATTGTCTCAACCCCACCCTTCAATGGAAATACATCACATGACATGGATTTCAGCGCTGGCCATCTTCTTCCGATAGTCAGTAGACAAACTATTCCAAAATATCCTAACTACTCTCTTCCTTTTACTCCATGGCTACTTGGGCCAGTCAGCCACTTTGCTCCTCTTCTCAGAGTCCCGCTTCTGGATGAGCTATCCACCATTCTGCTCCACTTTGGATATGGCTTAGTTGGGGTGGGAAGTAAGACCTCTGGTCATTTTCATCAAGTGTGGGATCCAACCAGAATGCCAAGACTAACCCTCACTGAGCACACCTGCTTTTCCTTTTTGAGTGAAAGGAGTAATTTGTTTCTGTCTTAGTTATTTGTATTACTTTCTTCACTATTCCTTGAACCTAGATTTTGTCTTTTTTTTTTTGTCTTTTTTCTTTTTCTAGATATAGGGTCATGCTCTGTTACCAAGGCTGGGTTGCATTGGTGCCCTCACAGCTCACTGCAGCCTTGACTTCCCAGGCTCCAACACCCTACTCCAGTCTCCTGAGTAGCTGGGACTACAGGCGTGCGCCACCACATCTAGCTAATTTTTGTATTTTTTGTAGAGATGGCATCTTGAAATGTTGCCCAGGCTGGTTTTGAACTCCTGGCCTCAAGCAATCCTTTCATCTTGGCCTCTCAAAGTGTTGGGATTACATGTTTGAGCCACCATGCCTGGTCCTAGATTTTATCTAATGATAAATGCCTGTTGAAGTTCAAAGAAGTTTAGTAACTAGAACATACTATTTGAAAATTATTTCCTCAATGAAGAAATAACAGTGTAGATGAAATCTTAGCAGTGAAGGTTCAGGACTTCAGCAATTTCCATGAAGAGGAAGCTTTTCATCCTGTGTTTTCATCCCTGATAATGACTTTATCAACTCAAGTCATTTTAGTAATGTTTGAGTAATTGTGTATTTTGCTGAATTCAAATCATGATTGAGTAAAATGAAGAAGCAATTCCAACTTTCCTAACATAGTATAGCTGGCCACATTATTCTTAGAATAGATGTAATTTCTGTTAGACATGGTAATGTGTGGCTATGGGTCATATTTGGAGATTTAAATTTGTTTTTTGATTCCCATCTACAGAAAGTGATCCATCAATAAATGGAGTTTGGCCACCACCAAAATGTTATTTTTGGAGTTCAGAGGCAGAACCTATACATCCAGGAGTGAATTGACAATGATCTCATCTGACAGATGGACCTGGGGGTATATTATACCAGCCATGAGATCCTTTTAATACCGTTTTTCTGTGTCATAGAAAGGTGGGCCCTGATCTTTCACCATCCCATTGTGTTCTATGTGTATCCAGTCAAGCAGATATTTAATCATAGAACTAGAATTTTACATTAAATTGTAGGGACTCTGGCGGTTTTTTTTTTTTTTTAATCTGAGATGCAACATGCCTCAGTGTAATTAGGTAAAATCAGATGTGCTACAGAATATTTTTACTTCCATGTATATGTACAAACTATTTGTAGCTTAATTTACAAATATATCATCTTCTTAGCTAAGATATAATCATGTTCTTGGATCTTCTGATAAAAAAAAGTCTTTACAGAGAAAGCTGAAAAGATACACGAGCACCTTTAGAATAATGATTAATAAACAGGACATTTGACAGAATGTTGCTTAAAGGCATTAAAATCACTCCCTTATTCCTGAAGTTTCAGATCTGGGAGATTCCAGTTTTGAAAAGAAGTATATAAACTTGACATCTGAGGGGATGTGTATATGAAAGACCCACAAAAATGTCTATTGAGTTCTTTCTTCTTCATCAGAACTAAGTTCACAGAAGAACAAGCTAAGCTTTGTGTGGGGTCCTGAGATAACCTTCATCATGATTTTACAACTAACAGGCAAAACTGGTCATGCACTTGTGCAATTTTTCCCAAGTCTGTTTATGTAAATTTGGCCACACATTCAAATGCTGTCCTCTGTTGCATCACCTTGGTTCTCTTAGCTTCCGCTTCCTGCAAACTAAATAGCCAAGCGTCTTCGTGTGTGCAGCTGCTGTGTAATGCTTCGCCTTTCATTCTCAACATTTTACTCACCCAGCTCCCTCATCCCTGAATGATATCCCTACCCCTCTGTTGAGCTGTAAATCACAGATGGAATAGTTAAAAGAACACAAAATGTAACACAAGACACTTCTCTCCCCCGGCTACCAATTTGTCTTGCACTTTATTAGGAGGCACTGGGATGGGAAATGCTGTAAGATATTGCTGAGGTTTGGGGAGTTGCTACAGGATCCTGAAGGGCCTGCCTGCCAAGAAATGGACCAGAGAAATAAGTGCAATTTTATGACTTGGCTCTGCTGAAACTTTAAAGTGGGGGGCCTTTCTGAAAGTTCTGCATATTTCAGCAGGTACGAATTTGGCTTCCAGTTATGATGAAAATTATGAGATGCTTGGGGTTTTAGCAACCTTCTAGCCAAGGCATGGCTTTCTTAAGTGGTGATTTTCCCAGCTCTGGCTAAATATGATCAATAATGAGAACTCGTTATGTCTCAAAACATTCTGAATGAGAATAGCGTGGGCTAGTCTTTGCTAGTAATGATTACAGTAGTAATAGAATAATAACTTACATTTATAGAGTAGGTTTTAAAAACATCTGTCAGACCAATTCTCTAAGCATTTTGCTTTGTGTAAATTATTTGTACACTGAGAAAGGCACTAATAGTATTTCCACTTTACAGAGAAGGAAATAGAAGCTCACTGAAATCAATGTACTTACCTAAGGTCACACAATGTTAGATTTCTGAGCCTAGTCTCTTAACTATATTCCCCTGCATGAGCCAGACTTCCCCCTATACATTATCCTATGTGAGCCAAACTTCCCCTTCTTGTTATACTCTCACGTCAGTCCTGTATCTCTGCTCTGGAGCTACATGGAGCAAACCTATCCACCTCTTTTCCTACTTGCATCCTGATATGGTCCGAATGTTTGTGTTTTTGTTTCCTCAAAATTGATAGGTTGAAGTCCCAACCCCCAAGGTGATGGTCATAGGCAGTAGGTCCTTTTGGGAGGTTATTAGGTCATAAGGGTAATGGCTTTATAAAAGAGGCTCCAGAGGGTTGCCCCATTCCCTTCCACCATGTGAGGACACAGCGAGAAGGCACTGTCTGTGAAACAGGAAACAGGCCCTAACTAGACACTAAATCTGCTGGCACCTTGATTTTGGACTTCCCAGCCTCCAGAGCAGTGGAAAATTAATTTCTGTGTTTATAAGTTACTTTACGATATTTTGTTACAGCACCCTGAACAGAGTAAGACACATTTATTCTGAAACATTTATAGAACAGGCCTATGCTGTAACCCCATTACACAGAGTGTTTAGTTTAACAAATTTGGCTATCCTGTGAAATAGGTATTGATACTTTCGTGTTGCGTAAAAATAACTTACACTACTTTCTGTAATCCCATTCCTGGTCAAAGATGACCAGTGGCTCTTTTGATCCAAACTTCAGTTAATCTAAGGGAAGGACTATTCTTGGCATATTAGCAAATATTCGTTTGCAGCTGGGCACAGTGGCTCACGACTGTAATCCCAGCACTTTAGAAGGCAAAGGCAGGCAAATCACTTGAGATCGGGAGTTCAAGAGCAGCCTGGCCAACATGGCAAAACCCCGTCTCTACTAAAAATATAAAAATTAGCTAGGCATGGTGACGCGTCTGTAATCCCAGCTACTTGGGAGGCTGAGGCACAATAACCACTTGAACCTGAAGGCGATAGTTGCAGTGAGCTGAGATCACACCACTGCCCTCCGGCCAGGGTAACAGAGGAGACTGTCTCAGAAAAAAAAAAGATTCTCATATCCCCATTTCTTAAACATTGTATTTACTGTCTGGACAACACACAAAAAGACCTTAGCTAATCATCTCAGAGTTGATTGATTAATTTTTTTATGCACTTTGTTTCTTATACATTTGGCACTTAATATGCAAAGATATCCTTTTGCCAGGAACCAGATATGGAAGACATAGGTAACACCTGATTCTTTTCTACACCATGGTGTATAATATCCTGATGTGTCAAATCAATGTATTTCAAGGAATGCATATCAGGTTGTCCAGAGGTATCTTGGATTAGGGGGAACAAAATGAAAATACTGGAGTCTGTTTTCTACCTCTGTCTCCTCTTCATCACTCCTAGAAGTTCATTTTGAGCTTTGCTGCTGAATTGCTCACATTCTGCCAGTTCTCCTCTCTAGCAGTGAAGTATCTGTACAAGTTTCAGGTCAGTGTTGAGAGGTAGTAAGTCATTTTTCCTACTGCTTTTCTTGGATTTCCCCAGCAGGCCAAGTGAGAGGAATTTCCCCCAGAATGCATAATTTATAGTTCTCTCATAGATGATGGATTTACAGTTTCATAGTGAAAATGGAACACTCATCCCAGCTACCATTTGTTTGGCGATTGCACTTTGGAAAAAAAGATGTGTATGTAAAATCATCTTAAGCTTGTATTTAGCCTACTTTGAGTTTCAGGGATTACAAACTGCTTATATAACAATTATAATATTGAATTAATAAGCTGCTAATATTTTAAATGTTTTGATAACTCCTTTACTATGTTAAAAAGAAACTATTCAAGCATGGAGAGTCTATTGCTTTTCTTTTCATAGGACATAATAAAAAATATTTCTGAGAATATATTTTGATCTTAAAGTTTAAAAACCTTATGTAGACATTTCAGATTTTCCCCTTCGATGTTTCTTGTCATTAATTGAGTTATGTTTATTTTTCTGTACTCTTCATGAGATCAGGGGATCAATCTAAATGTTCCCTAGTATACCATGAAGCCTACACATAGTGGGTAATTTATCATCTGATATTCAAATATATTAAGAATAAGTGCATCCCGAATTAAAAAGTTAGCTGTAAACTGAATCTGAATTTCTATATGTTGGCATTTATTTTTCTATGTATTCCCTACATAAAATGAGAAATATCTCTTAGCAAAATATTGGGAGATCCTTTCCCACTCCACCACCCAGACCTGGTAGGCACAGCATCCCATCAGGCTGGAAGTGGCTCATCCCGGATAGTGCTAAATTATCTTGTGCCAATGGGAAAAGCAATCTGTATTCCTTCCTTTCTCCTGTCATCCTAAGCGCAGTGATTCTAAGCTAGGGTTTCTCAACCTCAGTGCTATTGACATTATTGGTCAGATGAGTCTTTGTTGCAGGGACTGTCCTATGATTGTAGGATGTTCAGCAGTATTCCTGGCCTCTACCCACTAGATGCCAGTAGCACCCCACTCCCCAGTTGTGACAATCGAAATGTCCCCAGACATTGAGAAATGTCCCCACAGGTCCAAAATCACCCTTGGTTGAGAACCACTAGTCTACGCTCTTGTTTTTCTGCAGCATTTTGAGTTAGTAGGAACAGCATCAAAAACCCTGCTTGTTAGGGTTGCTGGTAAGTTGGCTTCTGTGGTTAGGGTCTGTGTGTCAATGATCTTTCTTGTGCAATTGCTGATCAGAGAAGGCAGTGTGCTATGGTGGAAACAGTACTGTCTTTGGAGTAGGTGTCATCATATTTTAATTACAAAGTCTCCAGAAGCTTTCTTGACCTTTCTGAGACTATATTTCCTTTTCTGTAACCTAGAGATAACAATCACTGCCCTCTGATATGCTTTACTTATAGTCTACTGTAAATTTCTAATAAAATAATGCAAGTGAAAGAATTTTGCACACTCTAAGAGGTTGTACAAAGGATTCCTTGTTGGGCAGTATAATGTTAGATTGTTTAAGCAAATTAGATGATGACAATACACTCATTAGTTTGCACAATGTCTCGTCTATTCTGGCAAGGTCATGTAGAAATTGTTCTCAGGCCCAAATTATCCTATAGCTTTGCTGTAACTCAGAAACAAACACGTAGATGTGCATGCATATGACTTGGTTAACACATAACTTTGATGACTATTTTGAAAATTGGGGAAAAACATTATTGGCAAAGCCTGAATTTGATGACTCTAGCAATACCTGAAGAGGTCCATGTAAGGAGTCTGCACCCAGGTGAGCTCCCACAATTGGAACGTGCACCAGCAATGTGACAAGAAGTTCTGGGTAAGCTCTTTGCGGACCTCCATTAGGTCATTTATAGATAAAGTCATTAATGACTTGATTTGGTTATTTTTTATTACAATGACCAGCTTTTGAAAAGCTATAGAAGAGATATTACTTCCATTTGCTAAGTTAGGGAACAGATGCTTGGAGAAGCCAAATGTCATGCAACCTGGATTTAGCAGGAACACCTGGGACTTGCTACCAAGACTTCTTACTCCAATGTTGGTCTCTACCCCTGTCCTTTAAAAGGGTTAAAGGGCCATCCTGGCTAACATGGTGAAACCCCGTCTCTACTAAAAATACTAAAAATTAACCAGGCGTGGTGGTGGGCACCTGTAGTCCAAGCTACTCAGGAGGCTGAGGCAGGAGAATGGCGTGAACCTGGGAGGCGGAGCTTGCAGTGAGCTGAGATTGTGCCACTGCACTTCAGCCTAGGCAACAGAGTGAGACCCCCCACCAAAAAAAAAAAAAAAAAAAAAAAAAAGGAGTTAAAGGGAAATACCCTTGATTTTTTTCATTTCTAGGTTCATTTAAAATTGATGGAAAACTTACTAAGAAGGAAAGGCTAACAGTGTGAATCCACAGTTATTATTTCATGTGCCTTTATTGGCTTTATTTCTTGAAATGCCCTTCTTTCTCATATAAACCTACTAAATTCCTACTCATTCTTCCAAGCCAATCTTGAACATCACCTAAGATAGGTCATTTCCATCTCTCAAGGCCTCTGACTGCTTGTGCTAGTTCCTTTCTCTGACACCCCGTGCTGCATTGTGAATTTGAGGGCATTAGGCTCTCTAAAAGACACTTGGCACAGAGTAAAGAGTCAACAAATAGAAGCATGGAAGGGTTCATGAATATAGAGAAGGAGCTCAATAAATTTTATTCAATTAATTTGATTAAAGTAAATGGGTTGAAGCTAATTGATGGCTGGATACAGCAACTAACTTTGATAGAATTTAAGAAGCTGGCTCAGAGAAGCCATGTAATTTTAATGTTCTTGTGCCTTTAAGAGAACTAGTCAGCTCAACCCAAAGCAACAAGGATGCTAATTAACTCTGATCAGAGAATTTATTTTCAGTACTTTGTAGAGGGATAGAGAATTGTAATGTTTGTAGTGAACAAATTACTTATCTCTTTGAGGCATTCCCACTTGGCCAAGAGCTCTTTGATCATGGGGACATAAACACATAGGCGATCATGTATTAGTTTTACATATGAAAGCCTTGAGTTCCTTTAATCCTTATGGGACAGCAAGATTTATCAGTGGAAAACAGATCTGAACTCTTCTGACCTCACCTTGACACAGAAATCCTTAATTCGAGTATAACGACAGGCTGGAAAGAGCAAATGCTTTTAACTAACATCAACACACTCTGGCACTCTTTGTAATTAATCAGGGCAGAAAATTTGCAGACAAGAGAGTACCATAGGCTGCTGCAAGTCATATTCCTGTCTAATCAGCAATAGCACGCACTGTTTCTTCACTCCACTTGGCGTTTCAAAAGGACCATCATTTGAAAATGACAACTGCTATTGTTGGGAATCATTGGAAACTTGGTCAGCCTTTGAAGACCCAGTGTTTATTGTTGCAGGCAAGGAATGGTAATGTGCTTTGGTTTCAATTAGTTATCCCAAATAATTCCCCCCTAGAAACCACTAAATCCAGCCCTCTTACTGTGACAAAGGCTGTCTCTATTAAATCTATGTATTATTTTATAACAAGGGAGTATAAAAGCATGAAAAAAATGGTGGTTGAGAATATAAATAAATACAAGTGTAAGATTTGGAGTGCAAAAGTGAATTATTTTATGAGTGCGGTGCGTAAAGGAGGTGACTTCACATTCCCAGCACATGAGATGACAGTCCCCACTGTAGTGAGAAGCAGCCAGGCTACTGCCAGAATCGTGTCTAGGTACTTTCATATTTTTATATACAAGTATGAGTTGGTAAACACATTAAAAATGACAAAGTGATTAGCATTTTAATATGAATTGGAGCCTTTGAGGATGATCCTCCTAGTTTTAATTGGAACTTTTATTTTTAAATCTCTTTCATTACACAAAACGGAAAATGTGATGAGGCATGGTAGAAAGATTCAAACTGAAAGAAGCCCATATGTTGGCATGGAGAAAGTTATTCAACCACTCTGAGCCTCAGGCTCTTCCTTTGTTAAATGAGGACCCAAGTGCCTGCTCTGTAGGTTTATTTGGGGATTAAATGAAATTGTGACCATGAAGAGTTAGCATATAGTAAGTACTTAATCAATGATAGTGGCTGTTATGTTTTTTATCGCTATGAGATGCTCACTTATATAAGCTTCTAGGTCAGAGATAGGGGCTATGAGAATAAAAAGGAGTGCATAGGCTGGAAATATTAGGAAATGGGTATTGTGAAATTAAATGTCTTCTAAAACATTTCTGTAGAAAGTGGTGATATATAAAATACATAACAATTAGTATGACATGGGTACAAGTCAGCATGGATAAAAGCCACACCTCTGGGTTTGGGAATGGGGGCCAGCTATGCCAACCTTTAATCCTTGGTTGCTGGATCGTGTGGCAATGTTGTTTGGTACATCTAGGGCAGCTAGAGGCCCTATAGGGTGGGGGAAAGTCCTTGGAAGAAATGGCTACTGATTAAAACATTTGACTTCCATCACATATGAAAGTATTTCAATAGTTAAATAGGAGAACAGCTGTACTAATGCTTCTCAGCCTTGTCTGTGGAGAAACTGATCATGAAAATACTGCTACCTGGGTGCTTCAGGATCACATGATATGTGCTGTGTATACACAGCTCCAGACAGTAGGGCTTATGAAGGGCAGGGCCAGAGCTCCATTCACCTGGGGACATCTACACAGGACTCTGCTCAGAATGAGGCCAGCCTCAGATTCAGATCTGATTCTGCCATGGTCTGCTTTACTATTAAGTCAAGCTAGACCTTTCCTGGGTGTATGCTTCCTTTATCTGTATGGGATCTTTACAAATCCAGAAACGCAAATGGTTCAGTCTGGTGGCAGCGTCACCTTCAGGAATCACAGTTTGTCACTCACAGATACTACTGGCATTGACTGAAAGACATTGAAGAGAAGTCAAATATGCAGTCCACATTTATATTTAGTTCTCCTGCTTCTTTTTCCAGTCACTTTCCTCCTATAGTTTGGCATCTTTCTCTGAGCAGAGGCTTGATGGTGTCCTTCTGTGCACTGTGTGTGTGTTTGCCCACACACGAATGCATGTGCTATAGGGAAGAACCCTCCTCAACCCTAAGTATAT
>NW_012103920.1:6072308-6075245 GCF_000951045.1 Mandrillus leucophaeus
AGATTCAAACTGAAAGAAGCCCATATGTTGGCATGGAGAAAGTTATTCAACCACTCTGAGCCTCAGGCTCTTCCTTTGTTAAATGAGGACCCAAGTGCCTGCTCTGTAGGTTTATTTGGGGATTAAATGAAATTGTGACCATGAAGAGTTAGCATATAGTAAGTACTTAATCAATGATAGTGGCTGTTATGTTTTTTATAGCTATCAGATGCTCACTTATATAAGTTTCTAGGTCAGAGATAGGGGCTATGAGAATAAAAAGGAGTGCATAGGCTGGAAATATTAGGAAATGTGGGTATTGTGAAATTAAATGTCTTCTAAAACATTTCTGTAGAAAGTGGTGATATATAAAATACATAACAATTAGTATGACATGGGTACAAGTCAGCATGGATAAAAGCCACACCTCTGGGTTTGGGAATGGGGGCCAGCTATGCCAACCTTTAATCCTTGGTTGCTGGATCGTGTGGCAATGTTGTTTGGTACATCTAGGGCAGCTAGAGGCCCTATAGGGTGGGGGAAAGTCCTTGGAAGAAATGGCTACTGATTAAAACATTTGACTTCCATCACATATGAAAGTATTTCAATAGTTAAATAGGAGAACAGCTGTACTAATGCTTCTCAGCCTTGTCTGTGGAGAAACTGATCATGAAAATACTGCTACCTGGGTGCTTCAGGATCACATGATATGTGCTGTGTATACACAGCTCCAGACAGTAGGGCTTATGAAGGGCAGGGCCAGAGCTCCATTCACCTGGGGACATCTACACAGGACTCTGCTCAGAATGAGGCCAGCCTCAGATTCAGATCTGATTCTGCCATGGTCTGCTTTACTATTAAGTCAAGCTAGACCTTTCCTGGGTGTATGCTTCCTTTATCTGTATGGGATCTTTACAAATCCAGAAACGCAAATGGTTCAGTCTTGTGGCAGCGTCACCTTCAGGAATCACAGTTTGTCACTCACAGATACTACTGGCATTGACTGAAAGACATTGAAGAGAAGTCAAATATGCAGTCCACATTTATATTTAGTTCTCCTGCTTCTTTTTCCAGTCACTTTCCTCCTATAGTTTGGCATCTTTCTCTGAGCAGAGGCTTGATGGTGTCCTTCTGTGCACTGTGTGTGTGTTTGCCCACACACGAATGCATGTGCTATAGGGAAGAACCCTCCTCAACCCTAAGTATATCCAACATTAAAAAAAAATTTTTAACCCCTTCCCTTGAAGAACTTAATAATTAAACCAAAATAAACCTCAAAGAACAAAAAAAAAAAAAAACAAAACGAAAAACAAAAAAAATTTGGCCAAGTGGGGGGAAAAAAAAAAACAAGCAACCAAAAGAAAAAAAAAATACATGGCTTATTACATATAAAATAAACGATTTGGGTTTAGTAACCACTTACATGTCTTTCAGACCTAATCCTAAGTCAGCGTATCATCCAGATTCTTAAAAATATAATTGAATAAAATAAATAGAGAGATATAATATGTTCATAGATTCAAAAATTCAATATTGAGAATCTCCCCAATTTGAATCTCCCCAAATTGATCTCTAGATTCAATGCAATTGCAATCAGAATCCCGACAGGAATTTTTTCTGTAAGTCCCAGGATACATGTACAGGATGTGCTGTAGGTTTGTTACATAGGCAAACATGTCCCATGGTGGCTTGCTGCACCTATCAACACATCACCTCGGTATTAAGCCTAGCATGCTTTAGCTATTTTTCCTGATGCTCTCCCTCCCCCGGCTCTCCCTCCACCTTGCAGGCCCCAGAGTTTGTTGTTCCTCTCCCTATGTCCATGTGTTCTCATTGTTCAGCTCCCACTTATAAGTGAGAACATGCAGTGTTTGGTTTTCTGTTCCTGCATTAGTTTGCTGAGGATGATGGCTTCCAGCTCCATCCATGTCCCTGCAAAGGACGTGATCCTGTTCCTTTTTATGGTTGCATAGTAATCCATGGAGTATATGTACCACATTTTCTTTACCCAGTCTAGTCTATCACTGATGGGCGTTTGGGTGGATTCCATGTCTTTGCTATTGTGAATAGTGTTGCAGTGAACATATGCGTGCATGTATCTATAACAGAATGATTTATATTCCTTTGGGTCTATACCTAGTAATGGGATTGCTGGATCAAGTGGTATTTCTGGTTCTAGGTCTCTGAGGAAGCTCCACACTGTCTTACACAATGGTTGAACTAACTGACATTCCCACCAACAGTATAAAAGTATTCCTAGTTCTTGGCAACCTCACCAGCATCTGTTGTTTCTTGACTTTTTAATAATCAATCACCATTCTGACTGGCACGAGAGAGTATCTCATTTTGGTTTTGATTCCCAGCAGGAATTTTTTGGAGAAATTCAGTAGTCAACTTCATAACTTTATGGTACAGAAATATAAAATAACCATACCAGTCAAAGCAATTTCATAAAAGAACAAAGTTGAATGATATGCATTACATAATTTCAAGAACTACTAAAAATCTATAGGGATCAAGACAATGTGGTATTAACATAAGCATAGACATATATGGATTAATTAAATAGAATGCTGAATCCAGAAATAGACCCACACAAAGGAACTAGGGTAATTCAGTGGAGAAAGATATTCTTTGCAAAAAATAATGAAAAGTACACCATTTGTTGTATATCAAAATGAAATTTTAAAAACTTTGATCCTGACCTCATAGCATATACAAAAATTAATTAGAATTGTAAACTTAAAGGTAAAACCTCAAGCTAGAAGATAGAACATAGAAAATCTCTCTGACTGGGTGTAAGCTAAGATTTATTACATATGGGATAACAATCAGAAACCATAAAATCTTTTAAAAGACTAATTGAACTTTATCAGAATTTAAAATGTTTTCTTTTTAAAAGGCACCATTCAGATAATAAAATGCATTAAGCCACAGACTTGGAAAACGTAATGTGTG
>NW_012103920.1:6077523-6082486 GCF_000951045.1 Mandrillus leucophaeus
AAAATTCTATATTATTTTCTGCTTGACAACTGAATGCTACTAATCTTTGCTAAGGTGTTAATGGCCAACAGTGTGTCAATGTGTGGCTGCTCTTAGGGGTCTCTTGATGAAGGACTCTTGAGAGAGTCTTTCCATGGCCTTTGTGAGGGATTGGTCCCTAGGGATAGAATTTTTGTCTATACAGTAGACTTTGAAAGAAAGCTGGTATTAATTAGTCCGGTGTATTCTTGGCTGGGGAAATGTTGTAACCATTTATTTAGTAGAAAAACAAACGTAAATCTTCGGATAGGCACTGTGTATTAATCAGACAAGTGGAATTTCAAGCTTTATTTCTCATGTTTAGTCTCTATTGCTACACAAGGCAGGGTAGCATTTGTGAAAAGAACGTCACCTTTTAAGTCCCGCAGACCTCAGTTTGAATAATAACACCACTTGTTAGCTATGTGACAGAGAGCTCCTAACCTTAAATTCTTACTACAGTCTGATGTTTGGAAATAAGGCATTGAAGAGAGATATGGGCTAAACTAAAGGAAGTTCCCACTCTGAGATAAACAGAGAGGTTTTCAACCTCCTGGGTAAAACTAGAAACTATTGTTCGGGGCTCTAATTAATCAGGGAACATGTGCTCTTCTAATGAAATAGTATCTGGAATCTGTTTTTATTTTTATTTCCTATTTTATTCTTTAGTAGGCATAGGAATGCAAACACAGTCAAAAGTGAATTATAGGTTAGGTAATTGTCTGGTTAGTTAGCTTGGGCTTTAGTTACCTGAACCGATGGCTGGAAGGAAAATTCAGAATATACATTAAAATTTAAACATTGCATTCATAAAGCATCACCTTGTTATCCGAAAGGCATCTTAACATATACTATTTTGTTTTTCACAAAGGCCCAGTGAGGAAAGTGTCTAATGATATCATCCATCTGTGTTTTAAGGGCAAAGGAACAGAATTCTAGGTATGTGAAGTGGTTATTCAAGATTCTTAGCTGGTTAGTGAGAAAGGATAGCCTAGAATTCTCATCTTCAATATGGTGCTTTATTACAGAATAATACTATTCATCCCTGCCAAAATGTGCCTTTTAGTATCATCTCTCATTTTAGTCTTTGTAGTCATCATCTGTGGCCCTTTCAGTGGTGGTGTGTTTTATAAACCCAAGTCATGTGATAAATGTCAGATCCTTTTAGCTTCCAAATGCAGAAATACCTCTGTGGAGGGTGTATATCAGAACTTCATGGAGGCAGTCTGATTTACTGAAAATCACTTGAGGTTTAGGAATAGACAGCCCTGGGCCAACAGACATCTCTGTTACAATGCTCTTTATTTGGATTATTTTTTGCATGGTTTTTATCACCACAAAGTCTCAGTGTCCTCGTTATTCATAATGAGTTCCTATGAGAAATGAAATGACATATGCACAGCTCCTAGTCTGTAATAGTCACCAACAAATGATGATTCACCCTTTTTTCTTCCTTTCCTCTTCCATTTTGGCCAGTCTTCATGTTACAAGGAAAGAAATAGTCAATAGAAGGTATGATAAAGTCAGCAGAGGAACCAGAAGGAAAACAAAGACGTACTCCTGCCTTCTCTTCTGGTATTTTGCAAGAGATCTTTGCAGTTTCTGATGGCTCATTTTTGGCCACAGTTGATAATTTTGAGGAATTTCTTTACACTCAAAAATGTCTTTTAATTCTCAAAGCAGAGGCAAAATTAGGCCACTGGTTTATTTTCAGTTCTTTGTCGAAATGCAGTCTTTGTTCATCCTTGCTTTGTCTGCAGAAACTCTTATTCTTCTGTTCCTATAAACATCAACATTGAGCTATTGAATTCTTTCCAGGGAAGGCCTATCAAAATTCCCGAAGGGTCAGGGATGTAAGTGTTATTTATCTTATGTGCTTGAAGGAGCTTTAGAGATTATATAGCATAATCCTTTCATTTCACAGATGAAGAAACTGCCGCTTGAGAAGGGGAAATGTCTCGTCCAAGTTTACCCAGGGAAAATCCCAGGGTAACCTTTCAGTTCCCCTGAAGCTTCTCCTATAGACATAGTCATTTTGACACTTTCATGAGGAATGAAAATCCCAGAGATGATCTTGTTGACATAATTGCACAAGCCTTCTAAGTAACTTTGTCAAAATGGGAACTTCTCCATAAGAAACAAAACTAGTAGGAGTTGTTTAGAGGTAGGAGCTTTACTTACTTCAGAGAGTGATTTCTGTGCACAGTTAATTTGCTTAGGAAGCTCTTTGTTTGTAGAAGAATGTCCATGGATGGTCTTCCAGGGATCTATGACCCCCTGAAATTCCAAACTTCCTGTGTGTTTTCAAATGAGAGGGTTGGGTACATGTTAGAGCCCCCAGACTCAGCCAAACATAACCTCCCCTTGAAGAGTGTCCTACATAATAACAAAGGAAAGATTCCTTGACTATCTTTTTTTTTTTTTTTAATTGGAGAAACTTCTAGACTTTTTAAAAATTAGACTGGCTTATACCCACTTTATTGTGTGTGGTGATTGGTAGAGACTGGGAACACACAGTGGAAACTCGAACAATCCATCTTTTCCTCTGAAGATTGGTCAGTCAGGGTCCCAGAATAGGAGGAAGCTTAGAAAACCAAACGCCGCATGTTGTCACTCATAAGTGGGAGTCAAACAATGAGAACACATGGACACAGGGAGGAGAACAACACACACTGGGGCCTATCGGGGAGGTGGGGAGGGAGAGCATCAGGGCAAGTAGCTAATGCATGCAGGATTTAAAACCTAAATGACAGATTGATGGGTGCAGCAAACCACCATGGCATGTGTATACCTATGCAACAAACCTGCACGTTCTGCATATGTACCCTAGAACTTAAAATAAAATTAAAAAAAAAAAAGGTGAACTCAGGGAAATGCCATTGTATTTCCAGTTTTTCTTTGTAGATTTAAGTGCAAAGTATAGGTCAGAGACTTTGGCCTTAGAACTTGAAGGGTAAGACTGATGTTGCATCTTAATATAAATACTTGAGCATTAACATATGATATCCTAGTATTTCTTAATTCCTGCATTAAATCAAATCAGTAAAAAATTACTCAATTTCACAGCTGCTTCTTGTCTGTCAGTATGGTTATGGATCAGGAGGCACAGAACAACTCAAATATTTCTCAAAGGAAAAGAGGTTACCATTTATTGATACGCTTAGCTTGGCGTAACTAGGGAGAAGGCAGAGAAATACTGTGTAAATTAGCAGCTTCTTTAGCCCTTCTTTAAGGATCTGAGTTTATTTAGCTTTCCTAATACTCAAATTCATTTCTTGGAAGAGAAGAGAGGATTCTAGTAGATCCTTCTGACCTCATTGTTATCACAGCACCTTTGTCCCTAACAACCAGTGACATGTCAGTTCCAAGCCCTCCGCCTCCCTGATACCACCCTAGGGCTGCATGACAAAACCGTTCCTACCCCTGCTTCTCTTTTTTTGTTAAGGGAGTGTTTCAAGGGCATTGTTATATTACAAATGATTTATCTTTGTGGTAACTTAAAAGCCTTATACTTGAGTAATATATAACTTGTGTGTGTGCGTGTCTGTGTGCATCTGTGTGTGCATGGCTGTGTGTGTGTGGATGTGTGTGTATCTGGTGTGTTTCTGTGTGTGTCTCTCTGTGTGTGTGTGCGTTATACAGGCTTGACTTGCAGGTGTGTTACCTCCTTCCCTAGAACAACCTTTTTCCCAACTTACCCTAATCTTTTCAAAATAAGAATGAATGCAGCATACTATGGTTAATAATGAATCCACAGGTATTTTGGACACCTGATATTTTTATCCGTGGTGATTGGAGCTGTGAATAATTAATAGGGATAGACACAACAATTTTTATGCTACCGTAGGGAATACAATTTCACTTCCTGTCTCCCACTGTTTGCCAAATACCCACTATGAACAAAGCGCCAGGAGTCGGAGGAAAAATTCCACAGGTCTTCCCTTCAACCCAGTGGCCATTCTATATGCACATTTTATAATAAAATGGCCAGACTGGATCATTTTGGTTTCTCAAGTCTGAAACGTAATGAACATTTCTCACTTGAAATGTTTAAAATGTGAGGGAAAGGGCAGCCTGCCTGCCTGCTGGTCATCATGAGAAGCTGTAATGTGTGGGAGGTACCATGGAGGAGCCGTCCCGCTCAGGAAGCAGTGGCCTCTGAGGACCTGCCAAGACCAGCGGAGATCTGGCCTCATAAATCCAGGCTTTGAGTCATCCTAGTAGCATGGCCTTGCCTCCCAGACTGCATGCCCATTTTCTGTCCCTTCTCAGCCTGTCAGGAGTCCCGGCCTTTGCTGTGTTGGCTGAACTGGGTGTCTGTTTTCATGCAGGCTTCTGGAAAGAACCTGGTGGCGTGTGGCTTGTTATGAGTCCTCTATAAAATGCTGCTCACTTGTTAATTTTTCTACATTAGGTCCTTGGCCAAAGGATGTGCTCACACATGGATCAATGCTACCATGAGAGCATTTCCACTTGCCAAAGTGTGGAATGTCAACTCTACAGCTGCAACCTTCACAAAGAAATAGAGTCCTTTATATCCCAATAAAGCACTGGAGAGTAATTCTAGGGGTAGATGTGCAAAGTAGGTCATAGGAGAGAGTTGCAACACCTAAGCCCCTTGACCCAAGGGATGAGCTCTAAGCACTGCGACAGGCACACTCCTTGGCTGGCTGGCCGGCCCCGGCTGACCTCCCCTCTCATCTCTCATTTCTCCTACTCCTACTATGTTCTTTCTCAGTGCTAGGACTTCATGCCTGTGTTACCGCTGTCAGGACCATTTTGTCTTCTGGGTACTCTTGGCTACCTCCATGTTGTTCTTTATGATCCTCTTTGTATCTTTTCTGCTAGCAAGCCTGCCTGCCCACCCATTTGTCCTTCCTTCCTTCCTTCCTTCCTTCCTTCCTTCCCTCCCTCCCTCCTTCTTTCCTTCCTTCCTCCCTCCCTC
>NW_012103920.1:6082886-6126852 GCF_000951045.1 Mandrillus leucophaeus
AGTTTCACCGTGTTGGTCAGGCTGGTCTCAAACTCCTAACCTCAAGTTATCCACTCACCTTGGCCTCCTGAAGTGCTGGGATTATAGGCATGAGCCACTGTGCCCCCAGCCCTAGCAAGCTTTGTAGAATCTTCCAGATGGGGATAAATATTCCTCCTCTGTGCTTTCATAGCCTCTTGGTTTTACACCTTTATAAAATGTATTCATAACTCTTAAGGCAATTGATTATTTTCCTTGTAAACTGAATGAAAGAGAATCTGTTTTCAGAAAGCACCTGTTAGATACATGCAGAAGTAAGATAAGAGTCTGGAAAATATCTTGGGATGTTGAGTCAGAGTTTGAACCCTACTTTCTAGCTGTGTGATCTTTGGGACATTACTTAATGTCTCTAAATCTGCTTTCTCATTTTTTAAAATGATGACAGTGCCGCCTTATTTGTAGGACTGCTGTAAAGTTTAATAGGAGATAATGGTCAAAACATACCTGATAGGTGTTATTCATAAATATTGAAGACCTATTTACATGGAAGGGGAAGCAGCAATTTTAAAGAGAGTAACTTGCCCTTGACAGAGATAAAGAAAACACAGTCCTCAAATGTGGACATTATGAAAGCTTATCAAAGGTGTCACAAAAATAAGGTCCACTTGTTGAGCTCCTACTGAAGGCCCGCAAATGATAAACTTTATATACATCGTCTCACTAATTCTCACAGTTATTTTGCAAGATAGAAATTGCCATCTTCATTCTATACCTAAGGAAACAGTCTCATGAAGAGTGTGCAACTGTCCCAAGGCTACAAAAGTTGCAGACTAAGACTTTGAGTTTATGTTTGTTTAGCTTACTGTGTCACAACTGGGTGGTTTTTACCTACAGGAAATCCTACAGGAAAGAAATAGCCAGCCCCAAATTTTGATAATGCTGAGGTGAACAAACCTGGTCTAGTATTTTTGCTTCAAAGTTTCGCTTTTTCATCTTAAAGATAATGTGTTCCATTAATGTGGTTTTGATGATACGGAGTCATGTAAGAGGCTAGTGACATTTCAGAAAAGCCTTGTGCCAGCATACTCAAATAACTCAGTTCCCTATACAAAGTGATAGAGATGGCCACATAGACATTTATGCACTGAACAACCCATTGGAACTTTGACCCGCCCATGGTTCAAAAACTTCACAACCACAAATCTTAAAAATGGGAGGAATATGGAGGGTTGGGAGCAGAAAGAATGCAGAGGTCACACCCGAGATGAGTTCTCACACTGCTATAAATAACTACCTGAGATGGAGTAATTTATGATGAATAGAGGTTTAATTGATTCACAGTTCCACAGGAAGCATGACTGGGAGGCCTCAGGAAACTTACAATCATGGCAGAAGGGGAAGGGGAAGCAAGCGCCTTCTTCACATGGCGGCAGAAGAGAGAGAGAGAGCACACTAGGAGGAAGTGTCACGCATTTTTAAACTATCAGATCTTGTGAAAACTCACTATTATGAGAGCGGCAAGGGGGAAATCTGCCCCTATGATCCACTCACCTCCCACCACGTCCGTCTTCCAATTTGACATGAGATTTGGGTGGGGACACAAATCCAAACCATATCACAACCCTTGCTCCACTTACGAGCTGGTTGTCCTTGGGAAATGGAGCTGATCTCCCAAGATATATTTTCTACATCTATAAAATGGGAATATTAAAGACTGCCTCAAAGAATTGAGTCAGGATTATATGAAACCATGTAGTATGATGTTTTGGTGAAGGATGTGGCACCTCCTGGATATTCAATGTTATCCTCCAAAGAAACCTCTTGGAATGTGGTTGTTTGTTTCATCCTCTGCATGTAAGCAGCAGAAATTTTTTCTTTTTTTTTTAAATCCAAGGGTTGACTGCAAAGCCCATGCTTTTCTGCCTCCCCTTTCTACCTTCCCAGCATTCACTTCTGGCTGATAGAATTTGTACCTCTGGAGTTCAAATGCCAATCTTCCCACCCCTACTACTCCTCAACAGAATGGTGACAAATGGTGCTTCACACAGGTAGTATCCCTCAGGTTATTTTCCCACTTACACCTCTCACCGCCCCTCTTCCTGCTGCTGAGTAGAAATGTTACTGTTCACGATGAAGCAGCAGGAGACTCCCTGAGCGAGAAAGGACACTAAGGACATTTGGTCCCTTCCAATGCTCTGGTTTTGCCTATTAGGTATTCCATTGAATTTGCTCTGTTTTTACATATTAGGTATTCAGTTAAGCAAAATCCCACTTTTCTAACCCCTCTCACATGTCAAAGCCTTTGTTAAGTACTTTATATGCCTTATTTTATCATGGCACTCAAGAAGACTTCAACAAATATTTGTTAACTGAATAAAGCATGAAATAGTCTTATGAAAGAAGAATCACACATTCTTAAGATACAAAACCTCAGAGAAGCCAAGTAACATGCTGAGAGTCACACAGGAACTGTGGGGAAGACCAGCAATAGGACCCCAGTTGTCTGATTTCAAAGCCCACATTGTGTGCATGCATGTGTGTGTGTGTGTGAAAAAGAGAGAGAGAGAGAGAGAGAGAGGGTCTCACTTCATTGCCCAGGCTGTATTGCAGTGGTGCAGTCTTGGCTCACCGCAGCATCTTCCTCCTGGTTTCAAGCAATTCTCCTGCCTCAGCCTACCGAGTAGCTGGGATTACAGGCATGCGCCACCATGCCTGTCTACTTTTTGTAGTTTTTGGTAGAGACGGGATTTCACCATGTTGGTCAGGCTGGTCTGGAACACCTGACCTCAAGTGATCTGCCCGTCTCGGTGTCCCAATGTGATGAGATTACAGGTGTGAGCCACTGCACCTGGCCCAAAGCCCACATTCCTAACCACGACAAAATACTAACATACAGTAAAAGAAATGCATGCCTGCATCAGGACCTGTTCATGTTAAGGGTCATTCTAGAGTGTTTGCTGTATGTACATTCCTTTTTTTTTTTTTTGATTTATGAAAAATGTCTCCTTCATCCCCATATGCGACAGGTGTTTATTGAACTTCTGTGTTCCAGGTGATGTGTTGGTCCATACAAGAGTAAAAAAAAAAAAAAAAAAAACAGACTGAAACTCCTGCTCGTGTATAGTTTACATGCCAGTGAGATGGGAGGTGATGATCCTTAGACAAATAAACAAATTATAGTAGATGAATATTGGGCATTACCAAGGAGATGAGTGGGCTAGCCAGGTAGAGATTAAAGCAATTTAGGGGAAGGCCTCACAGAGGAGACAATATTTTTAAAATGATTGTGAAGAACAAGAAGTCAGCGGTGCAAAAGGCCTGGGAAGTATGTCCCAGGCTGAAGGAGCAACGTGTACAAAAGCCCTAAAGCCAGAAAGGCCTGGTATGCCTGAAGTGTAGAGGGCAAAAGAGAGAGTAAAAATGCGCGAAGATGGCGTTATTCTGACTTTTTTCTTTCTGAGTCAGAGTCTTGCTCTGTCATTCAGACTGGAGTGCAGTGGCACAATCTTGACTCACTGCAACCTCTGCCTTCCAGGTTCACGTGCTTCTCCTGCCTCAGCCTCCCAAGTAGCTGGAATTACAGGTGCCCCCCACCACGTCTGGCTAAGTTTTGTATTTATTTATTTATTTTTAATTTTTTTTTTAGTAAAAATGAAGTTTCACCATGTTGATCAGACTGGTCTCCAATTCCTGACCTCAGACCTGAAGTGATCTGCTCACCTTGGCCTCCCAAAGTGCTGGGATTACAGGTGTGAGCCACCACACCCAGCCTCTGATTTTTTTTTAACCATAATAGATGAAAGACAACTACATGAAAGAAATAAACTTGGACACTTTATTAATAATAACTGTTGTGGTTCGAGTAGTACTCAAGCCCTTACCCCTGGCACTTGTGAATGTGAACTTATTTGGAAATAGGGTCTTTGCAGATGTAGTTGAGAAGTAAGTTGAGGCCATATTGGAGTAGGGTGGGCCCTGACTCCAATATGACTTGTGTCCTGGTAGAAGAAACTCATCTGTGTGTCTATCTGATGGACACACACGGAGAGGAGAATGCCACATGAAGACAGGGACATGGGGATGACAGCCGTGTGATGGAAGCAGAGACTGGAATTTTGCAGCTGAAAGTCAAAGAACACCAAAGATTTCCTTCGGTGTTCCCTGCTAGGAGATGCTAGGAGAGAGAGGATGGTTCTGCCAGCACCTTAGACTTTAGACTTTTAGCCTCTAGAAATGTGAGGGAATACATTTCTATGTTTAAAACCACCCAGTTTGTTGTAGTTGTTAGGACAGTCCTAGAAAAGTAATACAGTAACTCATTAGTGATAATATGTCTCAACTGATCACAATCTATCCGCCCTCCCAGAAGGGGTCCATAGAGATTCCTCCCTGAAATGGACTTTGTCAGAGGGCAAGACACCTTGGAAATTGACAGTCCCACTATCCTAGCAGCTACATAAGCATGGACAGGCTCATATTTGCAGCCTGGCCTCCATCCTGACTGTAGCATGAACTGAGGAACTGGTTATGTCTCTTGGCTGAGCAAAAGGCATTCTCACTTCCTAAACTTATGGGCGTCTTGTCTTCCTTCGTTCCAAAAGAATGAGGGACCTGGGTCACTCCCAGGTCCTTGTAGCTCCTGCAATTGCAAAAAGGAAAAAAAAATGGGGTTATGCAGACTGCACCCTCTCTGTGGGGAGGTTTGGATTACCCCAACATGGACTTCAGATGATTAGAGAAAAAAATAAAGTTTCATTTGCCCTAAAGTGGTTCTTTGCTTGAACAAGTGTTCCTCATTAACCAAACAAGGGTGTTGGGTTTTTTTATTTTTTATTTTCACCCAGAGTGGCAATTACCTTTTCTTACTAGCACAAAATTCTCTATCTAAAAAAATGTTTTAAACAATCGAAAGGAAATATATTCCAAGGATAGTGATGAATTTCTGGGTGGCAGGATGAAGACGGAGTCTCACAGGGGTGGTGACCGATGAGCATGGATTTGGACAGACGTGTGTCCCAGTTCTGTGACCAGGATGAGCTAGTTCCCTTTCTGAGAGCAATCATTCCTTATTTGTAGAGTTACTGTTGATATGCAATGAAATAATACATAAGACTCTCAGAAGTGTCTGCCATTCTTAAGTCAGATGTTATTACTCTAGCTCGGTGCCCTTGTTGTATAGATACATGCCGGCCCAGGGAATGATGGTGTTGATTCGGGACCAGGACCTGGTGAGAATGACTTACTACCTGTCCAAGACATTTCCTAGGTTTCATTGCCTAAGGATGTGCAAGGTGCCCAAGAACTCTCTGGTGTGCCACAGGAGAGCATATAGACTTTGTTCTAGGGCCAGAAGACAAATAGGAAGATATTCATTTGGATCTCTCTGCCCATTTCCTGCTTATCCAGGAGGTTTCCTCTGGTGGGGTCTGAGATTTTACCCTACTTGCCAGCTAACAAGTGAGTCTCCCAAGCTTTCATGGATGTTGGCAGAAGATGTGAGACTCCTGGGCCAGTGACAAAGGGCTTTATTAATCCCACTGCAGCAAGTAGCATGCACTTCACATTTGTGTCAGCTGTCCTCACCTGACTCCCACAGGACAATGCATAGCTGTAGAGAGAGTCACAGATGAGGAACCCCAGGCTGGGGGAACCTGAATCTTTACTACGGGACAGTAAGCATGCCTGCCTATGGCTCCAGAGGCAGATACTATTTCTACCTTCTAAGCCTGTTTGTTATATAGCCTTAAAATCTATGGTGGAAAAAATATAGTCTTTGGAACTGGATGTAGCTGGATTTGCTGGTACTAAACCTTTGGTCTGCTTCTGATTCATTATGAAACCATGGGCAAGTGACTTACTGTCTCTGTACCTCAATTTTTTTATCTGTGAAATGGAGGTAAGAATGCTAAAAAAGAATAGCGCCTACATTTTCTAATCTGTTTTGGCATGTGATTATGTTCTTGCCATGGGTCAGTCAAAAGAGGAGCATAAACATTATTTTGAGTGCCTTTGTCTCCACGTAGAGGGTACCAGGATAGAGGCCAACTGAGGATGAGTGACACATTTTGAGCAAAGTTACACAAATAGAAGCCTGCTTTCCCCAAGCTTCCCTCTGAGCTTCTTGAGAAGGAAGAGTCGCATCTCAGCCTGGTGGGTGGTTTATGAACAGGCCAACTTCTCCTCGACCTGAAGTTAGGCAATTTTTTTGACTTTTAGTTAGAACTCGTATCTTATGGCCCGTGCGTATTTCTTGTGTTTTCCATTCTGGCTTCTATTAATGTAATGCAAGACGTCCTCCACACTCCACCCTGCTCCTCCCTGGATGACTTCCTGCATCACCTTTGCTTTCCCAAGACCTAGTCTTAGATTTTCTTCCTTGGCTGCTGCGTTTACTCTTTAGGCAAGCCATGATCACCATCAGTACCTCCTCCACCTTCCTTCCCAGCAAGTCTGTGTCTTTCTCTATGCCAGTTGAGCATTTGGGGGCATGGAGTCTGACTTCCTCCTCCATGTGTGGTTCACAGAAGTTAGGTAGCTAAATTCCTCCCAGTGGCATCATTTCTGCTTTGCTAATTTCTATTGTTTTGGACTTCTCAGGCAGGGAAAACAAACGAAGCCCTTGGCTCTTGGAGGGATCCATAGTCCAGAAGGGTTAGAGGGCTGCTGAAGACCAGGGCTCTAATTCTACCCACATTCCAATGAGGAGTGGACCTGCCCCTGGAGTATAACATCTCTTTCCCCAAATTCCTGATTGCCTTGCTGGCTGGAGGCTGCAAGTGGAGAGAATGATGCAGCTCCTCATGCCAAAATCTCTTTTCTGAGATGTAGCTGTTCCGTACTGTAAGATCCCTTTTTGTGATGATTTTTGAGTACTGGTAGTGATAGAGAAAGAAAACATCTGTTCATTAAAACAAAATTAGATTGGGCACATTGGCTCACAGCTGCAATCCCAGCATTTTGGGAGGCCGAAGCAGGCAGATCACCTAACATTAGGAGTTCAAGACCAGCCTGACCAGCATAGTGAAACTCCATCTCTACTAAAAATACAAAAATTAGCTGGGCGTGGTGGTACATGCCTGAAATCTGAGCTACTCAGGAGGTTGAGACAGGAGAATCGCTTGAACCCTGGTGGCGGAGGTTGCAGTGAGCCGAGATTGTGCCATCGCACTCAGCCTGAGCGACAAGGTGTGAGACTCTGTCTCAAAAAAAAAAAAAAAAAATCATTATCATCGTCATCATCATTATCATCACTTATCTTGTGTGTTCACCCAATCCATTCCTCTATCTATCATCTATCTCTACAGTGGACATCGTATTTCAGATGACCTAAATCTTATGGATTAAAACTGCAGCACTGAGAATGAAAGTCTGTATATTCTGGTTGTGTTCTTTCTTGATGAGGACAGTCTGCCTAGTCCAAAGGTTTATGGGAATTAATTAGTTTGTGACTTCTAGAAAATCCTGGTCTCTTCTGCTTCACAAGTGATATCTGTTCTATGGCTTTCTGATCAGCACTGGCAACTATTCATTGACCATTTAGGATGTCAATACTAGAACAATATTAGAAGTCTTATTCCAAAACTTTTATTAATTGAAAGGTTTTCTTCCCCCCTCTCTTTCAAGAAGAAAGTCTAATTTTTGTTTAAGGAAAGCATACAAAGTAGTTCTAAGGCCAGGGTATTTCCCTGTTCTCTTGTCAATGAAAGCAGGGATGTTACAATAGATTTCACATTACCAGGTGTTCTCACAAGAGGAGGAAATACGAAGAAACACAAGCAAGCACTGGGAAACAGAGAGCCTCAGCAACAGGTGGGAGGACCCACTGCAGAAGCGGGAGCAGCAAAAACAGGGCACAGCAGCAGTCCTGAAGGATGTCAGGCCTTTATTGGAACAGTACTGGGTGCTGGTTGCAGGGTCACAGGGTAAGGCTGAAATCTTGTTTTCTAAGCAGGGTCTTTGAGTAGAGTCAGATCATTAAGTATTGAACTGAAGGCTCTTGAAATCCCCTTTACAATGGCTCTGAAGTGATCGTAGATCCTGGGGTGGGCTCACGTGGAATCCGTTACACAGACAGAAAGGGCATGAGGGTTAGAGGCCAATAGGGGTCTAACCTGAGGCTCTGCAAAGTTGTGAAATAATTATTTACATGTGCTCATTCTTCTTGATTGAATAATGCAAGAAACAGATTTTTTAGCCACAAATTCAGAAACGAAATGAGTCACTGGTAACTTGTTGAAACATTATTTCTTGAAAATTATATGAGATGTTGAATGGTATTTGTTAAGGCATTTATTTAATCCTATATGATGAACAGATACAACCCTATTTGCTGAATGAAGAAAGGAAGGAATAAATAAGACCCAACTCTAGGAGAATTTGTCACAATTATTGATCTAGTTTTATCTTCAGTCCAACTAGCCTTAATCATTTGGGTAATTTTCTGATAAGAGAGAGGTGATCCCTTTCTTCCTCTGTAGTCATTTAGGGGTCTTGATTCAACTTCCTGCTCATCTTTCATTCTTCCCCCAACCTTTTTTTATTGAAACCTATCCTCAAAAATGGTGCAATGGTTGGTCACTGTATTTTTGTGTGATTATTAGTTCTTGATTCTGCAGCCTCAGGTGCACTTATTTTATTTCTTGTTGGGTAACAAGATGCTTTATTCCCAAGGACTGAAGGTCAGGAGACAGGATGGGGTCAGAGAACTGAGGATGACCTCCAACCAACAGTCAGCTAGGAACTGAGGCCTCTTCCTGGTTCCCCTGAAATGTACATCTCTGTCTGCCCTCAGATACTTTGAGACTAAATTTTCTCATTTGCAAAATGTGTTAGCAATCTCAACCTCAGTTGGCTTCAGAGAGTAAAATGGAAAAAAAAAAAGTCTGTACAGAAAGCACCTAGTATAGTTCTTGGCAAATGATAAATGCTCAAAGTGGTAGTTATTGTTATCACTGTTTTTATTATTACCATCCATATTAGGGGCTAGGTTAAAATGGCAGAAATAATTGTAGGGTGAGACCTCCTAAAACATGTTAAAATTTATTTTAAAGTCTGAGAAAAGACATATCTTCACTACATTGAAATACATTGGAGATTGCATATAAGATATTATTATCACAGTGTACGTTTGTGCTTTAAAGATCACAGAGAACCTTGGCAGTCCAGCAGTTCTTTTAAGAACAGAGACATGAAACGAGAAAGCATCAATCGACCTGGGGGTCCTAGAAATAAGAAAGCAATCCTGACTGGACAGAAAAATTCACGCTTTGGAACCCCACCTTCTAAATGTGAAGACAATGTTTTCCTCCATGACTTTCATGTTGGATCTTAAGTTCTTTTGAAGACAGATGTATCCAATTCAAACTGGGGTCCAAAGACTGTCCTAGAGTCAGGGGTTGTTCAGGTTTCTAATTTCTGGGTGGGCATGTTGGAACTTCTCACCAACTATAGGATGGCCAGGTATTGAAAACATTCCTGCTGAGAGTCAGGCAGCCAGAAGTTCAGTGAGCGTTTACACAAGCTGAAAAAAAAAAAGATCAAGGTGAGTGAGGAATAGCTTAAGAGTGTTATACTGTTTTTTTCTTATGAATTCTTCACAGTGTTACTGAGAAACTCCTGAGTGACAGCCTTGCACTGTAGGGATAGCAATGAAGACATATTCTGCCACCAAGGAGATCACCGTTTGGTAAGAGAGTCACATTTGCAATTGCAATACATGTTGCACATGCTATTCAAGTTATATATCTAGGGTTGTGGAAGCAAAGTGTGTGTAGCCACTTAAATTTCTAGGGATTTGGGCAAGTCTCTATAAAAGAGGTTTGATTTGATCCTTGTAAGAATGCAGAAGAGTTCAACAGGCAAGAAGAGAGATTTTTAGCAGAGGGAACAACACATGGAAGGGACAACATATGGACAAACACAACACAGACTCCCCACCCAACTTTACTTTCTCTTTGGGATGGGATCATGTAGTGAGAAGCATGGGGGCTGAAGAGATACCAGTTGGGAATGGGTTTTGTGCTAGACTGGGGAGTGTGACTTCAACTTATGGGCAAATTAGTGTATTTCCCCCAATCCACTAAGACTTTGTAGTTTACTACTTCTGCACCCTGCCCTTGCCTCTCCCATAGTAAATTGTTATAGGGTGAACTTAGTGCTAGTTACTTATTTCTCTCTTCTACTAAGTAGAGCATTCCTTGAGATTCCATATTTTGGAAATTTTCTTTTATTTGTTTCAGGGTCCCAGGCAGTGTCTAATACATAGCAGGAGCTTAGTAAATAAGTGTTCAACTGGCATTCAGGTGGTCTCTGAGAAGAGGTGATATATAAACAGAGGGAGTCATTTGTAGGTGGAGCTGAGAGAAGAACTTTCTGGGTAGTGAGAGGAGCAGACACAATGGCTGTAAGACTCAGTAGACATGGTGTGCTCACAGAAGACAGAAAAGGCTTAGGAAGGGAGTGATACGTGAGGAGGCTGGACAGCAGTTCAGAGATGCTGGACTTGAATGCCTTGCTTAGACCAGTGTTGACCTCTAGTTTTTCCTCCACTTCACATGAGTCCCCAACAGCCTACAGTGATTAAGGCAGGTGGACTCACAGGTGGACCCCATTATCCCACCTCCTGGTACTCACACTCTTTTGCAATCCTCTCCCACTGAAAGTGTGGACAGGACTGGGGATCTCCTTCCATCCAAAAGAATATGGTAAAGATGATGGGACGTCACTTCCAAGATTGGGTTATAAAATATACACCATGGAATACTATGCAACCATAAAAAAGAATGAGTGCATGTCCTTTGCAGGGACATGGATGAAGCTGGAAACCATCATTCTTAGCAAACTAACCCAGGAACAGAAAACCAAACACTGCATGTTCTCACTAATAAGTGAGAGTTGAACAATGAGAACGTATGGGCACAGGAAGGGGAACAGCACACACCAGGTCCTGTCAGGGGGTGTAGGGGGCAAGGGGAGGGATAGCATTAGGAGAAACACCTAATGTAGATATAGATGATGGGTTGATGAGTGCAGCAAAGCACCATGGCACATGTATACCTATGTAACGAACCTGCACGTTCTGCACAAGGTTCCCAGAAATTAAAGTATAATTTTAAAAAATGAGTAATAAAAAACGATTGTGACTCCTGTCTTGAAATGTGTCCCTTTCTTGGACTCTTCTTGTTTTCACGCTCTGATGAAACAAGCTGCCATGTTGTGAGTTGTCTTAATGGAGAGGTCACCTAGCGAGGAACTGAGGGCCATCTCTGGTCAACAGCTGGCTAAGAACTAAGACTCTCAGTCCAACAATCCTCCAGGGACTGAATTCTGAAAAACAACCACATGACTTGGACACCAGTGCCTCCCCAGTCAAACTTTCAAAGATGAGAACCCAACCATGGCACCTCGATTGCAGCGTTGTGAGAGATCCTCTACCCAAGGGCCCAGCCAAGCTGTGCTGGATTCCTGATCCACAGAAACTGTGAGAAAATAGACCAGGCACGGTGGCTCATGCTTGTAATCTCAGCACTTGGAGAAATTGAGGCAGGTGAATCACTTGAGGTCAGGAGTGCCAGACCAGCCTGGCCAACATGGTGAAACCCCGTCTCTACTAAAAATACAAAAATTAGCTGGGCGTGTGGGTGGGTGCCTGTAATCCCAGCTACTTAGGAGGCAGAGGTTGCCGTGAGCCAAGATCATACCATTGCACTCCAGCCTGGGCAACAGAGAGAGACTCTGTCTCAAAAATAAGTAAATAAACAAAGAAGCAAACTGTGAGATAATTAATGTATGTTGTTTTGAGTCACTAAGTTTGTGGCAATTGGTTATGTAGCAACAGATACCTAATACAGTGATGTTCTGAGGTCCAGTGAGAAAAAAAAAAAAAAAAGAGTATGTAGGATGGGAGAGAAGCCCCAGTGTGGCCCAGTCATTGGCCAACTGCTTCCAGAGCTTTGAGCCTGATAGTTATGGGCATAGCCCTGCTAAGACCTTGGCACAAACTCACCATCAACAACTCTGGCTTTGTGGAACATAGGAAAGAAGCTTCTCCTAAAAACAGTCAATGAATTCAAATAGTTGCTCCAACCCTCACAATCCTTAATAAGAACATTCTGTGGAATCTTCTGGGATCACAATGACTGGAAGAATCTACTTATATTTCAGCAAATATCACAGTGAACAACAGCTATCCACAGAGGCCTAGAGAGTCAAAGCAAGGACTGAGCAGGTCAGAGAGAAGTGGAGGTTTAAAAGGAATACCGTAGAGCTCACTCAGAAAATCTCTTTTCTACTGAATGTTTTTTGGGTCTACAAGAGTCTAAAGATAAATGATGCAGTTAGCAGTGGTCTTTTTCTTTTTCTGTTCTGTTCTGTCTCTAAAGTTCAGCTAAATGGATCACCAAGGACTCAACTTGCATTATCGTTAAGTGTTGAACTTTAAAGAAAACCAAAAGCACAGTGAATGCCAAAATCTTTCTGATTTCTTCCTTAATGCACTTCTGAACTTGCTAAAAGTATTGGGATTTTTTTCCTCCAAATTATGTTTAGTTCATATGTGAACACTTTAGTTAAGGTTTATTTAGAGTTGTAGAGTTTGAATTTTGCCCCAGATGAAGCATTTGGATCTGAAGTTGTGCTTTAGGAGTACTGCAAATGGTGAAAAGATTTCTGCCAACCTATACATGCTTAGTTTTATAAGTTTTATATATTAGGGCTCTGGGTAAAATTACATATGTAAAGCACTAAAAGAGATTTAGTGAAAAAATGATTAAAAAAACTTTAAAGCATCCTGAAAACCGCTAATATTGAGCATCTGCAAAAAATGTTAATCATCTAAACTATAATAAATTATACCCACTTTTATAGCTAAATTGTACTTATTAATATAATTTACTGGACACTTATACCAGGCACCTTGATGAGTTTATTTCAAACATCAATGTTTCATTCATTCAATACAAATGTATTCTTAAACCCTAGCAGAGAATAAAATGAGCTCTCGCAAAAGGCAACCATGTCATCTTGATCCCTGCTCTTAAGGATCTAGTGATAAGGCATAGAAAATATAGTAAAAATCATTAATGTAATAAGAGTCACAGTTTGATCCAGTTTTCCTGGAACTCCCTGTTACCTGGAATAATTCAATGCACTCCCTTTCACTCTCAAAAAGATCCCAGTTTGGAAGATAATATTGTGTGGTCCACCCTAGCTGGGGCAGACAAGTCTCAAAAGTCCTATATGTGTGACAAGAATTATCTTTTGGTAAAATTGATCACATTTCATGCTTCTACTTGATGTAAAAAAAAAGTTGATCATCAAAATTTATCATTTTTGATAGTTTAGGTTCATTCTGGGGATTTACTCTACCATAAATTATTGGCAACTGTCTAATTCTTTTGACCACTATGTAAAATTAGTCTTGTTATACCAAGGTCAAGGGAAAATAATGTTTAGTTGAGTCACTTCTTCCAGCTCTGACAGTTTCCCAGTTGCCATGGATAATATTCATCCATTAGAAAGCATAAATATCTGCTTTCCTATATGGATATGATGACTATTGTGAATATCTAGGGAGGGAACTACCACCCACACTGCACTTTCTCTTACTTTTTATTCCTCCAAGGAATAATTGTGAATCAGAGAATAACTCTATGGAAATCGGAGCTGAAATAGCCTATAAATCACACCTGTCATCGTATCCCCAAACTGTGGTTGATTTATGATACAACCTAATGCCTCACTGCCACGGCCACACCATTCTCGTGATATGAAATCACACAACACACACCATCAGGGAGTACTTAAAGACTATACAAAGGGAGAAATAAAAACAAAACAGGATCAACACTGGAGAATACCGAGACACGTATCAGATACAAACACATAACTGGAAAATCTGGGAGATGATGGAAATAAATGTTCACCCTGTGGAGAGGCAGAGAGACAATCATCTGGACAGCAGTGGATTACCTAAGCTAATGCAGAAGGAGGGTGGGGGGCATGCAAATACTGGAATAATTGAATCTTATCTCCAGATACAAAGATGCTTCCATGGCCTCATCCTCCAGCACTCTGAGTTCGTTATTTCCAAACAGAAGAATGGTCACAGTTAGCTCTTACCAAGGCTGGATGAAAGTTCCTCAGCCACATTGGTAGCAAATAGGATAGGGGAAAGGAGAAAGCAGACAAGCATAGCAAGGGAAAGGAGAACTAGGAGAAGTGGGGCTGACTAATGGTTGTTTTCTATCCTTATCTAAGCTAGACACTGGAGATCTGGGGAGAAACTTGGGGAACTGTCTCATTGCCACGTCCACCCAGATTAAAATTGCAGAGCTCAGATTCAACTTCCAGAACTTACTGGCATTACCTTGAGAATGTGCTTCCTCTGATGAGTCAATATTTAAGCTTGTTCTCCATGGAATGTCCTTTATTTAAAAATCTCCATGTCTCATGTATTCCAGAAATCTATCTGGGGTTATTTTCTCAAATATTTCAACAAAGAGAGACAGTCAATGATGAAGTCATGAGAGAAGCTAATGTGAAACCTAATTGTCCTTCTTTGGGGCTGCCATGAATGTTCTCTCCCTCCAGACCATGACCAGAATCAGCTCAAAACTGTCAAAGCAGTGCAGAAATGGGAAAAGACAGAGAAAGGCAGGGATCTGGGCTGTGCTTGCCTTGCCAGGACAGCCCCTTGTCTTCCAGCAGCCTGTCCTTTCCAATTGTAAATGATTGCACTGGTGATGGTTATTAGAAGATGATTCCACACTTGTGGATCCTCTCCCTTCACATGTTCTGCCACTTAACGTGTCTCATTTTGTCTAGTTACTTGTCATCACTTTGAGAGTTAAGCACAGTCTCTGGGTCAGACAGATGTTTATCGGATGGATGAAAAAAATGGGTGGAAGAATTCCTCAGGAAGATCTCAGGGCTGTCCCAAATTTTTGCTGACTTTACCACCAACTTGCTGCGTGACATAAACCAACTTACTTGCTCTCTCTGGTTTCTTCATATGTCAAAATGAAAATGCCTTTCAGTTGGTAATCAAATCCTTTCCTGCTCACATATCCTGAGCTCCCAGAATGCTGCTAGGTAGGTGTCTGTGTGGCAGGTGGCTTTCAAGCAAAGATTCATCACTTTTGTAGGATCTCAACACCCGACAATAAGCCACACCATTGTACCAGCTGGGACTCAAAAGGCTTGCTCTTTGGATGTCGTTTATTGCCTGATTCACTGGGATGAGAGATTGAGAGAGAGAGAGAGAGAAAAGCAAAACAAAACACTAAACTCTTCAAAATTCTTCTTTCTAGAATTCCCACATATTCTTATGTGAAGGCAGTTTAACGATATGGTCAAGACCATATATACTTTTGTAATGCGAACAGGTGCCACAATCTGAGAGGGACCAGTGGGAAAGCCAAAATTAGTGGATATGAAGCCTAGAGGCAAGGTACAGAATGCAAGTCATGAGAGTCATAGACTCCCAGTATTGGAAAAGACCTGAGGTTCACTAAGGTCAATAGCCTCACCCCAGATCGGAGGCATCTTTCCTCAGTAGGTATTCAACACTGGTTTGATTCTCCTCTGTGATGTTCAGCTCACTCTGTGCTGAGGCAACACATAATATTGTTAGAACCCTGAGAACGAACACTGGTCAAGTTCTCCTCCAACTCTACTAAACTCAGAGCCTACCTTGTTTGAGAACAAAAACAGTTGTGATCCTAGATATTTATAGGTTCCAGCATTTAGGAGTTATGGGTTCTATAGTCAGATTGCATTGTGCTCCAATCCTGAATCAACCACATGTTAACTGTGTGACTTTGTGCAAGATACTGAATCTCTCCTGGTACCACTTTTCTCACTGCAAAATGGAGGTAATTATAGTACTCAACTTGTGGCATAGTTACAAGTTTTAAATAAGATCATGCACATAAAATGCTTAGCACAATGATCTGTAAAAACTAGTAACATCTATTAAACACTATGTCTAGAACTTATAAACTGCCATTCACAAGATCCTTGTTTTCCTCTTTATCAGAGAGAGAATTAGAACAGACACCAAACCATGTCCTTGCAGCCACCAAATATGTGAATATTAGGAAACGGGGCTGAGGTTAGAATGAGTAATGATTTCAAGTCTCAAATCTGCCACTTCCACTGGCTGGGTGGCCTTGTACAAATCACTCTGGACATCAGTTTACCTGACTGCAAAAGAGAAGTTGGCTTACTCCCTTGAATTTTCCAAATATATCAAACTGTTTAAAACACATTAAATCTAAGCAGTAGGATAATTTTAAAATCTTTTAAAGTAAATGCGTGAATTTCCCCTGTGAAAATCTGAATATACCTTCCCCCAATACTCATATGCACCAAGTTCAAATCACTGCCCTCACAGGTCTCTAAGTTTCCTTTCCTAGCCTGAGTGTTAACCCATTATGCTTTTGAAAGACAACCAACAGAAATAGTTACTCAAAAATTAGCATGGACATTTGTTCATCTGTCAAAAAATAACAAGAGAATTGCAATGAGAGGTATAATATTTCATAAGCTCTTCCAGTGTTATATATTAAAATTAAGTGAAAGTCAACAAGCAGAGGAACAAATGCATGATAGATCAGATTAATATTCATTATCTTAAAATATTTGTGTACACACTGAACTATGGGGTATTCATATGACTCACCCCACAAAGAATTGAAAAATCATTAAACCTACAGTAATTCTGTGTGTCCATAGAGTCTGCTTTCATTTTCCCTTCTTTTCCCATTCATCAATGGCTCTTTTTAATCAGGTTCTATTTCTCATCACTGCCCATCTCACACTGGAAGTACAAAAGAAGTTGGCAAATATTTAAACAATAGGCTTTCTGGGCTGGATGACTTCTTACCTCCGGTCCCCTTAAGGCTGCATCTCTGCCCCACATTTCCTTGGCTCCCACCCCAAAAGGCAGCAAAAGGAAACAATAGCTGTCAACCTAGGCCAAGCTATGTCTTTCCAAGATGCAGCTGAATAACCAGTTACTGAGTAAGTGTATCTGAATTTCCCTGGCGGCCTTCCATATGCCTTTAAAACATCAAAGTCTACAGGAGTGGAGCGAGGCTGCACAGCCCTCCTCCTGAGTTCCCTCACCACGCTGCCTCTCAGCCTGAGCCTCCAGTGGCAGGTCCTATCCTTGCCAACTTCACCTGGCTTCAGCCATTTATCCCTGCAAGGTGTCTGGAAAGAAACCATTGTTCCTTTCCAAAGGGAACTCGTTGGAAAGAGAGAAAGTGCAGACAACTGTTGGCAACTTTGTGGCTTGTGGCGAGGACCAGGAGCTGTGAGGTAGATACTGTAGACAATCATAATTTTAATTTTGATACATTAAATGGCTATATTCAAATAAAGCAAGTAGATGCAAACTGTGAGGGCCTTCTCTGAGAAAACAGCACCCTGAATGTTCTCAAGTTTCCATGGACCCAAATCTACACAGTTAGGGAAGAGTGTCTCTCCTCCTGCTTGTTTGCAGAGTTTACCGTAAGAAAAGTCAGAATATCAAGTAATTCAACAGAGGCACCTTGCCAGCCATGACAGCAAGCTGGGAAACAGTTTAAGAAACTGAAAAATTCTTGTCTGTGAAGATGTCCAGTTCTTTTGAGTGTTGGTATGGATATTTATGTCACTAGGGAAAATGATGGCACAATCGGAACGCCTGATATGAAAGTGGTTGGCGGGCAGATCAGACAGCAGGTCGTGAGGATTCACTTTCAAAACCAATACTGTTGGCTGGGCACAGGGGCTTACACCTGTAATCCCAGCACTTTGGGAGGCTGAGGCGGGCGGATCACAAGGTCCGGAGATCGAGACCATCCTGGCTAACATGGTGAAACTCTGTCTCTACTAAAAATAAAAAAAAAAATAAAAAAAAAAATTAGCCGGGTGTGGTGGGGGGCACCTGTGGTCCCAGCTACTTGGGAGGTTGAGGCAGGAGAATGGCATGAACCCAGGAGGCAGAGCTTGCAGTGAGCTGAGATCGCGCCACTGCACTCCAGCCTGGGCGACAGAGCAAGACTCCGTGTCAAACAAACAAAAAAAAACCAATACTGTTTATATAACAGGTTATACACCCAGGCCAAAAGAAGCCCTATGAAGATTTTTCTAAGAGATGTGGATATGCATTTTATTTGCTTACCTGAAGCTGAGGACTCAGACAGATCCATATTGAGCAAGTGAGTTAACACTTCTCAAAAATCCTCAACCTAGTGAGGAGAGAGCCAGACTTGAGTATTCTCTTCTGTAACATGGGAGCTGTAATTCTGCCCTTCACAGATGTCTATAGTGGAGGCAATGCAACATGAGATAATTACTACCTGCCAGATAGTAGAATTTTGTTTGTTTATTCTGGGCTCCAAGACAAAGTAATAAAAAGTCTGCTGAGTAGCAATATGTATTTAGAACAGTCTTTGGGGGGAGGCTTTATCTTGCGAATGTATGATGACAGCTAATAGGTATGGAGTTTCTTCTGTGGGGATAAAATATTCTAAAATTAGAATGTGGAAATAGTGGTATAATCCTGCAAATCTACTAAAAACATTGAATTGTACATTTCAATAGGCAAATTGTGTGCTTTGTGAATTGCACATCAATAAAGCTGTTTAAAAAATAATGTATAGAAACAGGATGAAACTAACAGAGAATTAAAAAACAAAACAGAAACAAACAAAAGTCCCCGGGTCTTAGTGTGGAGATATACCAGGCTGAATAGTTCCCTTTTCTTCTGAAGCTCACAGTCTTGTGGGCAGCCCCACATTTGCTAATTGGTCTAATAAACAGAGAGTTTTGGATAGAGAATGAGTAGGAGTAGGGCAGTTTGACAGATATTGATAATCACTCCACAGAACACATGCTCATTTTTCCTCTAGCAGTAATCTTCCCTGAGGTTAGCAACTACACTTAGAGGTATGCTTGCAGCCAGGTTTGGCCCTGGGACTCAGTTCTGGTCAATGGCATGTGAGTGGAGAAAATGTGTATATTTTTAAAGCCATGTTCTTTAGAAGAAGCGCTTTCCTTTTCTCCCCTTGCCATGCACAGGGAAGCTAGCTTCAACCTTATGGATGAGGTTAACACGGTATGGATAGGTTCTGTAGAAGGAATATTTCTGTCCTCCCTAAATCCATATATTGGAACCTAATCACCCATGTGATGGTGTTTGAATATGGGGCCTTTAGAAAGTGATTAGGTCATGAAGGTCTAACGCTCGTGTATGGGACTAGTCAGGACACAGCCAAAAGACAGTCACCTATCAACCAGGAAGCAGGTCCTCATAAGATACAGAATTTGCTAGTACCCTGGTCTTAGACTTGCAGCCCCCAAAACTGAGAGCAGCAATCTGTTACAAGCCAACCCATCTATGGTACTTTGGTATAGCTGCTCAAACAAAGACAGTGGGAGTGAATCAAAACAAAAGAAACAGAAGGAGCTTCAGCAAGGCCTAGTTACTGCTTTAGACTGCCTGGCTGCTTATGGACCGTTTCATGGGGAAGAAATACATTTCTATTCTGAGTGATCCTCTGAATTTTGGGTACCTTTGTTATACCTGTTTAGTCAAGGAGTGAGAAGTTGCATTAAAGAGATGAGTTAGGAGAGGTGTCACGAAGGAGAGATTTAAGGAAACCTCCAGGATGAAGGTGTTACCATACAGAGTGACAGAAGACTGATTACAGGGAGGAGGGTGACATTTGCAAATGCCCTGTGGCAGGAAAAAGCTTATCATAACCTAGGGGGATTTTGGAAGGTCAATATAGCTAAAATGTAGCTAACCAATGGGTTGGTATAGGTTAAGAAAAGTAGGCTTCTTAGGACGCTTCAAATAGAATCCAATTTCGGTTTTATAAAGATCACTCTGACTGATGCCTAGATAACTTTGAGGGTCGGGGCGGTGATGAAGGGGACATGTGGAAAGAGCAAGACAAATGATGAGACTGTTGAAACAGGGTAAGAGGTGGTGCCAGCCAGGACAAGGGTATCTTTGAAGGTGGAGTACAGTGGGCAGATTTGAGTAGGTTTGGGAAGTAAATCTGTCCAGGCTGGGCAAAGGAGCCAAGGGTGGAACTATGAACTGAGGTGAAAGAGAGAGAGAGAGAGAGAGAGAGAGAGAGAGCGCAATGATTTGCATGTGACCCCTCTAAAACTCAGGTGCTGGTCGGTGGCAGTGGCTCACACCTGTAATCCCAGCACTTTGAGAGGCCAAGGCAGGCGGATCACCTGAGGTCAGGAGTTGGAGACCAGCCTGGCCAACATGGTGAAACTCTGTCTTTACTAAAAATACAAAGATTAGCCAGGTGTGGTGGGCACACGCATGTAATCTCAGCTACTTGGGAGGCTGAGGCACAAGAATCGCTTGAATCTGGGAGGTGGAGGTTGCAGTGAGCCAAGATCATGCCACTGCACTCCAGCCAGGGTGACAGAGTGAGACTCCATCTCAAAAGAAAAAAACAATATTCAAGCGCTGAATCTTGGAGGCTAATGTAATGATATTAAAAGGTGAGGCCGTTAAGAGATTATTAGGCCGTGAAGACCCCTCCCTTGAGAATGGGACTAAGTACCTTGTAAAAGAGGCTTCGTTCACATGGTGTTCCGCTGTCTTGCCCCTCCACCTTCATCATGTGAGGACATAGCCTTCCTTTCCTCCAGAAGATACATCATAAAAATGCCATTTTGGAAGTGGAGAGCAGCCCTCACCAGACACCAAACTGGCAGGTGCCTTATTTTGGACTTCCCAGCCTGTAAAACTGTGAGAAATAAATTTCTGTTCTTTGTAAATTGCCTAGTCTCAGGTATGTTGGTATAACAGCACAAATAGACAAGTAGTTTCTGGTGAGGGGAAAAATTAGAAATTATGTTTTTATTTGCTGAGTATGACTTAGTAGCTCTCATCCTGGATGGTAGGTTTAATTTCCAATTCACTGACATGTCTTGTGATCTATAAAAGCCTCACTGGTTGCCATCTGTACTGAGACTTTGCTTCTTTCCCATTTGCCCAGCTAAATCATCTAACTGGTATGCCCAGAACAGATTTTTGTTTCTTATACACTTTTTAAACTCATTATTTCTAGTGGCTTTTTTTGTGTAGATTCCATTGGCATTTTTACATAGACAATCATGCTATCTGCAAATTAAAACATTGTACTTCTCCTTTTCTAAACGAAATGCCTTTTATTTCTGTTTTGTTTAGTTTCGTTTTGCCTCTGATTGCACTGGTCAGGGCCTCCAGTAAAATGCTAATACAAATGGTGGAAAGCAGAATCTTGTTCTGTCTCTAATCCTAAGAGAAAGCTATCTGGTCTTTCACCATTAAATCTAGTGTTAACTGTAAGTTTTTTCGTATATGCACTTTATCGAGTTGAAAAAGTTATCTTTTATTTCTAGTTATCTTCTATTTCTAATTTTTGAGAATTTTTATTTTCAGAAAATGGATATTTTATTTTTAAAAATGCTTTTCCTGTATCCGTTGAGATGATCATATGGTTTTCCTCTTTTAGTTTTAGGATGGTGAATTATACTGATGGGTTTTCATCCTTGGACTGCATTTTTTGAATAAGCCCCACTTGATGTGTTATCCTTTACATATATCGTTAGATACAAGAGTTTGAAATAAGATGCTAACCAATGAAACCCACATATATGAAGAACGTTGGTCTGTAATTTTATTTTCTTGTACTCTCTTTGTTTTTTTTGATATAAAGGTAACACTAGCCTCAATTGGGAAGTATTTCCTCTTCTTCAATTTACTGAAACAATTTGTGTAGGATTATTATTCCTTATTCCTTAAACGTTTGATAGAATTCACCAGAGAAGTTAGGAATTATGGGGATGGAGCCTTATTTTTTGCAAAAATTTAAGAATTCAGTTTATTTAAGAGACACAGGGCCATTCAGGTTGTCCATATCTTTTTGAATGACATTTGATAGGTTGTATCTCTCAAACATGTCAATTTTATTAAAAGTTGTCAAATTTATAGTCATAAAGTAGTCCATATTTTCCCCTTATTATGCTCTTAAGATATGCGGATTCTGTTGTAATTACCCTTTCATTCCTGATAGGGTGTGTGTGTGGGGTGTGTGTGTGTGTGTGTGTAAGATTATATTTCGTAGGGCCAGTCTAACTTGATCTCAAAACAGCAGCTTTTGATTCCATTTTTTTTCTATTTCATTATTTTTTTTCTATTTCATTATTTCTTACTTTGGTCTTCATTATGTCCTGTATGCTAGTTACCTTTCTTTTTTTTAATTGCACTTCTTTAATCTAGTTTCTTAGGGTGGAAGCTGAGTAATTGATTTGAGACTTTTTAAAATTTTATCATATAGGTACTTAAGCGCTACGAAATTTTTCCTAAGTGCTGCTTTAGCAGCATCCCACAGAATTTTAAATGTTGATTTTCATATTCATTCAGTTCAAAATACTTTCTAATTTATGTTTCAATTTGCTTATTGACTAGTGGGTTGTTTAAAAGTATGTTATTTAGTTTTCAAATATTTTGAGATTTTTCCAGATATCTTCTTGTCATTGATTATAATTTATTGTGATCAAATAATGCACTTAATTTCTAATTTAATTCCACTGAGAGCAAGGAATATATATTTTGTTTTTATTTATTTTGATTCAACTGCAGGAAAGGAATATACTTTGTAGGACTTGAGTATTTTAAATATGTTGAGGTTTGTTTTATCACCCACAATATAGCCTATATTTATAACATTCTGTGTACTATTGAAATGAATGTGTATTCTGAGTTTGGTGATGGAGAGTCTATACATATCAATCAGAACAAATTTGTTAATAGTGTTGTCAAATCTTTCATAGTCTGATTTTTTTTTGTTTTATAAATTTTTGAAAGTGATATTGAAATATCCCACAATAATTTTTGATTTGTCCATTTTCCCTTACAGTTATATCAGTTTTTGTTTCATGTATTCTGACACTTTGTTATTTGGTGCACAAACATTTAGAATTGTGTTCTCTTGATGGATTTATCCTTTTATTATGTAATGACCTTTTTTTGGCTTGGTAATTTTCCATGTCCTACATCTACTTTGATATTAATATAGCCATTCCAGCTTTTTTTTGACTGGTATTAGCATGATATATATTTCACCTATCTGCATTTAATGTGTTTTCCTGCAGGTAGCATATAGTTAATTTTGTGTTTTGATTCAGTCTGACAATTTCTGCCTATTAATTGAGACATTTAAACCATTTACACTTACATGATTACTGATATTGTTAGGTTTAAAGTTTTTCATCTTGTCATTTTTCTCTTCGATCTATTCTTTCTTTTATCCTCTTTTGCTGCCTTGTTTTGCATTAATCTTTTTTTTTTCTTTTTTTGAGACAGAGTACTGCTCTGTTGCCCAGGCTGGAGCGCAGTGGCGCAATCTTGGCTCATTGCAACCTCCGCCTCTCAGGCTCGAGCGATTCTCCCACCTCAGCCTCCCAGGTAGCTGGGACTACAGGTGCTCACCACCACGCCCTGCTAATTTTTGTATTTTTTAGTAAAGATGGGGTTTCACCATGTTAGCCAGGCTGGTCTCGAACTCCTGACCTCAGGTGATCTGCCCACCTCAGTCTCCCAAAGGGCTGGGATTACAGGCGTGAGCCACCATGCCCGGACAGTTTAAATAATTTTAAAATATGATATATGTGCTCATTAAGCTATGATTTCTGGTGCTCTCCATTTCATCTGATATCATTTTCTTTCTTCCTGAAGGATTTTCTTTAACATTTATTGGTTTTGTGTGTGCTGGTAATTAATATTTTCAGCTTTTGTGTTTCTGAATATATATTTATTTAACTTTGACTTTTTGAAAGATAGTTTACAGAGTATATTTTAGGTTGCTAGCTTTTAATTTTTATTTCAGTTTTTAAAAGATGTTGCTCCACTTTTTTTTTTACTTTCATTGTTTCTGATAAGAAATCTTCCTTCACCCTTATTTTAGTTTTCCTGGACATAACTTATCTTTTTCCCCCTCTGGCTGCTTTTAAAATTTTCTCTTTATCACTGATTTTAAGCAGATGTTTATTGTGACTTTGATACTTTTGAGCCAATTTTGATTGTGAGGTAGCTTTCTATAGTTTTCCTTGTGTCTCTTGTGCCAGGGAGACATAGAGTTTCTTGGGTCTGTATAACAAGTTTCATTAAATTTTTCAAAACAATTGACCACAATTTCTTCAAATATTATTTCTGCTTTACCCATCCTCTCCTTCACAGAATCCAATTACTGCCTCGAGTTGTCCTTTAATTCACTCAGGCTTTTTTTCTCTCTCTCTGAGTTTTATTTTGATTAGATTTTATTGCCATAATTCCAGGTTTGCACATCTTTTCTTCTACGATGTCTAATCTGGAAATAATCTCATCCAATGTATTTTTCATTTTAGACATTATAGATTTAATTTCTAGATGTTGAATGTGAATCTTTTTAAAAAAATATCTTTTGTCTCTTTGCGTCAAAGTATCTTGTCAAAACTTAGAAATATCTGGAATACAGTTACAACTACCATTTTGATGTCACTGTCTGCTAATTCTAATATCTATGACTGTTTTGGGTCACTTTCAATATATTAATTATTCTCAATTTGGGTTGTGTTTTGTGGTTTCATTACATGCCTGGTCATGTGTTTATGCTAATCATTGTGAATTCACCTTATCATATAATGGATATTTTTGTATTCCTGTAACTGTTCTTGAGATTTTTCTGTGATGCAGTGGAGTTGCTTGGAAACAATTTGATCATTTTTTGGTCTTTGTATTTATTATTTGTTTCCTAGGAAGGTCTGGAGCAGTGTTCAGTCTAGGGTTTATTATTCCCTACTGTGGAGGCAAGAGCTTCCTGAGGGCTCTACCCAATTCCCTAAGAAGTATGGGTTATAGCTGGGGTAAAAGACATTATTTCCAGTACTGTGTGAGTACCAGACAATCTTCCCTTTAATATTTTGAATGATTCTTTGTTTGGAATCATTTCTTAAGATGCCTGTGCTGATTAGTACTCTGTTGAATAGTCAAGCAGGACCATCTCATGATCTTTGGAGTTTTCTCTAAGTGCAACTCTTTCCTTTCCGAGATTCTGCCCAGCATACTCTAGCCGCCTTTGTTTCCTGGTTACTCAGCTCGACTCTTCAACTCAGAGTCTGGCAGGCTTCATTTGAAATCACCTTCCCTACACCACAGACTGCCGAAGCCCTCTCAAAGATGTAAGCAGGGGCCATTGCAGTCCTATCACCATCACCTTTTCCTCATCTTTCAGGGATCACTCTTTTGTAGTTTCATGCATAGAGTTCTGAAAACCATTTTTCTATATATGTTTTCTCTTTTTGTTTGTTGGTTTGTTTCAGGTGTTTCGAGAATTAGCAAGGGTAAACCTTGTTAACTTATCTTATCTGGAAGCAGAAGGTACCCTTCCCAGTGTTTCATTTAATCTTATCAAAAGTTAACCTTATCCCATTTTACAGGAGAGGAAGGTGAGGCTCAGATAGGCAACATGACTAAGCTTAAATAGCTTATAAGTGTTGACATCTCAGAATTCACCTCAAGTTTGTCTCTTGGAAATAGCTGATTATATGATTTCCTCTTCTCTGCATTTCCTTCACTTAAAGTACTCTGGAGGACAGGGAATGGAAAGGAATTCGGGTTGAAAATAAGAGCACAAACTACTCTTTGGAGGCCAATTCCCTGTTCCTTTGGGATGAGAAAATTGAGTAAGGGTGGGCATTTGAGCCTATGGTCCAGATACAGGAACCACACCAGTAAGAGTCACTGTTTTCTTCCCTCACAACAATCTTACTATGTCAAATTGAAAGCATTTTTGAAGATCTTCTGCTTCAGTGGGTCGCAAAGTCAAAAGCAACACAAATAGCAAACCAAGTCTTCACTGGGGAGGATATCAAAGTCTTGGGTTACAAAGCACAATAAAATTGAGAAAATGCAGAAGAGTGTGAAAAGTAATATGTTCCATTTTCTTCTTGAGATTCCAGCATGTTCCTTTATCAAGAACCACTTATATCTTGGTGTAAACCCTTCAACATAGGGAAATTCATTCTCTGAGAGGGTACAACTATTCTCATTTTTTGGAACACTTCTCTTTCTTCTGTGGATATACTCCACTCCATTCAGCGTTGGTCTACTGAGAGATGGTTGGGTATATAATGTAGACCCAGACAATCATAACCACATTTCTCCAATCATGTCAATTAGCTCAGCTTTTACTTCCAAGTCCCAAGCTGGGTCATTCTAATTCTTTTCTAGGACTTTGCTCATCTAGAGCTGAAGAAAAGGAGGTTTTATCTTTTGGGAAACAGAATCAGAAGACATGATAAGGGATATCTTGGAACATGTAAAAGAAACTTGTGTGCAATAGATAAGAATAAGACAAGACCCAATAGAAACAAAGCCATGAATTAGAGAAGGCTAAGGATGAGGATAATGCATCAGAAAACAAGAGGTCAACAGAGTTTAGTCATTTACAATCTCTATATCCAATAGTACCTGAAGCTGGTACCTGGACTTCCCAATTGCATGTTCTAATAAATTACATTCTATGTCTAATGGTGTGAGTAGGGTTCGTGCCACATAGAACAAAAACAGTCTCAATAAATACAGAAAGGAAGTAATTTTCCTGATATTAAGACCTTGAATTGGTAGGTGAGCTGGAATGAGAATTCTAGTCATTCTATTTCAAATACAGCAGGAGGCAAGGGAGAGAATTTAGGACCCTGTTTTTTCACCTTGGAGTGAGCAGTCTCCACCATGCATAAAGGCTGCTAGCAATTTTTTATTATTGTTGGTACGTGCATATCAAAACCATAAAAACTTAGTGCCAGGCACATTCTAAAGGTATTATATGATCCTTCCACAACCTGTGAAGAGGATCTCCTTATAATCTCCCTTTTGAAGATAAGGGAATGGAGGCTTGAAGAGGTGAAGTCACATACCTGAAGCCTCAGAACTGGTTAGTGTTGGAGCCAGGATTCTCAAATGAGGGCAGTCTGACCTCCCAGCAATGCTCTTGACCACTTTGCTGTTCTTGTCCTGTGCTTGAGTGTCAAGTCCCTTCTGCTTGAGCACCGCATGTGCTCAGAAAGTGATTTTCAACTAGTTGCTGATAGCACAGTATGGTTTTCCATTCTATACAGACACTTCCATTTAGAGTTCTCATTGAAGAATAAAAGAGCAGGTGGAAGCCACATTTCAGGACAGAGCAAGAGAGAGAGAGGAACACAATTACCCCCGTCCTTTTGTAAATTTATCTTCCCAGTTTTGCGTCCATATGATTTGTTTGTTCCATTTGAGATTGTCTATCAAGACTGCTGAGGGTAAATTCTGGTGCTTAAGGGAATACCCTTAACGTAAGTTTCAAAAAGATTCACTGTCCCAGCTCAGGTATCATTATAGCAGAATTCTCTTGATAAATCTGTGAATCTGTTTTGCTTGTATGTGAAACAAACAAATAGGCTTCTCATTTATTCATATCGAAGCACTTGATTTTATAGAATTCCCAGGTGTCCTGATTACAAAATGAAAAAAGAAAAGCCCTGTGAGTAAAAATTTGGGCTAATGCATTCTTTGTAGGTTTTGGTCTTTGAATGGATGCGCCATTCATGACTCAGTAGTAGTATGCATGCCACGTAAATGGACAGATGACTTACAGCGTAAGCGAGTCTAGGAAGTCATTTTCCTATGCCAATTTTTTAGTAAAACGAAATTTTTGTTAAAAAATAAGTAGATCTTTAACTGTAAAGGAGACCAAATCTAATAAGCAAAATGACACAGACATCTCTGGCATTTGTTAAATGGCTTTTGGCTTTTATCAGCAATAGGATTTAGCAAAGTTCTGCTGGGATGGCTGAAGAGAGCTCAGTAGGGGCTGCATGTTTAGACAGGGTGGGGCTGGGAAGCAGTCACAGAAGGCCCACCCTGGGACTGGGACTGGGCTGTGGGAACGATAAACACAGGGTAGTCTCCTATGTCATAGGAAGGAAGAAACCATCATTGGGCTCTTTGGAAGAACGGAACTGCAGGGTCTCCAGGGGCTTTGGGGCTGGTGTCATCTCATCCCTGAGGTCATCATCACACATGTCTTTCTCACACACCAGATGGTCTTGGCCTCGAAGTTGGCAAGCTGAGGCCCCTCCTGTCCCAGTTGGCCAATACCTACAGGCTAGATTTGGCAGGATAAAACCACATTTGGAACTGGGGAAGAGAGTAATATTGCCCCAACCTTCTCAGACAGTTTCACTCGGCAGATGGGGAACAGGGAGCCATGGGTCTTTGTATTGGGTCTGCCACTTCCTCGTCCTATGAATTTGGGCAAATTCCATTACGTCTTTGAACCCCAGTCTCATCTAAAAAGTGAGCAGCTACAGCTTGAAGGGATCTTAGAGATTATCTAATTAAAACAGGCTGTAACTCTAAACATGAAGGGAATAGCTAAGGGGCCATTATTCTATTTCCTGTAGCATTTTCGAGAAATTCAAAATTCCCCATGTTTGTTCTCTACCCTTAGGCTGGAAGTAAATGCGCAAAACGTAGGTTATAGATACAGACAGAACCCCTGATGGATCGGAATCTTCCAGGTGATATCCAAAAAACCATGTGTATTAATATTTCTATAATATTTCTCCTTAAGCCAACTCACTTTTTTTCCCAAGTAGAAATACATAAAAATGAATCTTTATATCATTTGCCACAATAAGAATTTTAAAATATTCTATTATTTTCACTGTTTTTTTTTTTTAATTACCTTCTAATTGAATACTGTCGCCTGCCAAAGCCTCTAGCCTGAAGCCTGTTCTCTCCTTAATGCTTGCTAATCTTCCTTTTTAACAGAGAAGAATTAAAGACATACTGGGGCTGAGCCAAGACAGAACTTCCCCTTGATGTAATCAGCAAATAAGAAAGTGAGTCCCTTTCCAATTACATTCAGTCCCTGAGATTTCATTGTTATTTTGTTCATGCACTTGTGAAAATCACCTCCAGTGCTGCCAGTGGAAACTGGTTCATATTTTTTGCCGTAGAGAATGGGAAATGGAGACTCTCTGATGCCTCGCCAGAGGTCTAGTTCAACAGTTTTATCCTTGATAGGCTGAAATCCATGCTGGCCATTTGAGAAATTTCCTCGCAAGAGGCAGAACCCTGTACTTTTATGACTGCTTGTTTTGGTGCAGGCTTTATACATGCCCTACGTAAAAACAAATGATTCTTTAACAATTCTGGTACTACCTAATTCTTTCCAGAAAGTGACAGAACAGAAGCCTCAGGAACTAGTACCAAGCATTGCACAAACCATTCCTCTACCATTTGGAACGTCCAGGCTTCTTGTAAACTGGTGAGGTTTATATTCACACATAGATAGCTACAGAAATCAGGCTCTTTCTAACCACAAAAAAACATCCCTGAGCAATTCCATGTAAATGGAGAACCAGACAAAACAAAAACCACTGGGGACCTAGGGACAGAAATAAAATTAAAAGGCAGAGGAGCTTGGTAGAAAATCTCTGTTGTTCTTTTTTACAAGTAAATTTTAAAATTGTGTGCCAGTGGGCACGTGAGAAGGAGGATACTGTTAGATGTGTGGATATGACAGGAAATGCTGTTGATAATTGATGGACTGAGTATATACAGTAACTCAGGGTCCTGGGTCCTCAGAAAGGGATCACATTTCTTTCTTCTGTAGCTATTCTCAGATCCGGGGCATCCAGCAGATCACAGAGCTTAGGCTCTATAGTGGGGCCGGGGGTGGTGGCCTGGTTTATAGGGGCCCTTTAGTCCTCATTGTCACACGCCTTGCTTCATTTACTTTATCAGAAAGAAAATGGTGGTAGTGGTGGTGGTGAGAATGGCTTAATTAACCACCCGAAATCGTGAGAGACTTTACTCATCACCTCCTTTAACCCTTACTATGATCAAATTATTCAGGTCAAATGATTCTACCTTTACAACAAAGACTCTGAGGCTCAAAGGGATTAAGATTCCTACAGTTGCAGAGAAAGAGCCCCCTGGGATCTGAAGAGGAGGAGGCCCTATAGTCAGAGCCAGGCTCACTCCATCAGGCTTTCTGAAATCTTCAGTCCCTGGAGGCTTCAGAATGATTCTGCCTCCCCCATCCCTCTAAACGCCCTTCCTCCTGTACAACATGAAAAATCCAACTGGAGCATTTCAGGATAGAAATGATATGTCTCGAAGACATGTATATCTTACATAGACATACACACACACACAGCTATACTCTCTAAGACTACATATGTTTGGAGGGAAAGAGTTTAATAGGGTTTCTTAATGGAACCTTGAATAAATTGTATGGGACATTTTTCTCCCCACAGTAACTCAAAGAAATACATGCTGCTTTGAAGATTTTGAGCATAAAAAAGCTACTTGACTGGGAATGTCTATTAAAGATGGAAAAAAGAATGCCCACTCTAATTTGACAATTTAGCTACGGAGTTTGATACTCTATATGAAGTTAAATTTCTGTAATTTGTCATGATGCCCTAGAAGAATTAGGATCCTCTGGCTACATTGACGACTTGCATTCCTTAACACATTTGTTCATTTGTTGGTTGGTTGGTTGGTTGGTTGGTTGGTTGGTTGGTTGGTTTGTTGAGATAAAGTCTCACTCTGTCACCCCGGCTGGAGTGCAGTAGCACGATCTTGGCTCACTGCAGCTTCTGCTTCCCAGGCTCAAGTAGGCCTCCCACGTTAGCCTCCCAAGTAACTGGGACCACAGGTGTGTGCCACCACACCTGGCTAATTTTTTGTATTTTTAGCAGAGAGGCGGTCTCACCATGTTGTCCAGGCTGCTCTCAAACTCATGAGCTCAAGTGATCCATCTGCCTCAGCCTCCTGAAATGCTGGGATTATAGGAGTGATCCATCATGCCAAGCTTTAGTATGTTTTTATTGGGAATCTACAGTATGCCACATACTATGCCAGGGACACCAATTCGAAGGAGCATTATCGAAAAAGCCTAAGCTGTGATGGGCACAAGGCTTGGGCAGGGAGCTTAACCTAGCCAATGCTTGAGAGAAGGCTTCCCAGAAGACATTTATTTTAAAGCTTGCTTCCACAGAAGAACACAGACAGCATCAAAAGTTCCCAACCTGGGCCAGGCATGGTGGTTCATGCCTGTAATCCTAGTACTTTAGGAGGCCGAAGCAGGCAGATCACTTGAGATTGGGAGTTCGAGACCAGCCTGGTCAGCATGGTGAAAACCCCCAATCTCTGCCAAAAAATACAGAAGAATAGCCCTGTGTGGTGGTACGTGCCTGTAGTACCAGCTACTTGGGAGTGTCAGGTGGGAGAATCGCTTTACTTGGGACGCAGAGGTTGCAGTGAGTCAAGATCATGCCATTGCCCTCCAGCCTGGGCGACAGAGTAAGACCCTGTCTCAAAAAAAAAAAAAAAAAAAAAAAAGTTCTCAGCCTGAAGGAATTTTCATTTTCACAGCAGGTTTCTTCAGGGATATACATGATTTTCCTTAGTAGGGAGAAAACATTTGGAGCAATGAATTTTCCATACTTTACTAGATTTGTATAATGATTGAGTTTCTTAAATTTTTTTTAAATCATGTATTCATTCATTCAACACAAATGTTACACAAAAATCATATTGATATACCTCCAAAGTATATTAGGAATACAATCCAAGTTGGGGAAAAAAGCTGCTTAAATATAACATCATGTTATATATAACATAAAATTTGTCATTTTAGCCATCTTTAATTGTATAATTCAGTGGCATTAATTACATTCAGAATATTTTACCATCTTCACCACCATTGATTCCTAAAGCTTTTTATTACCCCAAACAGAAACTCTGTAACCATCAAGCAATAACTCTATCGTTCCCCTGTCCCCAGCCCCTCTAAATATACTTTCTGTCTCTATGAAGTTGCCTATTGTAGAAGTTTCATATTAGTGGGATCTTAAATATTGTACTATGAGTTGGCTTATTTCATTTAGCATTTTTTTTTTTTTTTTCTTTGAGATGGAGCCTCGCTCGGTTGCCTAGGCTAGAGTCCTGTGGCGTGATCTCGGCTCACCACAGCCTCCACCTCCTGGGTTCAAGTGATTCTCCTATCTCAGCCTCCCGAGTGCTGGGACTACAGGCATGTGCCACCGCGCCTGGCTAACTTTTGTATTTTTAGTAGAGATGGGGTTTCACTGTGTTGGCCAGGCTGGTCTCAAACTCCTGACCTCGTGATATGCCCTCCTCAGCCTCCCAAAGTCCTGGGATTACAGGCGTGAGCCAGCGTGCCTGGCCTAGCATGATGTTTTCAAAGTTCATTTATGTTGTAGCATGAATTGTAACTTCTTTCCGTGTTATGACTGAGTAATATGCCATTGTGCGGATATACTACATTTTGTTGATCCATTCATCTGTTAACAGACAGGTGGTTTTCACCTTTGGCTACCACGAATAAAGTTACAATGAATGTTGGTGCAGAAGCATCTATTTTAGTCTCTATTTTCAACTCTCTTGGATATATACCTAGAAGTGGAATTGCTAGGTCATGTGGTAATTCTGTTTATCTTTTTGAGGAACATCCAGCCTATTTCCACATTAGCTATACCATCTTACATTCCTACCAGCAAGATACAAAAGTTCCGCCTTCTCCACGTCTTTGTTTTGTACAGCTATCCTAGTGGGTATGAAATGGCATCTCACTGCAGTTTTGATTTGCATTTTCCCTGTCATGGGTGGTGGTGAGCACCTTTCCATGTGCCTGTTGGCCATTTGTATATCTTACTGGGAGAAATGTTTATTCAAATCCTTTGCCCATTTTTAAAAAATTGGGTTGTTTGTCCTTTTGTTGTTGAGTTATAGTTATTTGTACATTTTGGTATTGGACCCTTACAGATATATGATTTGAAATATTTTCTTTGATTCTGTAAGTTGTCTTTTGACTTTCTGGACACTGTCCTTTGGGGTACAAATGTTTTAAGTATTGATGAAGTACAATTTATCTATTTTTGATTGTTGCTGTTGCTTGTGTTTTTGGTGTCATACCTAAGAATCCATTGCCAAAGGCCATTCATTTAACTTTGCTTTGAACAAATACATATTGACTGTTTATCCTATGCCTGAAAATGTGACAGGCATTACAGATAAATAGGCCAGGCGTGGTGGCTCATGCCTGTAATCCCAACACTTTTGTAGGCCGAGGCGGGTGGATCACTTGAGGTCAGGAGTTCGAGACCAGCCTGCCCAACATGGTATAACCCCATCTGTACTAAAAATACAAAAAAAAAAAAAAAAAAAATTAGCTGGGTGTGGTGGTACATACCTGTAATCCCAGCTACTTGGGCGGCTGAGGCACAAGAATCACTTGAACCAGGGAGGTGGAGGTTGCAGTGAACGGAGATCGCGCCACTGCACTCCAGCCTGAGGGACAGAGCCAGACTCTTGTTTCAAAAAAAAAAAAAGGCCAGGTGCGGTGGCTCACGCCTGTAATCCCAGCACTTTGGGGGGCTGAGGCGGGAGACCATCCTGGCTAACACGGAGAAACCCCATTTCTACTAAAAATACAAAAAATTAGCCGGGCGTGGTGGCGGGCGCCTGTAGTCCCAGCTTCTCGGCGGCTGAGGCGGGAGAATGGCGTGAACCCGGGAGGCGGAGCTCACAGTTAGCGGAGATCGCGCCACTTCACTCCAGCCTGGGCAACAAAGCGAGACTCCACATCTCAAAAAAAAAAAAAAAAAAAAAGGATAGAAAAATCTCCTGTCTCTCATGAAGTTTACATTCCTCTTGTTAAAGGAGACAAATAGTAACAATAACAACAATAATAATAAATGGGATAACATTAGATAGCAACGAGTTCTATGATGAAACTAAAATAAACACAAAATTAAATAATAATAATACAATATCAGAATATAATGGGATGGAGAGCAATAGGGAAATGGGGAAGAGAAGGTGCCTAAATTGGTCAGGGAAGCCCTCTCTGGGGTGTTGCTAGTTTAACTGACACTTGAGTGGTGAGAAGGGGCCAGTTATTTAAGGATTTGGGAGAATATTCACTAATCATTGCATGAGAAACGACACACTTAAATCCAGCCCACTTGATCACAGCGGCAGAACCAAGCTTTGTAGCCATGCCTCCCAGCTTTCTTTTGAAACAAATTGTAGTATGCATTTCAAAATTAATCAGAAAAGTTGAATGACTTAATACTTTAAAAGTAGTGGGAGAAAAGGTAAAAGGAGAAAGAAAAGATGTGATTTATATTTCTTTATGTATCAAATTTGTGGGATCCTTGGTAGCCATGAGGGACTAATCAAATGACATATTAACTTGACCAGTATTTTGACAAGCTGTCCTGGAATGTAGGCTCCCAAATTTACTGAAGATCAATAAACAAAGTTTCTTACAGGGTAAGGCAGCAGACACCCTGATCAGCTATCCTAGAAAGGAATGCAACGCATACATTCCATTCTCCAGACCCAGGACTAGCTACAGTGGGATTTTTCGGTGGCAAAGGAAAAACAAGAAGATACAATCGTCTGGTCTTTGGTGGACTTGCTGATAAATATTGGAATGACAGATTGTCTTTTGCAGTCCCTGGTGTTGGATGGCAAACCACGCTGGTGGCTCAGTATACAAGGCACATTCCACCCTTGCAGGATGATGGGAAGCGAAGCCCAGTTTCCAGAGATTTTCTGAACCCCAGACCAAACTCTACTCCTTGGGAAAGCACCACCCAAAAGCAAACACACCCCAAACACACTGCATTCTCCCACAGCACAATTCCCAAAGAGTTGCATTACTCAGCACAATCTCAGCTTTTGAAAAACAAAGACTAAGAGAAGACCCTTCTCTAGGGAGAGCAGTTTATTTCTGATTCCCCAGGAATTAGCCTTATTTGGCACTATTTTATAACTTGAGAGACAGAAAAAAAAATGTCTTTTTTTGGGCTTTGATAAATCTTCATCACCATAAACTCCACCACCCCTTCCTGCCCCAAACAGGGAGTTTCAAACCCCAAATTCATTTCTCCAATCTCTAAATGCCATAACACTTCATTCCACTTGGGACATTTTCCACATTCTGCCTCTATTTCTGTGGGGCCTTTTTGTTTTATTTTTTCAAGATTTCCTTTATTATCCCTCAGCAACGACACCGCTCTCAATATAAGAGTCTTGTCTTGTTCATCTTTGCTTCTCCATAGCACCTACTTACTTGGCACAAATGAGTTCTCAACAATTTTCTTCTATGGCAGACAAATTTTGTGAATTTTGAAAATCATCTCATATTTTACATGAGCTTTTACAAGCCTTGCAGTGGCCATTGTTAGTTTATGCATAGCTGTAATAATGTTAGCCTTTGATAAGGAGATGAATAAAACTAAATAGAATAATTTTCTTTATAATTTACCATAGAGAAAATTGATGTAGCAAATTTATATACTCCCTAATATCTAAAAGCCACAAATACAGCACTGGGTGGAACAAATACAAAAGGAAAGGTCTCCATTAAAACAAAGTGCTTAGAAAATTAACATTTCAAGCAATATCTGTGCATGAGTGATAGCACTATGAATTATTGTAAATGTCTGTAGCAATAGACATTAAGAATAAAAATGCAGGGATGACATGTCTTTAGTGAAAAAGAAAAAAAAGGAATAAATTACTCATTCATTTTGATCCAATTCTTTCTCTCAGGTGAATTAATGTTAAAAAAATAATTCAAGGCCAGGAATGGTGCCTCACGCCCATAATCCCCAAACTTTGGGAGGCCAACACAGGAAGATCATTTGAGCCCGGGAGTTTGAGACCATCCTGGGCAAGATGGTGAGACCCCGGTGCTATGAATAAATAAATAAATAAATAAATAAATAAATAAATAAATGAAAAATAAATAAAATAGATAAGGCAATTATTTACTAATATAGATAGGATTTTAAAATATTTATATAAAAATTAAATTAAAAAATTAGGTAGTTATTAGACTTTCAATGTTTTAAGATCTATATTATAGCTCAGGCATCTGCTATACCAAACTGGGCTTAAATCTTATCCCTAGAATGTGTAACAGCAAAAACAAAGGCATATTTCATTACAGGTTTAAAAATACAAATAAATATGTTTGCAAATAGGTAAAATATGAATACATATAAACAAAAGCCAGTATCTTTTAAGTTTTTGTGCTGAGGTGACTGTATTCAAGAAGCTTGTTGAAATAAGATGAAAAAAGTTTTCTAAACCATTTTCATATTTTAAAATATAACAAATAAACTGGAAATGACATAAGGAAGATGCGTGAATAAGAGTTAAGGCTTGTTTGGTAAAATACTAAAGTTCTGCTTGTGCGATGTTCATTTTTCTTCCTCCTCTGCTCTGAATTAAAGCTTCATGGCTCCATTTTCTAACAGCTAAGAGAAGATCAAACATATTCTTGAAAAGTGGAAACTGTTATCCTATGAAGGACAGAAGATCATGATCACATGCATAAAAGCAGATACCTTCCTTCAGGGATTGTAAAAACAATTCTAAGCTCTAGAGATCCATTAGAGTAATTTTCTATAACTGTTGAATTTTATTAGTGAATAGGAAGGATTCCACTAGCTTAGCAACACTCAGATGCTCTAAACTGGAGGATATCCATGTTAATCACTTCTGGAAACCAAAGAAGTAACTTCATCTTTTTAAGAAAAGTCATGTTCTCTAAAGAGCCTAGCGTCTGGCTGGGCACGGTGGCTCACGCCTGTAATACCAGCACTTTGGGAGGCCGAGGTGGGTGGATCACAAGGTCAAGAGATCAAGGCCATCCTGGCGTGGCAGCATGGGCCTGTAGTCCCAGTTACTCCGGAGGCTGAGGCAGGAGAATCGCTTACCCGGGAGGCGGAGGTTGCAGTGAGCTGAGATCGCGCCACTGCACTCCAGCCTGGCGACAGAGCAATACTCTGTCTCAAAAAACAAAAAAACCAAAAAACAAAACAAAACAAAAAAAACACAGAGCCTAGCGTCAATGGTAATATTGATGAGCATATATAAATGAGTATTGAGACTAATGCAGTTTGTGACTTTGTGCCAAAATAACTGCATATCCTAATCCTATGTTGATGGTTTTATTAGAAGTCTGGTGGTATAGGGACTGAATGTATCTTGGTTTCAGAGAAGCATTTTATAAAGTCTCCCTGATAGCCCCGTGTAGAATTATGACATGGGAACTACACGGTAGGACCGCTGGACACAGTCATCAATGATGGAGGAGCTCCATCCAACCAGGGTTGATTAATGACTTCTTGTAAACTTGGTGGGAGGTCTGCAGCTATGTAACATGGGAGCACTCCTGGGCCCTGTCCTGTTTGTCTTTTTTTAAATCAGTTCCTTGGGTTGAAAGTATGCTTATCACATTTTCAGCTGCCACTAAGTGAGGGAGAGATTGCTAATAGCATAGATGACAGAACCAAAACACAATATCAACAGGTAGGACCAATGGACTAAGAGCTAGAAAACAGAATTCAACAGGGAGAAAAAATAGTCTTTTGAGACTAATAGTAAAATCGGTAAGTTTCATATGGGAGATGTCAGATTTGGTTAGGAAACAGGGAAAAGGGATTTGATTTTTTCACCTATTTGTAGGCTATATATGTATCTTTGGAATAATGAAGACATTTAAATAGAAAATCACTGTTGATGTCATGAGATCTGCAGTCCAACTTTTCTTTATCTTCCTTTGCATTAGAGTCATCTGGAGGACTGTGTCTATATGAGAGTCTCATGTTTCAAGAGGTTCGTGAAAACACTAGAGAGAAATCAGAAAGATAAACAAAACGGTGAAAGAAGAGAAAACCAACATGTCCTAGATACTTATTCTGTGCCTGGCACTATCCTGCACTGGGAACTTCATATTTGTTCTCATAAGTCCTATGGCATGGATATTGTATTCCTCAATTTGTAGATTCAAATAGATAGGGACCTGGAATTTAAGGAACTTGCTCAAAGATTAATGGCTAGCAAAAAGCCAAAGTGAGGTTTGAGTCTAGAACTGTAAGTTGCTTAAGCCCAGACTCTACCTTCTTTTTTAGAAAAACCATCCAAATTTAGCATTGCAGTCACATCTTTCAAACATTATCACTTTATCCTATGGAAGAGGCAGCACATACCTATGTGGCTTTCCAGATACAAGAACCAAAGTCTTTGGTGCAATTTCATAGGGTAACCAATTTCTGCTTAATTTAAGGAAGAGGTTGTCATGAGTGGAGTTATTCAGCTAGTTGTTCTTTTGGCTTAGGACTGTTTTGGCAATGCGGGCTCCTTTTGGGTTCCATATGATCTTTAAAGTAGTTTTTTCCAATTCTCTGAAGAAAGTCATTGGTAGCTTGATGGGGATGACATTGAATCTATAAATTACCTTGGGCAGTATGGCCATTTTCACGATACTGATTCTTCCTATCCATGAGCGTGGAATGTTCTTCCTTTTTTTTGTGTCCTCTTTGAAATAAGATTTGTTCACATACTTCTTTTAATTTCCTTTTACTAGAGCTGTTTAAGCAGATAGAAGATCATATATCATGGATATCTTTATTTTACTCTCTCTTATTGACAGAGAGGTTGAACTCAAAGACCTGCACCATCCATTATAACACTAAGTGGGTATTCTTTGTGGTTGGACAGAAGAAAAAAATATATCTGCAAGGATACACATCAAATTCTCACCCACACTGTCCTTTAGGGTATTGGGAATTTGTGAAGGTGTGTCTTGAGGAGGAGACTGAGTACATGGGGTGATGAAGGACTCCTATTTTATATTTTACACACTTCCAAACTATTTGAATGATATGTTAAAAGGAACATGCCTCATGTATAAATATCAAAGATTAACAAGACACATAAAAATGGCAAGAAGACAAAACGAAGGGGTTCATGGTTCTTAATCTGTTTGCTGAACTAAGTGAAACTGCGTGGATTTTCGTGCCTATGTTCCTTCTTTCCCCAGAACCATCGGTGCTCTTCCAGGGCTGTCTTGATTCTAAGGTCAGTTGTGCAGGAGAGTCATAGGAAAGGCAGCACCCCAGAAATCGAGGTCCACTCAGGGTCCAAACTGCCTCATTAAATAGCCTGAAATCCTTGAAGCATTAAAAAAGAGAGAGAGAGAGAGAAGACAAAGAAAATGAAGATGTAAACCTCGGCAAACTTCTGTAGTCACTCTGTTTATCATAACTATAGTCCTAACACTATTACTATCAATCATTAACAGTTATTGTAATTTTGCTATGGTCTTGGGATTATGCTTAGTATTTTTAAATCAATATTTCATTTAATGTTTGCACAATATTTGAAGAACACATTATTATCCTCCCCATTTTGCACATGTGAAAACTCATGCTAGAGAGTTCAGGTAACTGAGCTATAGTCACGGGTTACCAAGTTATGAAGCCGCAAACCAAATTCCAGCAACCTGGAATGCCACGTGGGAATGAACATCTGAAGCTTAACAGTACTAAAGCAGAGAAGTTGGCAAATGGGTTCTTTCTGAATACAGTTGAGTTTCTTGTGGCTTGAATCCCATAGGGGATTCACTTATAGCCTCAACAATCATGTGAAGGGTTACTACTTTCCTTATGATGAATATAAATATCATAAAGGTAGAGTGAGTGGCATACTACCGCTATAGGCTGTATGTAGCAGTCAGGGTTGAAACTGACCTTGCTGTCTAAATCAGTGGCTTCTTACCTCGACATCAGCTGCCTTGGGGGTGTGAAAATCAGCCTTCTGAATGATGACATTAAAAAATCATAAAAAAGAATATATGAAATCAAAATTGAATTCATTAGTATTGGCCACTGAAGCTACCACATTTAAGAGAAAACTAATCTTATAAAACTGTGAAAAAATATATAATCAAACATTTTACCATCCAAAAATGTGTCATAATTATTTTTAAAATGGAAGACAAAGCAATAACACTCCTAAATTTTTTAAGAGCCAATTTAGACATTTTGATATCTTATGTTTGGAATGAAGAATGATTTGATAAATTCTCAGCTTCTAGCTAGTTTAGTCTTTTCCTACCACCAACTCGTGGGAGGAGTTCAATACACTGCAATTCAGAGGGAAGAAAATGTTTTTCTTTCTTCAAAACACTTCCTTTTTTAGGAATTGTTTATTTAATAATCAGAATAAGACATTTTTTGCAGGCTTGGCAAGTGGCTACCAGTTTTGAATTCATTCTGGTTTGATTAATTAGACCACAGAGAAGACACAGGAGTAGAACTGACTAGATGTTTCCATTTCTTCGAAACTAAACATTTGGGTGCTGCGGCATTTTTTGCCTGTGTACATGAGACCACAGTGTTATACGCTCTTAAATCCACTGTTGAATTTAGAACATTTCATGTTTTGTTTTGTGATGCCTTTCCTTCCTGATGAGTAACCGTTTGATTTTAAATTCAGAGCTCACTGTACATGAAATGTGCAGACCTAGGGTGACATGTCTATGACAGGTCCTCAGTGTGGCTAACAGGCTCTCCCATCTGTCACAGGATGACATGTGGTCAGGTTATACAGACCGGAGTTTCCCAGGCAACCGAGTCATGCCCTATGGGGATTCCTTGGGAAGTTGAAAAAAGATGTTGGAGATGAGAGGTCTGGAGCCACCACGTCTCCTAGCCATTGTTTGCTTTCTTTTATCTTTTCGCCTGCATTCCCCATGGTCATTCTCACCAGAGTCTCCAATGTGGGGAATACAATTCATTTCTGGCACTCCAGAAGGTTCTTGGGGGCTCACAGAATTTTTAAAAACTGTAATAGCTTAATGCTTAAGACTGTTCTTATAGTCACATTAGATAACATCATTTTAAAGTTTGTAAAGTGAATCATAAATATACATAATGTAAGTTACATAAATATAAGTAAATAGTTCAGGTGGTATTAGGCAAAAGAAACAAAACTGAGGTTGACACACAAGCCATTGAACTCAGTTTCCAAAATTTCTGCTATTCTAGTTTTTTTCCTTTTTGAAAATTCCCATTGTTTTTCTTATGTCTTAACAACAACAATAGTAATGATACCTAACACTAAAAGCTCCTTAAGATGATAAGCAACTTCAGCAGAGTCTCAGGATACAAAATCAATGTGTAGAAATCACAGGCATTCCTATACAGCAACCACAGACAAGCAGAGAGCCAAATCATGAATGAACTCCCATTCACAATTGCAACAAAGAGAACAAAATACCTAGGAATACAGCTAACAGGGGAGGTGAAAGACCTCTTCAAAGAGAACTGCAAACCACTGCTCAAGGAAATCAGAGAGGACACAGACAGATGGAAAAAGAATCTATGCTCATGGATAGGAAGAATCAATATCATGAAAATGGCCATACTGCCCAAAGCAATGTATAGATTCAGTGCTATTCCTGTTTTCTTTCAAATACACAAAATGTGTATATATTTAACTATACGATCTTCTGTTACTATTTTTTTTTAACGAGAAGGAAGCGTTATTTGTTGGCTAGAGGGAGAGACTTATAAAACTGCCCCCCAGTTCATATCAAGAGAGCTTAGTCTGGAGTCATACAAGCCTTTTTGTTAATTTCAGTTTCATCATTTGCTGGTCTACTGGCCTTGGGTTAGTGGCCTTGGATTATCTGATCTTTTTATACCTCAGTTTCTTTCTCTATAAAATGAGGAGAGCAACAGTACCTTCCCTGTAGGATAACTGTAAGGATTAAATGGCTAATGCATAAAAAAGGCTTAGTATGGTTTCCAGCACACAATGTAAGTACCCAATAAATTCTAGTTATTGTTCGTTCTCATTATCATCATGTTTCTAAGATGCTATTAGCCACACAATACATTCTTTTTCACAGTGGTTAATGTGAAGAGAGACATATTTCAGAATGATAGTGCATGATATCTCTATACTGAGATTTTGAAGCCATTATAAATACTGTCAGATTGCATTATTCATTAGTATTATCCTTTTTAATTTATGAGATTCCAGGCAATATCCTTGGTTCCGTGACTTCCTCCAAGGTAGAGCCAACTCATGACTGTTGACTGGGGACACCTGTGGGTTAATCTTCAAGTCACTGTTTAAGAGATGACATTTATGACATGCCACTCCCATGTTCTCAGAGGGTCAAGCAAAGAGCAAGTGACATTCCTTGAGTCAATTCTAAGAAAATATTTATTTCTGTCCAAAGATGCAATACTGTCATCAATTGTTCTTTATGTTTGTTTTCTAGTAACAACCCTCATTTTAAAAATGATTACATTTCAGCCATTAAATTGATAGGCACTCAATAAAATACAATGATAATAGCTCTGAGGTCACTCTCATTATTATTTCCTTTTTAATCCATGCAGATGTCTGATGCTAATTAAAATGTTAGTATAAAGAAAAGGCTGGTTAGGCTGATGGACCTGAGTGTTTGCAGTGAGAGATCCCTCTTGCCTTTGGTGGCTTCACATAAACCAGAATGTATGAGTTCAAGGTTACTTCCAACCTCCTAGAAACACCTCATTTGTCCAGTCATGTTGGTGTCTCTTACAACTTCTGATTTTATTTTTGCCTTTTTAACTGTTATTGTAAAAGTGCATAGGAGATGATAGCTCTGAGAGATGAGGTCCCTCAAAGTAATATGGACTTTTAAAAATGGTAAGTGTAGGCAGGGTGAAAAAGATCAGTGGAGAAATTGCAAAATACATCCTGAGGTATGTAACACAGGATAATACAGGGTTGCTTTTACTTCCTTTGAGAAAGCAACACAACACAGATTGTCTAACCTGTCTTTAAAAAAAAATCATGTCTCAATGTTTCCCATTTCTTCAATGAGATAGATACTTAAAATGAATGCCCCAGGTTACTGCATGAATGCGTTACTCAAACATACTCCCTCTACTCCACCCTGACTGCATTACTATTAATACAAATGGGATTTCAGAAAAAATAATTCTGTGAGAAAGGAGATAGATATCATTTATTCAACCAATGCTTTATTCATTCATCACTCCCATAAATAACATTAAGAGCCTGCTCTGTGCCATCCACAGAGTAATAATTGCTAAGGTCACTGAGCATTTGCTATGTGTCAAATATTACATTATTTAACCCACGTGGTACATACATGAGATATGAACCAACTTCTTTCCATTTTACACATGGGAAACTGAGGCTTGGAGGAATAAGAAACTGTTGAAATGGCAGAGCCAGACATTGAATCCAATACAGTCTGCTTCCCTCTTATTTTTTCATCCCTTTCCCTCCTTCTCTTCTTTCTTCTTCATGTTATTGTAAAAAAAATTTTACTGTGCTCCTGCTACACATGAGTCATAGTTATTGGAGTCCCTCCAGGCTGATCCTGAGACCTATTGTCTTCTCACGTTAGACTTTCTTTGTAAGCTTCAACCCTGAGACTTAGCTGTGTGAGTCATGCCACATTTTGATATCTTCAGTCCAAACCTTTTCTCTGAGATCCTATTCTAGGCTTCTATCTTTTTTTTAATATACTTTAAGTTCTAGGGTACATGTGCACAACGTGCAGGTTTGTTATATATATATACTTGTGCCATGTTGGTGTGCTGCACCCATTAACTTGTCATTTACATTAGGTATATCTCCTAATGCTATCCCTGCCCCCTCCCCCCACCCCACGACAGGCCCCAGTGTGTGATGTTGCCCTCCTGTGTCCTAATGTTCTCCTTGTTCAATTCCCTGCTATGAGTGATAACATGTGGTGTTTGGTTTTTTGTCCTTGCGATAGTTTACTGAGAATGATGGTTTCCAGCTTCATCCATGTCCCTACAAAGGACACGAACTCATCCTTTTTTATGACTGCATAGTATTCCATGATGTATATGTGCCACATTTTCTTAATCCAGTCTATCACTGATGGACATTAGGGTTGGTTCCAACTCTTTGTTATTGTGATTAGTGCCGCAATAAACATATATGTGCATGTGTCTTTATAGCAGCATGATTTATAATCCTTTGGGTATATACCCAGTAATGGGATGG
>NW_012103920.1:6127018-6127367 GCF_000951045.1 Mandrillus leucophaeus
ATACAATCATGTCATCTGCAAACAGGGACAATTTGACTTCCTCTTTTCCTAATTGGATACCCTTTATTTCTTTCTCTTGCCTGATTGCCCTAGCCGGAACTTCCAACACTATGTTGAATAGGTGTGGTGAGAGAGGGCACCCCTGTTTTGCGCCAGTTTTCAAAGGAATGCTTCCAGTTTTTGCCCATTCAGTATGATATTGGCTGTGGGTTTGTCATAAGTAGGTCTTATTATTTTGAGATGCGTCCCATCAATACCTAATTTATTCAGAGTTTTTAGCATGAAGGGCTGTTGAATTTTTTCAAAGGCCTTTTCTGCATCTGTTGAGATAATCATGTGGTTTTTGTCT
>NW_012103920.1:6127417-6127779 GCF_000951045.1 Mandrillus leucophaeus
TTGTGGTTTTGATTTGCGTTTCTCTGATGGCTAGTGATGATGAGCATTTTTTCATGTGTCTGTTGGCTGCATAAATGTCTTCTTTTGAGAAGTGTGTGTTCATATCCTTTGCCCACTTTTTGATGGGGTTAGTTGTTGTTTTCTTGTAAGTTTGTTTGAGTCCTTTGTAGATTCTGGATATTAGCCCTTTGTCAGATGAGTAGATTGCAAAAAATTCTCCCATTGTGTAGGTTGCCTGTTCACTCTGATGGTAGTTTCTTTTGCTGTGCAGAAACTCTTTAGTTTAATTAGATCCCACTTGTCAATTTTGGCTTTTGTTGCCATTGCTTTTGGAGTTTTAGACATGAAGTCCTTGCCCATGC
>NW_012103920.1:6127829-6128323 GCF_000951045.1 Mandrillus leucophaeus
CATTTATTGATTTGTGTATGTTGAACCAGCCTTGCATCCCAGGGATGAAGCCTACTTGATCAAGGTGGATAAGCTTTTTGATGTGCTGCTGGATTCGGTTTGCCATTATTTTATTGAGGATTTTTCCATCGATGTTCATCAGCACTTATTCCAAAATTGACCACATAGTTAGAAGTAAAGCACGACTCAACAAATGTAAAAGAACAGAAATTGTAATAAACTGTCTCTCAGACCACACTGCAATTAAAGTAGAACTCAGGATTAAGAAACTCACCAAAACAGCTCAACTACATGGAAACTGAACAACCTGCTCCTGAATGACTACTGGGTACATAACAAAATGAAGGCAGAACTAAAGATGTTCTTTGAAACCAATGAGAACAAAGACACAACATACCAGAATCTCGGGGACACGTTTAAAGCAGTGTGTAGAGGGAAATTTATAGCACTTAATGCCCACAAGAGAAGGCAGGAAAGATCTAAAATTGACATTG
>NW_012103920.1:6130652-6132411 GCF_000951045.1 Mandrillus leucophaeus
GGCGGATCTTGAGGTCAGGAGTTTGAGACCAGCCTGACCAACGTGGTCAAACCCTGTCTCTACTGAAAATACAACAATTAGCTGGGTGTGGTGGTGCCCACCTGTAATCCCAGCTACTCAGGAGGCTGAGGCAGGAGAGTTGCTTGAACCCAGGAGAGGGAGGTTGCAGTGAGCCAAGATCGTGCCACTGAACTCCAGCCTGGGCAACAGAGCGAGACTCTGTCTAAAAAAAAAAAAAAACCTTCAACGGTTGCCTATGGATCTTACAATAAAGATCAACACTTTTAATATGACTCCAAGTATCTTTTACTTATCCTGTCTCATAAGTATATGCCCTTTGATTGCTGTACTTTGACCACCCTGATCTTGTCAGTTGAGTGAGACATTGTCACCTAGATGCAAGATCTTAGCATGTGCTGTTCTCTTTGCCTGAAAAAGGCACCTCCATTCCAAATTTTACCTACGTAATTTCTATGCTTCCTTTATATCTCAACTCAAGTATAATTTCCACACAAATTTTCCTTAATCTCGCATACTGGATCAGGTCTTTTGCTATTGTTATTTAAGAAACTTTATTTTAGGCTGGGCACGGTGGCTCATGCCTGTAATCCCAGCACTTTGGGAGGCCAAAGCAAGTGGATCACTTGAGGTCAGGAGTTCAAGACCAGCCTGGCCAACATGGTGAAACCCCGTCTCCCCTAAAAATACAAAAATTAGCTGGGTAAGATGGCGCATGCCTGTAGTCCCAGCTACTCAGGAGGCTGAGGCATGAAAATTGCTTGAACCTAGGAGGCAGAGGTTGCAGTGAGCCGAGATCATGCCACTGCACTCCAGCTTGGGCGACAGAGTGAGACTCTGTCTTAAAAAGGGGGGAAAAAACAACTTTATTTTATTCAAAGCACCTTAAATAATTAGTACTTATGTACTTATTTGTGTTTATTTAATATCAATTCTCTTGACTAAAAGGTAAGTTCATGAGAACAAGAACCATGTCCGTTTTTACTTACCATTACATCCTCCTATGCCTAATGTAGATCCTAGTACATAGTAGTAGTTCAATAAGTATTTAGACAAATACATTGTGATAAGGCATGTGTCTTAGTCTGTTTGTGTTGCTATAAAGGAATACCCAAGGCTGGGTACTTTATAACAGGGGTCCCTAACCCCCGGGCCATGGATCAGTACCTGTCTGTGGCCTGTTAGGAACTGGGCTGCACAGCAGGAGGTGAGCAGTGGGTGAGTGAAGTTTCATCTGTATTTACAGTCGCTCCCCATCGCTGTCATTACCACTTGAGCTCTGCCTCCTGTCAGATCAGCAGCTGCGTTAGATTCTCACAGGAATGCAAACTATATTGTGAGGTGTGCATGTGAGGGAAATAGGTTGTACACTCCTTATGAGAATCTAATGCCTGATCTGTCACTGTCTCCTATCATCCCCAGATGGAGCAGTCTAGTGCCAGGAAAAGCAGCTCAGGGCTCCCATTGAATCTACATTATGGCATATTGTATAATTATTTCATTATATATTATAATGTAATAGTAATAGAAATAAAGTATACAACAAATGTAATGCAATTGAATCATCCCAAAACCCTCAACCCGCCCCTGATCTGTAGAAAACTTGTCTTTTATGAAACTGGTCCCTAGTGTCAAAAAAAAAAAAAAACTGCTGCTTTCTAAAGAAAAGAAGTTCATTTGGCTCATGATTCTGCGGGCTGTACAAACAGCATGGCACCAGCATCTGCTTCTGGTGAGGGCC
>NW_012103920.1:6132461-6142703 GCF_000951045.1 Mandrillus leucophaeus
CTTGAATCTCCCCCTCCACTACGCTGGTCTCCCCTGTCTCATCTCTGGCCTGAACAACTGCAATGCCCTCCTAACAGTCCTCTTCCAATCCATTCTCATGCATCAACGAGAATGGGATTTTTCCAAATGCCATTTTCTCCCATTGCCCCTCCCCCATCTTCAAACTCTCTAACGGTGGCCGTGCATGGTGGCTCATGCCTGTAATCCCAGCACTTTGGGAGGCCGAGGCAGGCGGATCTTGAGGTCAGGAGTTTGAGACCAGTCTGACCAATGTGGTCAAACCCTGTCTCTACTGAAAATACAACAATTAGCTGGGTATTACATTATTATAATGTAATAGTAATAGAAATAAAGTGTACAACAAATATAATGCAATTGAATCATCCCAAAACCCTCAACCCGCCCCTGATCTGTAGAAAAATTGTCTTTTATGAAACTGGTCCCTAGTGTCAAAAAGGTTGGGAACTGCTGCTTTCTAAAGAAAAGAAGTTCATTTGGCTCATGATTCTGCGGGCTGTACAAACAGCATGGCACCAGCATCTGCTTCTGGTGAGGGCCTCAGGCTGTTTCCATTCATAGTGGAAGGGGAAGGGGGACTGTATGTGCAGAGATCTCATGAAGAGAGAGGAGACAAGGATGAGTGAGGGGATAGTCTTTTTAATAATCAGCTCTTTCAGGAACCAAGAGAGTAAGAACTCCCTCATTACCATGAGAAGGGCACCAAGACATTCACCAGGGATCCACCCCCATGACCAACACACCTCCCAATAGGCCCCGTCTCCAACACTGCGGATCAGTTTTCAACATGAGATGTGGGGGACAAACATCCAAACTATAGCAGCATGATAGGATTATTCTATAAGCAAACTTTTGTGTTCTCCTTATTTGTGAATAACAACAAGCACCACCTTTGTCTCTGGGGAAGGGATTGTCAAACTTTGGTGGTGATCAGAACCCCCTGCTGAACTTGTGAAAACAGAGAGCTGGGTCTTCCCGCCAGAGTTCCTGATTCAGTAGGTGTGGACTGGATGTATCAAAACTCCGCATGTTTTATGAGTTTCCTGGTGATGCTGATGCTGCTGGTCTGGGAACCACACTTTGAGAACGACTGTACTAGTCCATACGGAGTTTTGAAAGTCAGTTCCTACATCTCTGTGTTCCAACAGTTTTGAGAAATCATCCCTTCCTCATCACTACACTAGGCACAGCCTTGGATGCTCCAGGAAAAGGACAGTTTTGTCCTTTCCTTGGTAGTTTCTAGACCTAGGAGAAGCTTCAGTATTTCAACAATTGTGCCTGGCACTGCTCAGGAATCCAGTTTCCAGCAGCAATTTGCTGAACAGTAATTGCCCTGATTTTCAACAGGGACAAGTGCCTGCAACTGAAAATAAAATGGGGAGGGAGAATGAGGAGGCTTAGGTTTCAAATATCTTTCACTGAGGAATTAATTTTAAAGAGACACACAACAATAAAACATGAACTGAGTCCAGACACCATCATTCAGGGCAAGTTTTACCCTCTGAAACTGGCACTGTGCCAGCATGGAGCCAGGTGCCTCTCTTGGATCTGAGTCAAGTTCCCTGCGGCCACCTATGCAGCGCTCAGGTAGGATCCTGAAAGTCCTTCACCTCCAGCTGCCCACTCGATCACTATTTCAGGTCCCGCCAGAGGACTCCCAGCTGGCTGGCCGGGGTCCAGCAGGTCAGGCTGGCTCCTCCCATCATGCGTGCTGCTGGAAGGAGGACAGGCAGGACTGTCAGGACAAGAGAAGGCTATTGGACTGCCTTGTTTGCTTGGAGCTCACCTCAGAAAGGTATTGTTTACACATGATTACAGTGTTTATAGCTTATTATCTCAGGACTAGTGGCTGCAGAAAGCAACAGGAGGGCCAGACAATAATTGGACATTTTTGAGGGGGGAGGTGGGGTGTAATGGAAAAAGGTCAGTGTACAGAGAGGGGCATTTATAACATGTCCTGAAAGCTGATGAGCTCACTGGTTTTAAGCTAATTCTACAAAGTGGGCCTCAGGTGCAACTCAGAGGGCAGGAAGGTGATGTGCTGTTTGCCCAAAGGGCATGTGTTTGAGTACATGCGTGTCTAGTTGAATTGAAAGCAGAGGATTTGTGTTTGTTTCATCCAACATTTAAAAGTGCCTGGTGTGGTGGCCATGAAGATGTGCCACATAAACATTCAACTACAGGGTGGGTAATTGACCAAGGGCACAGGCCACACTTCTAGTGGGCGGCCCCTAGCCAGTGAGCAGTGAGTGTGTGTATCAGAGTTACTAAGGCAGACCCATTTCTTTCTTTCTTTTCTTTTCTTTTTTTTTTTTGAAATGGAGTCTCACTCTGTTGGCCAAGCTGGAGTGCAGTGGCCCAATCTCGGCTCACTGCAACCTCTGCCTCCTGGGTTCAAGTGATTCTCCTGCCTCAGCCTCCCAAATAGCTGGGAATACAGGTGCCCACCGCCACACCTGGCTAATTTTTTGTATTTTTAGTAGAGACAGGGTTTCACCACATTGACCAGGCTGGTCTCAATATCCTGACCTCAAGTGATCCGCCCATCTCCACTTCCCAAAGTGCTGGGATTACAGGCGTGAGCCATTGCATCCAGCCAGGCAGACCGATTTCTAGGAGACATGGGACTCCTCTAATGGCTGACTGTGACTTGAGTCCTCTTCTGTGGCTTCTGGAACCTTCTTTCTACTGCACGGATGTCTCAGTTGAGTTAGAAGTCTAAGTGTAAGTTGAGTCTAAGTCTATGACTCTGTACCCATTTTTTCCCTCTCTCCTTCACTTGGGGTCATGCCCACTCACACTGGGATCTGATGAAGTTCGCAGCCTTTCCAGCTCCTTCCCCACTTCTTCTTGTAGACATTTCCCCTAAGATCCTTGCATGTTTAATCCTGGTAATATGAGAAGGCACAGAATATTCTTCACTTGTGTGAAGATATAGAAACATTTTCTGAAAAGAGGTAGATACAGATTCTAAGAAATTCTTTTGTCAATTGGTCTGGGATCTCATCAACATCATCCACCAGGATTCTTGCTCTGTTTTCTTCCATTCATCAAGTTTACGTCTGTCCAACATACACCTGCTCACTCTCCTGCAGAGGGTCTTCAAGAAAGTTTCACTATCCCTGGGGAATAATTTGGCTTCTAAATCCCCTGCAATCATGGCTGCTTTTTAAATTTCCTTCTCACTCACCTCAAGTGACAATCTAGCATCTCTAAATCTGCTACCGTGTTGGAGTCATTAAACACACCAAACAAGACAGCATAAATAATCTTTTTAACAGCCCTCTGACACAGATAGTATGATTCGCAATTGCTTTTAAGCTGGCAGGCAATTGTGTATAGTGGCTATGAATCAAGGAAACATAAATCAAATGTTATGTTGCCTTGGGAAAGTTACCCAACCATTCTGAGCTTACTCTCTACCATTTGTTTAAAAAGGAAGAGTGAGGGGAGAAGTAGACAGTAGCACTGCAGAGTGATTGTGAAGATTATATAAATTAATATTGTGTATGTGGAGTTAATGTAGGAGACTATATCCATTAATGCTTACCGGGTATTTACTATAATTATCACAAAAATAAAAATTACAGTAAGAAAACATGGGTAGGCATGGTGGCTCATGCCTGTAATCCCAACAGTTTGGGAGACTGAGGGAGGCTGATCACTTGAGGCAAGGAGTTTGAGACCAGCATGGCCAACATGGTGAAACCCTGTCTCTACCAAAAATATAAAAATTAGCCAGGTGTTATGATGCATGCCTGTAATCCCAGCTACTTGGGTGACTGAGGCACAAGAATTGCTTGTACCCAGGAGGTAGAGGTTGCAGTGAGCTGAGATCACACTACTGCATTCCAGCCTGGGCAACAGAGCAAGAGTTGAACATTCTCAAATATCTTGGAGAGGGGTGGGGGACGGAAAAAACAGGCACAAGATATTTCCATCCCTTAGCACAAGGTGTGACACATACAGAGTACTTAATATTTGCTAAATGAATAACCTTAAGTATTAAAGTTTCTCAATCTTGGCATTATTGATACTTTGGACCAAATAACTTTTTCTTGTGGGGTCCTGTGAAGTGCAGAAGGTTGAGCAGCATCCTTGATCTCTGCACACGATATCCCAACAACCCCCAGCCTAGTTGTGATCATTAATAATGCCTCCAGACATTGCCATATGTTCCCTGGGTGGAGAATGTCCCCAGTAAAGAACCACCATTAAAGATAGTGTGTACATAGCTCCTGGATCTCAGAGTCTCAAAGTCCAGCAGAGAAGTCATTCTACTTTATTTTAATTTTTGGTTTAATTTTCTATGTTCCATGACAGAGTTCAAAGAGCTCTATGGATGTTCAAAGAGCATAGGGAAGGGATATAAATCCATGCTGGAGAAGTTAGGAATGGTTTGGAAGGCTTCCCATGAAGAAATCTGAGCTCAGGCTGATGCCAAATTGAGTGCTCCTCCAATTAAGACCTATAGAATTGACCTTTCGGTGGTTACATTTATGAATAGACCCACTGGGTCAATCTGAACCCATGATGAGAAGACTGGGCTTGGTTTCACTCCAGTTCCATGGTGGAGAGAATGCATTCCAGCTTTCACATTTTAGAAATTGACAACAACAGCCATTTTTTGTGTTAAGTTGAAGCTGATGATTAATGTTTCTGCCTTCTGAGGGAAATGACATCCTTCATAGCCATGAAGTAATTCATCTCTTCTCAGCTGCTGTTCACTTGGGAGAACTGGGCAAGCAGAATGGGGAGCTGAGATGCCCTCTGTCAGTTATTCTGTTTGACTGAGGAATGAGGCAAGGAATTAACATTCTTTTATTTCTTCAGAGCACATTAATTAGTTATTTGATATGCTCAGATAGGTCTGGAACTGAATGGGGTGGAGGCTAAATAGTTCTGCACATAAAATAGGGAAAAGGGAGAGGAAGGGGAGTCTCTGGGGAATACAGAGACTTAAGAAACCTGGTGGGTGGCCACTTGTAAGAAACAGGATATCTGATACTCACTTTAAGTTGGTTTCCACCTGTGTGATGTAAACCTCATTCTATGGCGGGGATGGTTGCCCAACATCATGAATGCACTTAATGTCACTGAATTCTACACTTTCAAATGGCTAAGATGGTCAGTTTTATGTGATGTGTATTTTACCATGATACAATAAAACCAATGTGAGTTTTCAAAATTTAACAACTGCCAAACACATGAGTGCATGCACACACATACGTGCATGCCTTCCTTAAGTGGTTTGGGACAAACTAAAGGAGCTACCTTCTATGTCTGGGTTGATGTAGGACAGAGGAAAGAACAGTGGAGAGTTAAGGGTGGGTGAACATGAGGAAGAAGATCCCTAGGAGGTCACTCAAGTCCTGGCAAGGATGCTAGACTTCCTACACTATATGGGATTTAGGGATCACATTGATGGTGTTCACATTTCAAGGGACAGGGTGAACTCAGCTGTCATCTAGCTTATACAGAAGGATTAAAAAAAAAAAAAAAAAAAGATTCAGCGGAGATGGGAGAATTACCCAAGCCCAGGAGGTTGAGATTGGAGTGAGCCAAGGTTGCATCACGGCACTCCAGCCTGGGCAACTGGAGTGAGACCCTGTCTTAAAAAACAAACAAACAAACAAAAAAGGAGATTCAAGCAGATGGCACTCTGTGCTCTAGACTGGAGTTTATCAACAGTCATTTACATATTTATATTTCCTGTCTCAGAGGACTGTTGTAAGGGTCAAAGGAGTTAGCTATTCCGATTTAGTACATACCAACTTCTATTATTCCATGCTCCCTTTTCACACACTATTAATGGTTTATTTTACATTGTGTTACATCCCTTTGATGGTTGTTGGTTTTGATTTTTGCTCTCTAAGGTTTTTTACCTTCATAAATTTTCTCCTCTCCCTGGCATGTCTTGATTTCTGCTTCCTTTAACTCCTTTTCCCCTAGAATTTAAGCATATAAATGCCATTTTCGGTCAGGCCTATGACTGGCAACAGCGATAGCCCATGTGAACTGTGAAGGTACTTTTTTTCATGTAATTCTGACTATTAGGGATGACTTCCAAACCCATTTCCAGCTGAGGTATTTTCTGGTGAAGCCTTTAGGGATGGCTATACAGATATCTGTCGGCAGGTTTCCGGAGTACAAGGGGCTTTTCTTCCTACATTAGAACACCCTAGAAACCTGAAATGACTGCTGGCATGACTTGGGGTGGTTCACACCCACTGGTCCAATGCCTCAGGCTACCCAATAAAGAATGGGGAGATGAACTTAGCCTGTGTTTCTACAATACAACAGATTCGGACCTAGTTTCCAATTCTACCATTGCCTCTTATCCAAATTATGTCAGCTGGTAATTACCTCTTTGCACATCAGACAGTCTTGCTTTCATTTTCCAGATTATAAAACTACTTTGATGCTTATTTTCCTTAAACGGTAATGTGTTTGGCCCCACTCCAGGGAAGCAATCAATTAATGAGAGTACATTTAATCGTTATCACTACTCTTCTTTTCTAAACCAAACTAGGGTCTCTCTCCCCTACAATGGGACTTTCTGAGATATAGTCATGCCTTGTCTTGCTTCTGTTTTCCCGGCTCTACATTATCAATGAAACTTAAGATACCCTTCATAGGTAAAGCTGAATTCTAAATCGTAGTTCTTGTGAAAAGATAGGGCCTTCCAAATCTAACATTTAGCAGGTACAATCACCAGGTTTGTGAGTGATAGCATGCATAAAATTTTAATTAAAATAAAAAGCATTTAGGCAACAGGCATTTATTGGGCACCTAACATTTGCAAGGTATAAGACAAATCATACCTGGACTCCAAAATCATGCTCTTTTGACTACACTGCTCTGTGTCTACACAGAATAGATGAGGAATAAAGATGAAAAAAGAATGTGACAGACCTGGGTCATCATCCTGGCTCTGCCTCCTTGCTCTGTGACCTCAGCCAGTTATCTCACCTATCAATGAGCCCCCGTTTCCTTATCTGTTAAAGTGGATGAGTAATAACCCCCTCACAGTGTTGGTGGAGGATTGAAGGATTGGCGACCCTATGGAACATGGGTCCCCATTTCCCTTCCCCATTTTATGGTGCAGATGTTGCTACTGCTTATCATAGCTTAGTAGCCCCGTGACAAAGCGACATCCAAATTTTTGCTAAGTGCATTACGTTACACTCCTTTAATGGATGATGTCCCAGCCATTAATGATAATTGCCCAGGGAATCTTAATATCTGCAACATATTCCATATATAGTACTAGTCAAGGTAGAACACAAAAGTATATACAATGCATTGTCAACTATGTGAAACAGTGTTTACAGAAGGAAGACATACCACATCATGTTCACTCTGGTTATTTCTGAGGGATGGATGAATGGATGCGGAGTTACTTTGCAGTAGCTCACTTCTGTAATCCCTGCACTTTGGGAGACTGAGGTGGGCAGATCACCTGAGGTCGGGAGTTTGAGACCAGCCTGACCAACATGGATAAATCCCATCTCTACTAAAAATACAAACTTAGCTGGGCATGGTGGTGCATGTCTGTAATCCTAGCTACTTGGGAGACTGAGGCAGGAGAATCGCTTGAACCCGGGAAGTGGAGGTTGTGCTGAGCTGAGATTGCACCATTGCACTCCAGCCTGGGCAACAAGAGCGAAACTCCATCTCAATTAAAAAAAAAGAGAGAGACGCGGTCTCACTATGCTGCCCAGGCTGGTCTCAAACTCCTGGGCTCAAGGGATCCTCCTGCCTTGGGCTCCCACAGTGGTAGGATTACAGGTATGAACCACAGCACCTGAGCCATTCTTATTCTCTCATTATACTTTTCTGTGTTTTTCAATGTTTTCAAGAAGAGCTTGTATTGATTTTGTCATAAAAAGTAAATATTTATTACTATTTTAAGTGAAAAAATATCTAAAATCCTTCCATATTAAGCCTACTAGTCGATTCTATAGTGTATGTGACAATTTATTTGTTTTTTAGGGGTGGAGTCGGGGAAAGTTGCTTTTGCTTCCTCTTTATTCTGTTTTTGTCTTCTTTATGTGCTTTTCAACAAAATAAACATTTCATAATGAAAGCAGTGTGCTCAAAGCTGTGTGTTTGTGAGAGATCTTTCATTTACTATACAGTTAACTCACTGGGCAAAGCAATATTTAGGCAATTCTGAAGTGTTTCTTTATGTTAGAAAGGGTAAGGGGGAGGGAGGCATTTCAATTGTAATGATTTTCCTCTATGTCATTTAGCAATTTTCCAGGGCTATTTCATTATGGCCGTGCTGGGCCATTTGAGGTACCTGCTCTCTAATCAGGCCTGGCTGACTTCCAGTCAGCCTGGGCGGAAACTCACTAGGCACAGGGTTTAATTGGGGCCACCCACTATGGAAGCGCTTCTCCCCTTTGTCCAGAGAGATGGAAGCTCTTAATGGAGTGCACATAAAAACATCTAACACTGGAGAGCAGGCACAAGCAGGCTCTGATGTCCCAAGGCTGCTGTTATGTCCCAGTTCAATGTTAGCTTTTCAGACTTTTCCAAAGGGCTTCTCTCCTCTTGGGGACAATGTAAAATGCGAGACACTCCATCCAATCACAGGGGACAGTGGGACTCTGCAGAAAGAGCAATACAAAGTATTAGGTTGCTCTCTGGACACAACCTTATGTTTGCAATCTCTCTAAATAGATCCCAGGCTGCTTTAAAATTAAAAAACACGCCCCTCCCCACTCCATCTCTTCTATTCTCCCTCTGGCACCTTGGATTCCTTAAATTAATTCCTTGTAAAAGCCAGTTGAGTTCCAATAATTAGTTTTAAATGATCTGCCTCTTGAAATTGTTGTGCCTTGCAGTCTTGTGGAAATGCCAGTCTTGCGCATGGTGGGGGCCAAGTCACTATGCAGCTCTTGGAAACAAATTGCCTGTGTAATAGGGTGCAGCCTCACACAGCACTCCCAGCAGGATGGTGACTGCGTAACTGAGTAGACAGGGTGTCCAGAGCCCAGATCATGGTGGGTGTTTTGGGTGATGCAGAAAGTCAAGGGAGCTGCAACCTGTTTGTGTGCTTATAGTGGGAAATGTTTAATTTGGATGAGAGTGCTGCATCTGCAAGCCTCCTATTAGCTGTGCTTCGTGGGATCCCAGAGCCAGCATCCTAGGAGTAAACAGTGTACTTGCTCTGCTCCACCCCCACCACATCGGGCGGAGGGATAAAGGAGACAGAGAGAGTGGTAACAAGGCTATTACTTACCAAATGCCTAATGTGGCATTTCACCTGATGATCATGATCCCCACATCCATGTGAGACAGTACTATTGTTTTCACCATCATATAGACAGCAAAACTGAAAGTTACTTATGGCAGGGGACTCTCCAAGTGTATCCTGTTAGGGTCAAGTTTCTGCATGACTCTACAACAGCATTTCTCAGACATTAATGTGTGCACACACTCACCTGGGGGTCTGGCTCCAATGCAGGAAGCAGTAGGTTACCTGAGACTTTGCATATCTAATGTGCTCCCAGGTGACAACGCTGTTGCTGGTCTGGGAACTACACGCTGATCACAGAGAGGCTAGATGATGGTTGGTTCTCATTTGGTTGGCTCTTATATTCTCCTGGAGACAAAGGGCTTTAAAAAGAATTCCAGCGTGCATTCAGACCCATTAGCTCAGTATCTCCGGGGGCAGGACTTGCCCAATGAGCACCAACGTTGAGAACATCTGCTAAGGTGGGGAATTGTATGGATAAATAAGTGAGGGTAAGTCTCAAGGCACTTAGACTTATTTGAACAACAACAATACTGTACAGTTTAGTTTAACAGGAAAGGAGAAAAAGAAACCACTGTGTATTGGAGAGTGAGAGACGGAATGAAAATGAGGAAAAACTGGGGAATGAGGGAAGGAATAAAAATAAATAAAATATCTGGACATAGTTGACAGGCAGGTATGGAACCTACTTGGTCATGGAAGTTCTCCCTTATGGGGTGCAGGAATAGTAGTAAGATTCCATAGTTGAGGCTGGTTTAGGGGGTGGTTCAAAGTGCCTGTTTCAACAGCCTGGATTGTTTTCTTTCTGCACAATGAGGTTTCAATTTAACATGTTATCAAGCATGTAAGTGCTAGCCCTGTTCTTAGTATTAGAAACAAAGATGACAATGACATCTCCCTGCTCTAAACAGCTGACACAATAGCATTAGTTGGGTTGGGGGTCATGGCCTCTATTGAAC
>NW_012103920.1:6144023-6149760 GCF_000951045.1 Mandrillus leucophaeus
TGCTTGAACCTGGGAGGCAGAGGTTGCAGTGAGCTTAGATGGTGCCACTGCACTCCAGCCTGGGTGACAAAGTGAAACTCTGTCTCTAAAGAAAAAAAACAAAAACAAAAAAGAAAAAAGGAGAGAAAAGGCCTAAGGAGATTGCAACCTATGCTGGGGCTGATGAATGGCTGTACCCTGCCTTGAGGTGAGTTAAAATGAAATCCAGTAGGTCTCAGTCTTCTTCATTCTGTCCCCACAAGACTTTATTAGCCCGGGGGGTTGCTCTTTTCCTAATTTTCATAGCTTCCAACTTTTGGTCACTTTTTTGTGCCTATGCAGAAGGGAATATCATTTTCTTATGCTCACCCAGTCTCTGTTTCTGGGAATTGCAATTGTGAAATCAGATGGGAAATAGCAGGGCTCAGACTGAAGTATTCACCTCTACACAAGAGTTCACAGCCTTAGGAAGGGATTGGCTATAGGAGTAAGAAGCAAAGGAGAGTTAAGAAAGAGAAAGAACACTACCATTCATTGAGCACTAGTGGTTGAGGATTTGCATTAGACACTTTATGTGTGTTACCTCATCCAATCCTCATGAAAATAAATGGATGTGAGGTAGGGATTGCTCCCCTGTGTTAGAGATGGGCATGCTAAGACTTCATGTTTAACATCACATAGTAAAAGTACTAAGACAACTTTCATTGAAAGAAATAGAAATGCAACACAGACTAATATAAAGGGGGAAATAGGGTTGGAGAAGGATTTCTTGGTTTAACTGGTGGTGATTTCAAGGATCAAAGGAGAAGGGACAAATATTGGCCTCAGACTAGAACCTGTGTATTTTCGTATTTCTTTTCTACTTTTATCTGTATTTTCTTTTTGCAGCTCAGGAGGACAGCCAACATCTCCAGATTTAAATCCCTTTATTCTTTCTGCTATATTTTGCTTTCTCCATGAATAAGAAATGAGTCAAAAGCATCCCAAAAGCTTTAAGTCCTATTGACTAGGAGATGTTGCTGGCATTCAAGTGCAAGTACTATGGGTCATAATTATTGGTTTGTGATAATAGTTACATCAGAAATCCTGACCCACTTAATGGAAATACTTACACGGATGCCCAAAAATGTATATTTCTAACCATGTTCTGGGTATTCTTCATTAGCAGTAGTTCCCAATCCTTGCTGTTCCAGGACAAAGGCTTAGTGGGGCCAAGACGGTGTTAGAGATGAGAGTTTGATAATCATTAGCACAAACATCTGAGCTTGTTCATGATGGGCTCATGACAGTGGAGAAGAAGGAGAAAATACTCCATGTAAACAAAAGTTATTTGCCCTTGTCAGGCAGCCTGATATTTTCCAGAGCTTTTACAAAGTATATATTCCACTCTTCACGATACAGAGAGCTCAGAACTTGGCCTCCAGTTCGCTTGTGGAATTTAGTAGTCTAGTTCTAATACTACCTCTTCAGCCTCTGGCAAGCATGCTACTGTTAATAGTAGGGCTTGGGAAAAGACTAAAAATAGAACAAGGAAAGCAAGCCCATGCAGCCAGAGTACAAAGAACAGAGAAAATGAGATGAGCAGAGAGAACCTTATCATATAGATAAGTCAGACAACCACATGGTTTTAAAGGAAAGAAATAGATACCAATGTCCTCAGAAAGCTGAGTAGAAGAATAAATAGCAGGCAAAGGAAAACAGTTGGTAATTGCTAAATTGTGTGTGATGACGGATCTATTTACAAAACTATTTAAGGGGTTCTGCTTCCTGTATTGTTACTACTAAGTAAATAGAAGTTTGTTGCCTGTCACTTGTTTGAATTTCATTCTTTGTGTAGCAAAATATAACTGTTTATCTTTCTGGATGGTTATCTGTAGAAGGAAAAAAGTTAAGATCTGCTGCTCTGTTTCTCTTTCACCTCCCCTGTCTCCTTCTCCCCATTGTTTTTGAGGTCTGGGTTGCTAACTGGACTGCATTTCTGAGACATTGACCAGAAAGTAGGCCTTAGATCTTAGGCCTTCAAGGAGGGAAATCCATTTCCATCTCTTTCTTTTCCTTTTGGCTACTGTGTTGAAATAAATTCTTGTGTTCTATTTTACTCTCTTCTAGGTTTAGATGTGTGACTATGGACATCTATCTCTTTGGACATCAGAATGTTTTCTACAGGAAAGTACCAGACACCTGTTCAGTAAAACCCAGCCCACTGTTTGATGCAGCTTTGAGCAGCTAGAGGAAGAAGAGTTTCCCTCTACTCACTGACGGAAAAGGAGAAGAGCAAATAAGGAGTCAGTTATAGCACAGAAAGTCAACCGCACCAGGAGAGGCAGTAAATGTTTCTTACTTTCCATGGAAGGGATGTTTGCATCTTCATGAATCCAGGGACAAAGGAAAGCGAGTAAGCAACGTGGTTTGCCATTTATTTTTTGATCTGTCCAGGAGAAGGCACATATCTTAATGTTATTTAGCAAATAATAATAATAATAATAATAATAATAATAATAATAATTTAATTAAGCTTATGTCAGTAGAAAAAGAAAGAAAATCAATGCCTAGAACTGTACCATTGATTTTAAAGGAAGAGAAAGGGGGAATTTTTTTAGTGGTTAAGAGTGAAACAGTGTGATCTCTCTATCTCAAATTTTCCCTCCATTCCTCCCTCCCTCCCTCTGCTCCTCTTACAAACACTTAAGAATGTCTGTTACATGACAGATTCTGGACTACGTATGACAGAGTACAACACATCAGCAATGAGCTCTGCCCCCCGTATCCCCATTGGTTTATTACAAACTTCAGATAGCCATTGTAGTGTCCTAGATTTATCATTTTAAAATCAGGTAACACTGACATTCCCAAGTAACTTAACAGTGACTTTGCAGTTTACAACTCCAAGACTGGACCATGGGCTCATGATTCTCTGTCACCATCTAGAGACAATTTATACATATTGCAGGGCCAGTTCCTGGAAAACTGTGTATGAAATCATCCCAGAAGTTACGGCTTTGCAAGTATTTATCAGCCCTAAAAAAGAGACTGGACATCTACAAATGAATGGAACTGCAAGTTTTGATCTTCTAGATCTAGAACTATGTAAGAAATGAGTCTTGGTTTCTGTACCCAATCATGGAGGACTTGAATCTATGGAGAGCAAGATTGACTGGGGTATGGAAGAACAGCTATAAAATCAGTTACACACCACTTACATTAAGTTCAAGAGGAGCCCTCTAGTCTCTCAACAAAATGGGCACTCAACAAAAAATGTCACAGAATAGGACTGGGAATCTGTACTATTTATCCAGGTTCTCGCCTAGGGGAATTTTACCCACCAGGAAACATTTGGAAACCTCACAACATTTTGTTGCATTTTGGGGGCTGCTACTGGCATTTAGTGGAGAGAAGCCAGAGATGCTGCTAAACATCCTATGTTTATAATGCACAGGATGATAACCCCTACCACAAATGATTATCCAGCCTAAATCTCAGTACTACTGAGGTTGAGAAACTCCACAATTGAGCATAGAGCATAGTTAAGGGTGGTTCTCTGACTTCAACCCTGACCATGGCGAGTAACCTATATTATTAACCCTAAAAGAGGAGGACCAGAGAAATATGGATAATTTCATGCAAATATATCTTAATGGAGAGACACAAATCAGGGCCATGGTTATTTTTAGCTGAGTGTGGACAAGCCCTTTACCCTCGTTTCCTTCCGTATTCACCTGATGATGTTGCTGACAGTGCTGTTGATCCCAGTCTCCTGGGATTTTATTCAGCCTGTTTTATTCAGCCTGTTGTTTGGTGACGTGACCTCCAGCAGTGTTTTACTGCACATCTTCGACGTCCAGTTTCCTATGGTGTCCAGTTCTTCACGGAATCACATAAAGCACTTAAGTCACTTGTGTCTGAATCACCCAAAAGTGCTTACTTGCAAATGCACGCTTGGGCCGTACACCAAATCCATGGAGTCAGAATCACAGTGCTTCGTGGCCTGGAAATCTGCATTTTTAAGCTAGCATTACAGGTGATTTTGACATACATTCAAGTTTGACATAGGATGGATGAAATCACAGAAATACACCATCATCACTTCTTAAAGTCCACTTATAATGTGCTTCGAAAAATGCATTCACTTACCCCTTAGGCTATCCTTTTGATGTAGCATGCTGATTCGTATTTTACAGATTATAAAACAGGGGCCACAGAGCTTAAACAGATGAAGTAGGGAAACCCAAGTAATTTGTTTAGCCCTGATGTTCTGTGAGGACTTGCCTCATGTTCGTTAGGCAGACATATCACCTTCTCTGCCTCTGCAGCCGGGGTTTACCTCTTCCCGGTGTGTTCATACCGACTATGTGTATGGAGCTATCACTTAATCGAGGCTTGACATGGACCTCATGTTAATTATTTCAGTACCCACAGGACTGAGCAGAGTAACACATCTACCTCCACTGCCACTACCCTGGTCCCAGCAAGACACTGTCATTGTGCCCCTTCATGCCAGCAACAGTTGCCTAGTTTGTTTCTGGCCCTGCCTCAGCACGTCCAATGCCTACCCTTGCTCAAAAAATGATTCGCATTATTTTTTTATTGGACGTGATGTTGCCTCCTACACATACACAAACCCCCATTCATTTAAATCTAATGACTTCCAACGTGCTTCGCCCCAGCTTACAAGGTCCAGCTGACCCAGCAACTGCTGTGTTTGCTTCTTCCTCTGGCCTGTAACAGTTTTCACGTGGCAATCACTTAACTATCTCGAGACCTTCATTTCTGCTGTGCCCCCTGACCTAACATGCAAGATCCTACTCCCCTCTTCCCTCGTAAAACCGATCCACTCTCTGGCCTTATTTAAGTGTCAGCGCCTAAGAGATGCCTTGCACGTGTGTGTGTGTGTGTGTGTGTGTGTGTGTGTATCGACATCTAAATTAGATTCTGCTGCCATCTAATTTAGGAGACTATTCTCTTCCTTTTAGTATTTGTGTTCATTTTGCTTCTATTACTGTTGTCGAGCTATCCAATCAGATTCGTTTCCACTGGCCCGTGAGAATGTATTTTGTTCACCTCTGCAAACAGGGATCAAAGGATCCAATAAATGTCTTGAGTAAATGAACAGGCACATAGCAAACTGGATGCACATTCCTGGTGATGGCGTGCACTGTTTGTTATAACTGATTTCTGTGGGTTTGGGTATCTGGGGCCAAGATTCAATCTCGAAGAGTGGGAAGCACGGTCACCGTGAGAAGAGAGGGAGAGATCCGGGAGAAGAGGGAGGCCCCCGCGTGCCATGAGTTTTTACATGCTGCAGTGACAGGCTCATTGTTCTGGTCCTCCGGGCTGCCTCAGATTTGCTGACTCTGGGAAGCTGGGTTATCTTGTGCTCATCTGAGCCTCTTCTTCCTCATCTTTATCAAGGAATTAATAATTCCCACCTGAAAAGGGTAGGGCTTGAGGCAAATGCGATACAGCAGGGGATAGCTCCCAGCACTTAGGAGGTCTGGAGGACGCTATCTTGACTCTTTGCCAGAAGAGTTGAAAATGAGAAGTCTGCACAGACAGCGAAGAAGTCGTGCCACTCACCTGAGCCTTTCCTCTTCTGAACTCATCTCCCCAGTGCGCTTAAATTACGTTTTCCAAGCCTGACCCTGGGCGCTCCCCTCCTTCTCACGGCTGTCGGTCCCTCCCTCCCCATCACTCCCACCCAGCCTCCCCGCCCCCTTCGCCCCCTCCCTCGGAGTTGGAGCCGGGAATCCCACGCCCTTGC
>NW_012103920.1:6150470-6158627 GCF_000951045.1 Mandrillus leucophaeus
GACGCCAGCCCCACCGCGCCCCTCACGCGCGATGTCACCTTTTCTTTTGCAGGCGCTCCAGCTGTGCTGCCTCTGCTGTGCGTCGGTCGCCGCGGCCTTAGCCAGTGACAGCAGCAGCGGCGCCAGCGGATTAAATGATGGTTCGTATTTGCCCCCCACCCCCAAGAAGGGCCTTTCGCAGCACTTTGTCCCTTCCTTCCCCCAAAAACAGAAAAGATGGAAAAGTGCACCCCCTAACCTGGCAGGTGTGCGCTGTCTTGGAAATGGTTCCTATTTGGAGAGAGGGGAAGGTTGGCAAGGACTGAACTTATCAAAAGAATCAATGCCCCAAGCTGCAAGTCACATAAAAGAAAATACTCTCTCTCCTTCACAGGTGGCTTGTTAAGAAAAAAACAAAAACCTTAACTGCAGTGAGAAATTCTAAGGGAGGTGGACATTAACTAAGGAATTACTTATTTCTTCCCTCTCCTAACTCTTGGTGGGGGAAGCTAATTCTTAGTGGGAGATGAAAGAATGTGAGCCTCTTTCCTCTCTCCATCTTTCCTTATTTTTCTCTCCACTTTTGTTCCTTTTCTATCTCTTCTTTTTTCTTTCCTTTTTGCTTCCCTTGTTTCACGGATGCCTAAGGCTGCTCTTAGAGAGAGGAAAGCAGGTGACTTGAGGTCTCTGAGTCCTTTATCTTTTCTGACGTCGCGCAGCCACAAACTTCCTAGAACATCCCTCACTTCTGTCATTTATTAACTTCCCAGTGGCGCGCAGAGGGAAATCCTTGTTTTGATTGTTTCCCATCAGCTACAGGAGAACAGCTGATTCCTGACGCAACGCGTCTAGCAAAACCTTACTGTTCAACCTGGATTCTTTAGAATTCTGTAAATTTTAGTTTAACAAAGTTATCTCCTTTTCTTATCAGGGTAAAGAGGTCATGATGGGGAGTGGGGCAGGATGGAGTCATGCAGAAGGGATTCACCTTTTGTCCCACAGAGAGGCTGCAGTTTCTAAAACCACCCCTCATTCTTACATCAGGATCAGATGGCTGGAGGCCATATCCGACCCAGCCACCACTTTGTAAAGGCCTCACCCTTACTCAGCTCCTGAAGTGATCAGTCAGAGATCACTCTTTACAGGGGACACTGACTGCCCTTCTTCCATGAAGGACTGAATGTAACCAATAGCCTGTTATTTTCCCCTTGGAAACAAGCTGGTAGCAGGTGTCTGGGGGACCTTGATGGCTGATTCCATAGAAGCCTGACTGGATAACGTTCCTACAGAGCCTTCCAAGTAAGAGCAGGCAGAGTTTCAGATAATTTGGGACAAGACAGTGAGAAACAAACTTCTGCATATGTCAGGAAGCATTTTCATAGTTAAGTTTTAGTTTGACAGGAGGAGGAGGTAGACTTTCTCTAAGGACTTGCACATAATCAAGAGCCACAGCCCTTTAAAGCAATATATCAGATTTTTAAGAGAAGAAAAATATTGTATGTCTGGCTCAGATTTTCAAGGTTAAGAGAAGGGAAAAACTCCCCCCCCCCCATTATTTTAAAATATGTGTGTCAATTTTATAGCATTTTTAGTTGAAGGACGAAGTCAAGAAAAATGGGAGTGGGAGGACATAAAGAATATAAAAATGAAAGCTGCCCAAGGAATAAGAGTCACAGATGGTTCATAAACAGAAGAAAATTATTGTCTATTGGGGAGAATTTTTTTTTTTTTTAATGTGAAGCTAATTAGGCCATCACTCATTGATCCTTGGTAGCTACCGGGGCTCCACTTTTCCTTTGTTTGTTTGTTTGTTTTGGAGGAGGGGGAAAGTTGTTGACTGTTTAGGGGAAAGGGAAATTCTTCCTTTTCCTCCTCCAGTAACCGGGGACCCAAGTGACTCAAACATACCTCATCGTTATTCAACATCTTTCTAAACACTTTCCAAAGTAGTTTCCCATTCTGTGCCTCGGAAGTGGAAATGTGGAGTGTTTTTAATGTGCAGAGGGCATATTCCAAATCATTTTGTGGGATGATGCTTTTCAGCTTCAATGTTTGGTGAAAGAAAACACTGTGCTGGCTTTGCTTTTCAAATAGCAAATTGGATTTTAGCTCCTCCTCTTTGGAACATTCAGCGATTAGTGCTGCTCTAGGGAGCAATGGTGAATGTATTTTTAAACATGCCTTTCCAGGTGTTCCCTGATAAGCCACTCCCCCACCAACATGCCTGAGCAATTTTATACATCAGACTATATAGGAGGGTTCTGAGAATTTTGAGGCATTTTTGTGCATGTGCTGTATTTTATGCTTACAATTAAATGGGATCATCCCTGTGAAAGCTCACAGTAAAAATGCTAAGGGTGATACAAGTGCCAGAGTTTTCTTTTCACAAATAATATTGGAAATATGAAAATGCTCTTGCTTGTTAATGATCTGAAATATCGTCTGAAGCTACCCCACACTGTGAGTTAGGACTTGAAGTGTAAACTCTGCCTCTGCCAAAATGCTCCCGATTCAGTTTAAGCACAGATAAATTAACCTCCTTGAAGAAAATTCCTGATTTTGTAGTTTCATATTCATTAACTTTATCTTCCAAAAAATTAAATTTTATATACATGATTCTGTGGCCAATATATTAAAAGATCCAGACCATTAAACATCAAAAGAACATTCTAAATCTCTCTCCAGACGAGAGGCGTTACATTTTTCCACGGACATCCACCAAATTCATGAAAATCATGATTGGCTTTCGGGCACCTGTAGAAATGACTGTGGCAGAGTTCATTGTAGAGACAGATCTTCTGCTTCCTGTGCTGCTCTGAATTATAGTTGATCTAGGTGCAAGGCAACAGGAACAAAGATATCTTTGAGTTTTGTGTTGCTCTTTGCCAGCCTGCTGGAAAGTGACCATTTGGAATTGTGGGCTCTGGGTGCTGACAGCTAAACTTTTCCCATTGCAGATTATGTCTTTGTCACGCCAGTAGAAGTAGACTCAGCCGGGTCATATATTTCACACGACATTTTGCACAACGGCAGGAAAAAGCGATCGGCGCAGAATGCCAGAAGCTCCCTGCACTACCGATTTTCAGCATTTGGACAGGAACTGCACTTAGAACTTAAGCCCTCGGCGATTTTGAGCAGTCACTTTATTGTCCAGGTACTTGGAAAAGATGGTGCTTCAGAGACTCAGAAACCCGAGGTGCAGCAATGCTTCTATCAGGGATTTATCAGAAATGACAGCTCCTCCTCTGTCGCTGTGTCTACGTGTGCTGGCTTGGTAAGTTCACCCCAGTCTGAGTTGAGCTCCCTCTTTCGTGTTTTGTGTAACTTGAGTGAACAGATGTCTGCAGTATAAGTGCTCTTCGAGCCAAGTCCACACATTCACACTGTCAGCCTTGATACTTCTAATATTCTCAATTGAATTAATCTAATCTGCTCCCAGAAAAAGAAAATATAATAGAACTTTAATTACCATTTAGAACATTCTTTTGATGTTTAATGGTCTGGGACTTTTCATTCTCCATGTTTGAGATGATCCCCAAGGAAATTAACTTGATGGATGCCATTCGCTTTGTAATGTCCTGGGAGACCAGGCATTCTATAAATCTAACAAGCTGCATGCGTCTACATGGCTTTGAAATGGGAAAACTGTATTTCAAAGCAAAATTGCATTCAGCAGCCCTGGTAAGATCAACCTTCACTTTGCTGAAGGGAGGCCCTTTGTTTTCTTTGAACTAATCTGTTGCTGGTGTCCTGCTCACATAAGACATCCTTTTAGAATGTGGTGTGCTGTGTTCCTGGGCTGGCAGGATTCAATGTGGCATCCAGGGAAGCAGAACCTTTTAAAAGCATTTGGGACAAGCGTTATTTCCTGCCTATGTAATCCTCATCTGCTGAGCACCAGGCCAAGAATATCATTGTAAATGATACTCTTCTCAGGATTCAATCAAATATACGAGGTGGTAAATGGTGTTCTGGGTTGATTTCATTCTGTGTTGTGATTGAGAAGTGTCCTGAATTGACAGAAGAGTTGATGTGTGTTGAGACACACGGCAATTATGCTCTGGCATGGCCAGAAGAAGGAAAATATGAGAAAACCCAGCTGAGAATGTAGTTAGTAATGTACATGGTACATCATGGCACAAAGCAAGATGTGGCTTGGGTGCGGGTGAATAAGGACTCCCATGTTCTTCATTAGTTGAAACTTTCAGTTACTTTTTAAATTTTTTCCCCCTATTTTGGCCTGAAATTTAGCTAAAACCTCTCTTTACAACCACAATCATGGTATTCTTCCTTTGGTCTATTTAAAATGATGAACGTGGCTCACCAATGACCTACATATTATTACATGGTTACGTGCACCTGTGTATGCACACATGACTATATCTTGATTTTCTGTTTGTTTGTTTGTTTGTTTGTTTTGTTGTGGCAGATCTCCTGGTCTTTATTTAGCATCCCCTCTGTATTTCTCTTTCTTCTGTCTATTCCAGTATCCTAAAGGAGGAGTTTACACAACCCACCATACTGGCTTAAACTATCTCATTCCACATACCAGTAGTTAAAAGCAGTCTGCCCAGGTTCTAATTCTCACACCAGCATTTACTCATAGGACCCTGGACTAATTATTTAACACTGTGTTAAGTAGAGTTAACTATGCCTTAGTTTCTTTATTTCTAAGATGGGAATAACAAGAGTTTACATCACAGGGCAGTGGGGATTCAATGATTTCTTATGTGGAAAGTGCTATAGCGGTTCCTGGCAGGGATAATTGCCCTATAGCTGTTCTATTTTCAGCAAAACTTAGCCTCCTCATGTTTAGCACTCTCAGGACTCCACTCTGTGAGTGATGAGAAATCTGATCAATTGTCTTATATTAATAATCTCAGGGTAATAGATTAATATTATCAAAATTTTACATGGGTAGAATCATACATTTTTCTTTATGAGGATTTCACAATGCTTCTATCCATTTTTTTTTAAACTTTTAGGTTCAGGGGTATAAGTGAAGGTTTGTTACAGAGGTGAACTCATGTCAAAGGGGTTTGTTGCACAGATTATTTCATCACCCAGATATTAAGCCCAGTACCCAGTGGTTATCTTTTCTGTTCCTCTCTCTTCTACCACCCTCCACCCACAAGTAGACCACAGTGTCTGTTGTTCCCTTCTTTGTGTCCATGACTTCTCATCACTTAGCTCCCACTTACAAGTGAGAACGTGCGATTTGAATTTCTGTTCCTGCATTAGTTTGCTAATGATAATAGCCTTCCTCTCCACCCATGTTCCTGCAAAAGAGCTGATCTCGTTTATTTTTATGGCTGCATAGTATTCCGTGGTGTATATGTACCACACTTTCTTCATCCAGTCCGTCACTGATGGGCATTTAGGTTGATTACATGTCTTTGCTATTGTGAATAGTGCAGCAATAAACATTCACATGCATGTGTCTTTATGTTAGAATGGTTTATGTTCCTCCCATACCTAGTAATGGGATTGCTGGGTCAAATGGTAGTTCTGCTTTTAGCTCTTCAAAAAATTGCCATAGTGCTTTCCACAATAGTTGAACTAATTTATACCCGTACCAGTAGTTTGGGGCTGGTATGACTGAACATTCCTGTATATGCATTTTGATGAACTTATGGACACATTCTTTTGGACACATGCCTAAGAATAAAGTCGTTGAGGCACAGAGTATGTATAAATTGAATATTCCATATCTGAAATGTTCGGGACCAGAAGTGTTGTGGATTTTCAGTTTGGGGAGGATTTTGGAATATTTGCAGAATATATTCTGGTTGAGCATCTCTAATGCAAAAATCTGAAATGCTCCAATAAGCATTTTCTTTGAGTGTCATATCAGTACTCAAAAGTTTCAGATTTTGGAGCATTTCAGATTTCAAATTTTTGGGTTGAGGTGCTCAACCTGTATATGTTCAGCTTCAATGAGCACTGACAAGCAGCTTTTCAAAGTGGTTGTGCTAATTTAAACTCGCATCACCAGTGTATGAGAGTTCCAGTTGCTCCAAATCCTCCTGAACACTTGATATTGCCTATTTTTCCACTTTAGCTGTTCTGATTGATAGGTGTGAAGTAGTACCACATTATGGGTGTAGTTTACATTGTTCTGATGGTTAATGAAATTGAATGCATTTTTTTTGTTTACATTTTCTTATAGAGATTGCTCAGCTTCTTTGGCTAATCAGGGGTTCATAACTCCTCTAGAGTTAATTAGCAACTATAGTAATGGATTCAGAATAGTAGATTCAAGAGTTCAGAAAAGGAACAAGCCTTTAACAGGCTTGTTGGAGAGACTCATCGAGTTAACATGCCATGAGAGACAGCCACTCTTCTTCTGTTAATACAGAGACTGAGAAGAGATGAATGAGACTGGGAGATGAAACTTTTTCACCTGAAGTTTATATATCAGTGTTTCTCTGAGTGGGGCCAGACCACTGGCCTTAGGATCCTTTTGGATGTGGTAGCAATTTTCTCGTGTGTATGCAGTGTATATTAGGAAAGCAATGTCACCTTTAAATGATTTGACAAAGTACTAATAGGAATCTACCATTATCTTGACTGCTAGAGAAGTCCACAAAGAAAGTGAAAAATGGTAGAATGGTTATAATAGTGAATACATATGTACACACATACATATAAGCAGACATGCATGCATACATACTCCAGCTAAAATTTTCCTAGCAGAGAATTTGTCTTAATAATTCAGAATTAACCTGTTTAAAATATTTGTAATAATTTCTTAAAATGCACCCACCTCCCCTGCCAACTCACAGGTCTCACTTTATTCTAGAGTTGAGGTGGTTGTTACTTACTTGGAATAATTCATGAAACAGGGTTGCACAATTCCCGGAGTAAATACTGCCTACTGTTATGTTTAGAGATGATTATTTTAAAATTTTTGAATGCTTTTATACATGCAACCTAGAAAAGGTCACCTCTGTCTTCTATACCAGGTGGCCTTATAATCTGTGAAGGTACTGGGATTTGCAGCCTTTGTCCCAGAACCTCAGAGGTACAGATTAAGCTAATCTCATCGTGATCTGCCATGTCTGTCCTTTCTGCTGTATCCAGCCTCCCTCTGACTAACACAGGGATGAGAAAGTCATTACATCCAGCAAGTCATGACCTTGTTGAAGACTCTTCATCTTGCTGTTCAACCAGTCTTACAATTTTTACCTGTATTTTTAAATTTTGTCTTCTAACAGAACAAACTTGCGTCTTTCTTCCTATGTACTAAGAGATCTAAGAAATTTTGCTGCTCAAAAATAGTCTTAGTGATCCTTTTTGTCAGGACAGTGATTATCAGAGTGTGATCAACTATGGTAGCTTCACCTGAAGGGCTGGAAATGTGCATTTCTTTGTCCACAACAGAAACTCGAGGAGGCTGGGCACAGGAAAGCGTATTTGTAATTCTGCAAATGATTCTGATGCATACAAATATCTGAGAACCACTTAGTGAAAATGCTTGTATTTTTGGAACTTGTTAGAAAGACACATTGACTCATCAGTTTTTATTGTTGTTATTTTTTAGAAACAGGGTCTTACTCTGTCATCTGGGCTTGAGTACAGTGGTATAATCATGGCTCACTGGAGCCTCAACTTCCCAGGCTTAAGCAATCCTCCCAACTCAGCCCCCCAAGTAGCTGGGACTACAGGCACGTACCACCACACCCAGCCAATTTTTGTAGAGGCGAGGTTTTCCATGTTGCCCAGGCTGGCCTTGAACTTTTGGGCTCAAGCAATCTTCCTGCCTCAGCCTCCCAAAGTGCTAGGATTACCAGGCTTGAGCCACCACACCCCACCCCATCCTTTTTTCATTCGACAACTATTAGCCTCTAGTGTGTCAGGCACTGTTGAGAGCATGGTGGATGAAGCTTACCAACAAGATGGATGTTAGATCCAGGTTGTAGAGGTTACAATCTAGGGGAGAGGATGGAGCAATACTTTTAGACCTGGAAATTGAGATTTTTATTGTGAACCAAGCTGTGACTCAACACTGGAACAAGTAGTTTACAGAGTGTGGTTTTAGAAAAGTGGGGAGCTGGTCAAGTTATTGCCAAAATGCCACCTCTCTGAGCTGTACAATGCATATTAGCATATTGACAAGTCAGAAATGTCTTATATTAAAGACACCTGTTTAACTCTGTTCATACCTAGAGTTTCCCT
>NW_012103920.1:6159077-6165222 GCF_000951045.1 Mandrillus leucophaeus
ACCACCACGCCCAGCTAATTTTTTTGGTATTTTTAGTAGAGATGGGGCTTCAGCATGTTGGCCAGGCTGGTCTTGAACTCCTGACCTCAGGTGATCCACCTGCCTCAGCCTCCCAAAGTGCTGGAATTACAGGTGTGAGTCGCTGTGCCCAGCCCACTCCTCCTCTTTTTGAATCACACTTCCATCAACACCTTGTACCAGTGTTCTGTGGTTCACCCTAAAACAGCAGTTTCTAAATCTGAGATTATTTGTACTTGTACCTGACATGTGTTCCTGTTGGGGAAATGCACCCCTTGCTTAAGAAATTCTAAACCAAGCTCCATTCTTCATGTGAAGATTGAATGAAAATACATGCAAAAACTGTCACTCATATTGCATTTCTGCCCAGCTTTGTAATACATGGGTGAGTTTACCATTGATGAATAACTTCAGTGAAGGCCCAGCTGGCAAGAGTAGTGGACTGCTTTGCTGTTTCTCTTGGATCTTCTGCCTGGTGTCTGATTACTATCGAGCCTTAGCACTGCATCTGCCACTCTGAGTAGAGTATGTACCGTGATCAAGGCTGCCATGAGAACCCCCTCCAGCCTCAATTCCTGATGCATCATCCAATTTTGTCACTCGGTTTCCCCTTATTTCTCTTTTCTTTGTCCCCAACAATTAAACCGTAAGTGGCGTTTCTCCCCCATGGCTGGCTGCCCTAATGTCCCCATTGTATCTTTTTTTAGTGGTGGCCTTTTTTAGACTATGACTGCAGTGACCCATTCTCCAGAGAGCCTGGGTTCTTCCAGAACTTTGGAAGCAATTGGATTTCAATAGGCGGTAGGGACGCTTTGATCTCCCCCTTTCAAAAGTATTTTATGACTCAGAAAGCTCAGTCATTGAGTTGTCTGTTGCTGGTCACTGCCTGCCAAACAGTCTTTACAAAAGCTGATTTCCATTCATAAAAGGGCTGAAGTTGAATGACCTTCGTCCATGGCGGGCAGAAAGAAACTAGGCTCGGCTGCTTTGGAGGCTTTGGAGAGACTTGTTAGTAGGGGTTTGTTGAATTACATATACCCCCTTGGAGCTTTTCGGTCACTTGAGAGGATCACGTGAAGTTAAGGATTACACTGGGTTGTATTTATGTGTTTTGTGAGACAGGCTAACTGAAATCAGTGATGTTTTCTTAGGCTCAATTCATTAAGAAAGGGTAAAAAGTTTTTGTTGTTTTGTTTTGGCTTCTCTCCTCTTAAGACATTATTTGTAAAGAGAATTATTTGCTCATAAGAAACTTGTAGCAAAATGACAGATCAGACTCCTTTTTAAAAAGAATAGCCAAGGTTCTTGCCAGAGAGCAGGACTCCAAGGTGAGTAAGGCCAGTTTGAGGGGCCTCACATGGGAGGCTGAAAGGCCAATCCTTCCTGCCTATGCTGCCTGCCTTTTTTTTTTTTTTTTTTTTTTTTTTTTTTGAGACAGAGTTTTGTTCTTATTGTCCATGCTAGAGTGCAATGGCGTGATCTTGGCTCACTGCAACCTCTGCCTCGCGGAGTCCAGCAATTCTCCTGCCTCAGCCTGCCCAGTAGCTAGAATTACAGGCATGCGCCACCATGTCCGGCTAATTTTGTATTTTTAGTAGAAATGGAGTTTCTCCATGTTGGCCAGGCTGGTCTTGAACTCCCGACCTTAGGTGATCTGCCCGCCTCGGCCTCCCAAAGTGTTGGGATTACAGGCGTGAGCCCCCGCGCCCGGCCTGCCTGCCTTTTTGGGTATGGCCACTAAGACATCAGGCTCCCCAAGTCCTGTGTTGTAAGTATTGGGCTTCCTTCGTGTCTCTGGGTCTTGGTTTTCTCATCTGTAAAGTGGGAATGGTAATCCTCTGTTTCTCTCATAAGACTGTGAAGATTTATGAGTGCTGAGCTTGGTACTCAGTGGAAGCTCCGTGCTTGATTAGTCTTAACTTTGAACTAGGAGAAGGTCTGGGAAGGAAATGGCCATTGAACTCACCCACAACACACACACATATTCTCTCTCTCTCTCTCTTTTTTTTTTGAGACGGAGTCTTGCTCTGTTGCCCAGGCTGGAGTGCACTGATGCATTCTTGGCTCACTGCAAGCTCTGCCTCCCAGGTTCACGCCATTCTCCTGCCTCAGCCTCCCGAGTAGCTGGAACTCCAGGCGCCCGCCACCACGCCTGGCTAATTTTTTGTATTTTTAGTAGAGACGGGGTTTCACCGTGTTAGCCAAGATGGTCTCGATCTCCTGACCTCGTGATCCGCCCATCTTGGCCTCCCAAAGTGCTGGGATTACAGGCGTGAGCCACCGCACCCAACCCCTCTCTCTCTCTTTACCAGCTACCACCCCTGTCTTGCCTTAAGGCCTTTTAAAGTTCAGCCCTGTCAGAACAGGAAATGAACACTTTGATACTGGCAATTCTCCTTGCGGGAATGTTTGGAGATCTTGTGGGAGGGGAAAGTAACCGCTACTTTATAAACTGAAGACATAAAATGAGAGAAAAAGAATCAAAGAGGAGTATCAACAAATAGATAATGATTTGCATCAATGCGTGTATGACGAAGCAGCATAGTGTAATGTCTTTGGGCTGAGACTGTGAAGTTCCATCTCTTGTCTTTGCTAGCTACACAACACAGGGAAAACTCTTTACCCTGACTATGCTTTATTTCTTCAGTGATAAGTTGGGGATAATGATAGTACTTCTCCCATGAGGGCTATGGATGCTTAATTGAAAGAAAAATATTCTATTTGCATAGTTACAATGATATTATTACTATATCATTACCGTAACCAATATCATTACCACAACCTGGCACATAGTAATAATATCAGTTGTGATAATGATATAGTACTAAATATCATTATTGCAGACTTCCTCTGCAAAGGACTTTTCAGAATTGACTACTGACAGTTCTTATAACCCACAGGCAGAAAAGAGTTTCAGCCTAGATAAAAACACAACAGTTAATATTTATTAAGCACTCTGGCTATGAACACTGGAGCCATTGAGAAGAGATTCAGCTAAAACACACAGGGAGGTCTTTAGAATATTTAACTATGAGCTGGCATTATAAGTAGTTAACGTCTGAGGTGTAGCAATCTTTTTAGTAAGGCACTTTAAGAGGACCTGAGCACTTGAAAAATATATATATGTATAGGTTCCACCTCTGAACATTCAGTAGGTCCTGGGTGGAGCGTAGGGATTCAAGTTTAATAAAGGAAAGATAAGCTTCACATATGGGGGACTCAGAGTCGTTGTCCTCAAGGTGTCTGAAAAGGACCTTCAGTGGAAAAGGGACTGGCTGAACCTCTCTGGGAGAGTTGTTTTTGCTTTGTGGAAAGCATCACACCATGTAAGTGAGACTGTCAATGCAGAGACTAGCATGATCTGGTGGGTATTCTAAGGAGGGAATTGGGTTGGCTAGTGTGAATCAAAATGTGGAGATGGTTCTTGTTTATATATTATAAGACTTTCAGTTGTAAGTAGAAAACTCCATCTCAGGCTATGTGAAACATACAAAATATGCATTCTTTTTGGCTCTGGAATAATCTTCCTGATTCATCCTTTCCTTCCTCTATCCCTCCCTCTTTTCTTTCTTCTTTCCTCTCTTCCCTTCTCCTTTTTTCTCTCCTTTCTTCTTTTCCTACCTCCCCACCTCCCTCCTTTCTTTGTCCCTCCCTTCCTTCCTCTTTTTCTTTCACCCTTCTCTCTTTTTCCCTCCCTCCCCATCTCCCTGCATCTCTTCCTTCCTCCCTTGTACTAGGATTGGCTAGCTTTCAGCAAGGCTAGATCCAAGCTATCCAATGATGTCTCCACTGTTTTCTTTCTCTCGGCTCTTCTTGCTTCTGCCTGGCTTCCTTCTGCATGTGCGGCCACCTTAGATGAGGATTTCATCACTTCCTTGGGTACCTGGCATCTCCTGTGACTTATTCAGCAATAACTGCACAGCTGGACCCTATATAATACCTGAGAAGAAGTGTGTGGGGCTGAGAGCTTTATATGGTCTCTCACTTATCTGCAAGCCTCAGAGGACCACACTGAATTTGTCTCTGTATCCCAACAAGACTAAACCATATTTTTATTTATGGATTGATCTGTGAATTAATGCACAGAAGCAGGTCTGGAATGATGCATAGCAAACTGAGGGCTGCACAGTTTTCAGCTGGACACTCTTCATGAAATCAGAGCTTATTATTTCTGGAAGTTGTGTGTGTGGTTAAAACATACATAAATTGCATTAGCCAAACATCTTTTTTGGTGGGGGAAGAGGGATTACTTAAAAACAATGTATATTTTGGAGTTTTTTTTATTACTACCCATAGATCTATCTTATTCTTTTAATTGCTGCATATTTATTTTCTTCTGATTAATGTTTATTTCCAGGATTTTGTTGGTGATGCTGCTGAAAATAACATGGAGATATATGACTCTTCTTAGTTGCATGCAATTGTATGTTTTATGAGGAGGGTAGGGAGAGAGAGACCTACTTTGTGAAAAGCTGACATGTCAAATACATATGGGACATCAGCTATAGCCAGATATGGCTTGCCAATATTGACATTAGTTACCCAGTATCACCATTAATACCTTGCTTGTGTAACATGCAAAGTTACTGAGAACTCATTTTATCCTTGTTTTCCATGAGCCTAGGGCAGTGGTTTAGAGTAGTTCTCTCCAGCAGACCCTATATGTTGGTGAAATTGCATGGTTTCCCACCGTCAGCAATAAACAGTTTAAGAGAAAGTGGTACTGATAAATATCTGAAGTCTAAATATAAACAGGTCTAATGATAGCACTAAGGCTTTCGTGACCAAAAACATTTGCTTGGACTTTGTACACATCTCTGTGAACAAACCCAGGAGTTCCTCCTCTTCAGTCACATCAAGTTTTTCCCATGAAAGCCCGTTCCCACGGGTTTCTATCCAATTACAGGGCAAAATACACTCAAATACCATAATACAAGTCTGGTGAGAGTGTTCTGTCTGGACAGCAAGCTCACCTCTCCTGAAGGGATGCTTTTGATGTATCTAAGGATTTCGTTTTCAGCTGAATTCCTTTGATTGCTTATTCATGCTGCTGAGCTTGGGAATACTTTATCTGCCCTTATTACCACTACAAGTCAAGGGGGCATGCTTTCTAATATAAATTATATAGTGCACATCTCTAATTTACTACAAGTCAGCTATGTGCACACCCTTATTTGAGAGACGGCTCTTGAAAGGGATTGAGATAAGCTGGTAAAAGGAGATTATCTTTCTGCTGATTTACTGAGTTCTCCTACAACAGAGTACTTTTTAGTGTCTATGGGTTCACCCTGCGATTTTGCAATTCCTCATCTCCTTTTTCTATTTAACTTTGCGTCTTCTAGGAGGTAAATGAAGTGTTACTCAAAATTAATTTTCTGTGGGTAAATACTGCATGCAGTCTTTTTTTCCTCCTGCCTTAGTTATTGAGTCTAAGTCTGTTTTGTGCAGTGAAGAGACATAATGGAAAAAAAAATTACCACAATGCACTTTCACTCTTTAAATATGCTAATGAATATCTCTACATCTTGTCACAGGGTTTTGCTTTTGTCATTGTTTTCCAGTAACATGCATTGGAGTAGGATGAATTCTATTCTTGTAAAAAGTTTCTTTTGTGTGTGAAACAACTACTAATGTCTGTTTAATATTACATGTTTAACCTTGGTGTGTATGACTAGCACATAAGTCTAGAACAGTGATTCTTAGTGCACGGAGCTTTAAAAAACACAGATGCTTATGCTCAGGTCTCACCCCAGAACAATTAGAGCAGAATGTCTGAGGACCGGGCCCAAACGTCTGTGTTATTTTAAAGACTCCCCAGGGTAGTCCTAAAGCACAGTTAAGTTTGAGAAACCCTGGGCTAGGTAAATGTTGTGGGCTTTGGAGATGCAATCATCTTACACATGGTGGTGTCATAGTTTAACATGGCAGGATGGTATGTTCAAATGCTAGTTATGTGATCTTGGAGAAGTGACTTTTTGAGGACATATTATTTTGAAATAATTAGACTTACTAGTTGCTGCGTGTATACAGAGAGTTCCCACGTACCCTTCACCCACCTTTGGGAAATTATCAAATTGTCTGAGAATCTGGTTTTCTCGTCTGTAAAGTGGAGATGAAAAAAAAAAAA
>NW_012103920.1:6167297-6169004 GCF_000951045.1 Mandrillus leucophaeus
AAACAGAGATATATTTATAATAAAATTCACCCTTGCAATCTTATGAGGAAGGGGGCCTAACCACATGGATGTAGATTTGAAATGTGGATTCTGTTTCTGGGCTTTTGCAGTTGACCTAAGACCAAAGTTAAATGTCCTCTATATTCTCTTGACCTGTAAGAACAGGAGCAATGAGCTGTTCTGAAAATGAAATAAGGGATGTTTCCTGTGTTTTGTGAATGTGTGCCCTTGCCTGAGAATGTTGGAAAGGTTTATTAGGTTTTTCTCTCTATTGTATGTAGTTGGGCCACTTACACTTTAGTTCTTTTAAAAATAGTCGCCATACTTGAAGAAGCAAAGAGCTCTTTTGTAATTGGATTGTAAGACATGGAACCTAATTCTCCAATCTGCATAGACTCACCAGCTGACCTAATCATTTAACCTCTCTGCCATCCCTTTGTTGAATACACCTGTCAGGTGACAGTGAGTAGTACATTGGCATTTATATAATTAGCAGCATGTTCTAAATTTCTCAATATCTTTATAAAATATAAGGTAAGCAAAGTCTAAGTCACTTTGGGCTTGTGTTCCTAGCTGCCAGTAACTAACAACTTGACATTTCTTCTTTTTTCCTCTATGCCTTCCTCCATTCTTCCATCCATACATCCACACACCCACTCACCTACCCACCCACCCACCTATTCTCCCATTCACACTTCTAAAACATTTTCCTCAGCCTAGTATATGTCTTCACATTATGACAGACTATAAGAATACCAAAATGATAGTTTGGTTCCTAAATTATTGGACATTTCAATGTGACGGTGAGGAATAATGGTGTCATAAGGATGCTGCAACAAAATTAATATTTTTAGTTAAGGTATGTGTAAAGGACCATGGGAACACAAATAAGTGATGAGACTAATTTGTAAAGGGCGAACTGTGTAAGCAACTGAATCTTCCCTTCATAATATATAAATACCAGGTGATCTTATGCTCAAGGCCATGTAAACTTCATTGCTCACGGATCAGCTAAAAACGTGCCCAATTCTGACCTCTTCTTACCACTGCTACCCTCACTGTTCTAAATCATTCTCATGTCTCACCTGGATTCCTATAGCAGCTTCTTCTCTAATGACTCTTTCATCTCTTCTGTCTCTTTATTCTTCTCATAGTGGTGAGATGACTTCATTTTCCTGTTCTCCACCAGGAAATGGCTTTATATTGAGCATAGTATATGTATCAGCCTGTTCTCATGCTGTTAAAAGACATACCTGAGACTGGGGAATTTATAAAGGAAAGAGGTTTATTGGACTCACAGTTCCACATGCCTGGGGAGTTCTCACAATCATGGCTGAAGGCAAAGAAGAAGCAAAGGCACATCTTACATGGTGGCAAGCAAGACAGCTTGTGCAGGGGAACTCCCATTTGTAAAACCATCAGATCTCCTGAGTCTTACTACCATGAGAACAGTACGGGGAAAACCACCCCCATGATTCAGTTATCTCCAACTGGCCCTGCCCTTGACATGTGAGGATTATTACAATTCAGGGTGACATTTGGGTGGGGACACAGCCCAACCATATCAGCATATAATCCAGATTTCTTATCATGGCCTACAAAGCCCCTTGGACCTAACTTCCTATCTCTTCCGTTATTGTGCATGCCACTGAGCTCTTCCGCTGGGCTCCACTGCCTTTCAACATCCCCAGATGTCCTGCCTCAGTG
>NW_012103920.1:6171474-6172724 GCF_000951045.1 Mandrillus leucophaeus
GTCTTGCCCTGTCAACCAGGCTGGAGTGCAGTGGCACGATCTTGGCTCACTGCAATCTCCGCCTCCTGGATTCAAGCAATTCTGCTGTCTCAGCCTCCTGAGTAGCTGGGATTACAGGCTTCTGCCACCGCGCGCCCAGCTAATTTTTGTATTTTCAGTAGAGACGGGGTTTCACCCTGTTGGCCAGGCTGGTCTTGAACTCCTGACCTCGTGATCCACCTGCCTGGACCTCCCAAAGTGCTGGGATTACAGGCGTGAGCTGCCACACTCAGCCAATAATTGGGTGTTTTTAAGCTGCTGAATTTGTGGTGATTTGTTAAGCAGCGACAGAAAACAAATACAGAAAATATCTATAGTGCCCACTCTTTGGCAGGTGTTCACCAAATAGTCCCTTCCCTTTTCAGATTCATGGCCATCTTAAATTATCTTGTCAATGATTTGTAAGACAGTAAGCCCAAGGAGAGGAAGCAAGATTTCTTAGATATTCACTATTTAAAATTGCTTAGGAAATTGTTATGTTTAGCACAGGGTTTGTCAATAGGGCATTCGTGATGTGTTCGGATGGATAATTCTTTCTTGGGGGAAGCTGTCTGGAGACATACTGGTTTGTTAGGATGGATAATTCTTTCTTATGCAGGGCATGTCTGTGCATTGTAGGAGGTTTAGCAGCATTCCAGGCTTCTCTACCCTTTAGATTCCAGTAGCAACCCCCAGTTATGTCAGCTAAAAATGTCTCCAGACATAGCCTAGTATCTTTCCTGGGGGCACAGTTGTCCCCAGCTGAGAACTATTCATAGGGCACAATCACAAACTGTATTCTTTACCATAGTGCATTTATATGAGTTTATTGTTTTTCAGAGTAACCTGTTGTTTATTTCATTGTCATTATGAATAATGATTTCAGGTAATCTATGTTTGAGGAACTTAGCTGCTGAGAATACGTATGAATGGTGTGTGGGGGCTGGGAGTCGATTGGATGGCAGCAGAATACCCATCTGGGAGTGTTTTAAAAGATGTGTATTTGCTTTTGAATTTCACAGCATGACAACCCAGACTCCTGAAAATGACTGAATCTCTAAAGAAACAGAGATATATTTATAATAAAATTCACCCTTGCAATCTTATGAGGAAGGGGGCCTAACCACATGGATGTAGATTTGAAATGTGGATTCTGTTTCTGGGCTTTTGCAGTTGACCTAAGACCAAAGTTAAATGTCCTCTATATTCTCTTGACCTGTAAGAACAGGAGC
>NW_012103920.1:6173639-6174563 GCF_000951045.1 Mandrillus leucophaeus
CTGGAGTGCAGTGGCGTGATGTTGGCTTACTGCAACCTCCGCCTCCTGGGTTCAAGCGATTCTTCTGCCTCGGCCTCCCGAGTAGTTGGGATTACAGGCGCCGCCGCCATACCCAGCTAATTTTTTGTATTTTTAGTAGAGACAGGGTTTCGCCATGTTGGCCAGGCTGGTCTCGAATTCCTGACCTCATGATTCATCTGCCTCCCAAAGTGCTGGGATTACAGGCATGAGTCACTGCACCTGGCGAGGTCAACTTCTAAGACAGCCCCCAAAATTGCTGGCTCCCAGTGCACCAACACTTTCTCCTAGTATTTAGTCAATTTTTGGGAAGGAGTTTTCACAGATGTTACCATGACTGCAAATCGGTAAACTTTAAGATAGGAAGATTTTCCAGGTAGATCTGATCTAATTACATGATGCCTTTAAATTTGATTGGGTCTAAAGGTCAAAGAGAGAAGAAGAAGTCAGAGAGGTTCATAGCTGGAGGGGTTTAGCATATGAGAAATTCTCCATTGTGGACTTTGGAGATGGAAGAGGCCATGTCACAGGGAACATGGGGCTCTAGGGGTGAGAAGGGGGTGTCAGAGAGCTGAGTGATGTCTAGCTGATAGCAGGGAAAGGGGGCTTCAGTCCTACAGCCAGAGGGAGGTGAATTCTGCCAATGGCCTGAGTGAGCTTAGCAGTGGATTCTTTCTTGGAGCCTCCAAAAGAGAATGCAGCCTGGGTGATATCCTGAAGACCCTAAGCAGAGAATCCAGTCACACTGTACCCACTCTTCAGACTTGTACAACTGTGAATTAATAACTTTTTTTTTTCCCCCTGAGATGGCGTCTTGCCCTGTCAACCAGGCTGGAGTGCAGTGGCACGATCTTGGCTCACTGCAATCTCCGCCTCCTGGATTCAAGCAATTCTGCTGTCTCAGCC
>NW_012103920.1:6177173-6209007 GCF_000951045.1 Mandrillus leucophaeus
CCCCATGATTCAGTTATCTCCAACTGGCCCTGCCCTTGACATGTGAGGATTATTACAATTCAGGGTGACATTTGGGTGGGGACACAGCCCAACCATATCAGCATATAATCCAGATTTCTTATCATGGCCTACAAAGCCCCTTGGACCTAACTTCCTATCTCTTCCGTTATTGTGCATGCCACTGAGCTCTTCCGCTGGGCTCCACTGCCTTTCAACATCCCCAGATGTCCTGCCTCAGTGACTGCACTTGGAATGTTCTTCCCCCAAATATCCATCTGATTCTTTCTTGCCTCAGTTCTCTATGCAAATACTGTCATTCCAGAATGATCTTCCCTGACACTCCTATCACTCCCCACCTCCCTTCTCTGCTATAATTTTCTTTGTATTATTAATTGCCCAGTCCTCGACTGACTTTTTTATTGCCTGGCATATTCTGCCTGCCCACTTGAATATCAGCTCCATGAAGGCTGAGGCTTTATCTCTGCGGTTCACTGCTGTATTTCCAGTGGCTGGAATCATCCTTAGCAAATAATAGGCACTCAAAATAAACATTTGTTACATGAATGTATATAGTTATCCAGGCAATTTAGAAATAGATAAATTATTTCTGTGTTTGAAATGCATCATACATTGGATATTTGTCATTTTTTTATCCATTGGGAAATACATCAATGTTGTGTCTTTTATGTGGGGACTCAAAAATGACAGTGGCCACCTATGATTTTTTTTTTTTTTGCCTGCCCAGCATTCATTACTCCAGTCATCTGATAACACTGAAGCTTTCCTTTAGGATCTACCCTCCCCACCTCTTCCTCAAGTCCATGCAGACTGTGAGGAGGTGACATGTTTTACATACTGACTGGTCAGAACATCAGATATCCTTGATCCACACTAGTTGGTTCAGAAATAAACATGCAACAAGATCAGTGAAAGTGAAAATCAAAATCTGGGACACCTCGGGGTAACAAAGAGGATGGAAGATAATCCCAGGGTTGCTGGCAACCCTTTTGCCCCCCTGAGAGTAGGTGGTCATAGTTGTGATACGCAAGTATGCCTGAAATTAAAGTACTGTGGGTCTTTTATGCATAAACCCATCTCCCCTTTTCTGTTAATCTAGTTTAACTTTAGTTTCTGTCATTTTGAAATGAAAGTCCAAACTGTGATAGAAATGAATGAGTTATAGACACTTTCTGCAGAGAGCTCCTAGTCTCATGGAGGAAACAGGCAAGCATAGTGCAATAAGTGCATTGAGCGTATACTGGCTGACAGGTAGATGCAATGGGCAATTTGCCTGCACACTTCATGCATCAACATTTATTGAGTGCAATGCCCACAGCACAGAGTATTATGGCATCTAGCATTGTCAATATTTGTTCCTCACAGTGCATCTTGGATACATTATTGGTCTTGTTGATTCACTACTTTCTATGTCAGTTGTCTTGTTATTACTCACCTCTCTGTGTCTGCCAACAATAACTGCAGATGCTTTTAAAGTAGAAAATACAAGTGAGCGCATTATGTGCCTGTCAGTGAGCAATTGGAGGGAGACAGGCTTCATGGTTGGCTTACAGGATGACTTCACACTCTATAACCATTTTTAATTGATTTCTTTGATTTGTTTGGATGATGACATGTGGGGTAATGTTGTAAACCAAGAATTCTTATTGATGGATTACATTGCTCAACCTTCATATGCAGTTCATTTGTGTCTTTGAAGATGTTTATTTGAATGAATCTAATTTTAGTGTGCAGTAGATTTTTATTTTTAAATAATGACAACAGAAGTTTGTTTTCTCCCCCATGAAATCCCCTATTTCTTTTTTGTGATGTGTGGAACTCTACCACCTCTTTGCTTCAGGCTAGTGCTGTACCATAGAACTATAATGCAAGTCAACCTATATAATTTTAAATTGTCTAGTAGCCGTAGGAAAAAATAAAGCAAAAAGAAATAGGGAAAATTTATGTTGGTATTATATTTCAATTCAATACCTTAAAACTGGTATTTCAAAATATAATCTGCAAAAATTAATGAAATACTTTTATTTTTCACATAAGTCTTAAGAGTCCAGTGTGCATTTTATACATACTGCACTTTCAGTTCAGGCCAGCCACATTTCAAGTGTCCGGTAATGGCTACTGTCTTGGGCAGTTCAGGTATAGCCATCTCCTACCCTGAAGTTGCCTAACAGATACAGTGAAATCTAACAGGTAGAAGAATAGTCCCTTTGTGTTGACTGGTTTGCTAAAATTGTCTTCCAAACAGTAGTTTCAGAGAATGTGTGGTTTTCAGCTGAATACTCTGGTGTGGACAGGTAGGTATTTTGGTTTGGAGGCACTTGGCCATTATATACTTACTTTGGTTCTGTTTCTCTGCAGAATTCTGGATAATATGCACCCATTATATGGGTCATATAGTTTCTATGCAGAAATTTCTATGTCATTGTATTTCTATATTTCTTTCACCTGCCCAGCATTCATTACTGCAGTCATCTGAGTAATTGTACAGAAAATTGTACAATTCTGATGGCAAAAATTGAATTTAAAATAAAGAAACTGAATTAAATGTTTATTTTGAAGATAAGTGAAATAGATCATGTTCTGAAAATTTTCAGAATGTACATGTTGATTTTCTTCTAATTGTGTTTGGTTAAAACTTGCTAGTTTAATTAACTTTTGCTATTGTTTTCAAATGGAAACCTCTTTATTAAGTGTCAGCCTTATAGCTTGTTTTTGTAATAACTTTCTTAGTTATACTAAATAGCTATACTAAATAACATGTTTAAGTATACTAAATAACATATGTAGAAAGCAAAGCAATTATGGTTTAAAAAATATCCATGGTCGGGAAATTAAAACCCAATATCCCACTATTATAAATTTCCCTCCCTAATAGAGGAGTTGAGTGACAAAAATAATTCAGAGCAGTGAGCATTCAAAAACAAATCGTATCTGACTTGAGGTCACATTTAGTGTATCAGAAATTTTAGTTAACTTGTATTTCTACTGAAATGGATTTGAACAAATTTTCCTTGCTGGTGGCAATGCTAGCACCGAAGCAGGCAATTTCCACAGAAATGCAGGATGAATCACCCCAGGAGTAAGATTTTTCTATGCTCTACCCCAGAGGTGGTTTCTTCCATAGCTGGAGGGTTAGAGCTTGTCTTTGGTTTTAATGTTTTATTCTCTTGCTGAGTCCTGGCTTCCGTAGGCCCAAAAAGTAGGGGAGGGTTTTCTCAGGAACACCTGAAATGAGGAGCAGTTGGCGTTTATTCTACAGAAAGAATTCTCAGTTTAGGGAAATGGTAGTGGGTGCTCTTCAGGTGTGCCTCCTTTCTCTGTCTAGTCTTGTTGCTAGAATGAGCATGAATGGGTGCATATTAGCCAGAATTCTGCATAGAAACAGAATCAACAAGTTCTTTTCTTACATATAAATATATGTGTGTGTGAGTGTGTAAAGAAACGCATTATAAGGGCCAGGCATGGTGGCTCACGCTTGCCATCACAGAGCTTTTAAAGACGGAGGCGGGAGCATTGCTCGAAACCAGGAGTTCAAGACCAGCCTGGGAAACATAGTGAGACCCTGTGATATGGTTTGGCTGTATCCCCACCCAAATCTCATCTTGAACTGTAGCTCTAATAATTCTCGTGTGTTGTGGGAGGAACCTGGTGGGAGATAATTGAATCATGGGGGCAGTTTCCCCCATACTGCTCTCATGGTAGTGAATAAGTCTCATGTGATCTAATGGTTTCATAAGGGGTTCCCCCTTTTGATTGATTCTCATTCTCTCTTGCCTGCTGCCATGTAAGATGTGCATTGCATCTTTCTCCATGATTGTGAGACCTCCCCAGTCATGTGGAACTGTGAGCCCCTTAAACTTACTTTCTTTTATAAATTACCCTGTCTTGAGTATGTCTTTATTAGCGACATGAAAACAGACTAATACAGCCCATCTCTATAAAACATAAAAGAAATAAATTAGCTGTGTATGGTGGCATACTCCTGGGGTCCTAGCTATTTCGTAGGCTGAGGCAGGGGGATTGCTTGAGCCCATGAATTTCAGGCTGCAGCGAGCTATGATAGTGCCACTGCACTCTAGCCTGGGTTATAACGAGACCCTGTCTCAAAAAAGAAATTTATTATACTATTATAATATTATTTGACTCATGCATTATGAAGACTGAGAAGTCCCAAGACTCGTTGAGAAGATGGAGACCCAGGAAAGCCAATGGTATGAGCTACAGTCTGAGTTAGAAGGCAGCAGAAGATGCATATCCCAACTCAGAGACAGAGGGATTCTTCCTTACTCAGCCTTTGTGTTCTATTTAGGCCTTCAGTGGATGAATGAGACCCACCCAGTGGATGAATGAGACCCACTGGGGTGGGCCATCTGCTTTACTCAGTCTACTGATTGAAATGTTGGTTTCACACAGAAACACCCTCACAGACACACCCAGAATGGTGCTTAAATCTTTGGGCACTGGCTGGCCTCGGTGGCTCCTGCCTGTAATCCCAGCACTTTGGGAGGCTGAGGCAGGTGAATCAGGAGGTCAGGAGTTGGAGACCAACCTGGGCAACATGGTGAGACCCCGTCTCTACTAAAAATACAAAAAATTAGCTGGACGTGGTGGTGGGCACCTGTAATCCCAGCTACTCTGGAGGCTGAGGCAGGAGAATCACTTGAACCAGGAGGCAGAGGTTGCAGTGAGCCAAGATCACGCCACTGTACTCCAGCCCAAGTGACAGTGTGAGACTCTGTCTAAAAAAAAAAAAAAATTGGGTACTTTGTGGCCTGTCAAGTTGACAAATAAAATTAACCATCACAGACCTTTTCACCATTCATTGGTAAAGTTGACTTTGCACCTCTTCATAACACACTCCAGTTGTGTTTTTACATTTAGTCATGTGCTTATTTGAATAATATCTGTCTCCTGTACTAGATGGCTAGTGTCATGAATGTATGAACTCCAATATAATGATATATTATTAAATATTTTTAAAGTCCAAGTCCATCTACTGACTCATGAAATATGTCTCAAGTGTCAAGCAGGTCCAACCAGAGAGTATCCAGAAAGCAATATGGCCCTAGTGGCCCTGCAAAAAGGCGTTGGCATGAGACTGACTCCAGCATGCTCTTTTGTGCTGAATGCCAGGAAAGGTCTTGCTGATGAATTGACAGACCGGGGGATATATGTCAGGGAGCCAGCCAGGTGGCTATGATCAGGAAGAGCACCCCAGCAGGATGGCAGTGAGTGTGAATGCCCTGTGGTAAGGAGGAATGGTATACTCCAGGAACTCTAATAATAAGCATCGAGCATCACAATAAATCATTGCTGCCATACTACTCTCTTCTACTCATCACCTAAAACAGGTAGCCAGTGGATGTTCATGCTTCATTGGCACTTGGGGGAAAATGAGGGTTTCAGTTCGAATAATTGAGCCAGTGGAAAAGATGTAGTGACCTTCCAAAACGAATGAATAAACAGGGAATATCTGAAAGGCCAGAATATTATACTTTTTGCCACACTGTGAAGTTTGATGATAAAAAGGAAGGTTTTAGAATGGTTTGTTGCACTAAATGCATTTCTGTTGCCATATTGGTTGGGTGCTAAAAGGGGTTCCCAGCTACCTGTACTCAGTCCTGAGTTTGGGTCTAGCTCATTTCTGAAAAGGTACCTCCAGTGTTATTAGTTTCTCCTTTCTAATGCTCAATTTTATTGTTCTTGAACCATCAGTTTCTCAGCAGGGATTACAACAAGCAAGGGAGGTCTCTGGCTACCTGCTAAGATGGTAGGGGAGTTGAAAGGCTTGGTTTTAGTCCCAAGACTCTTAACAAATACTGTGTTCTTGTGCAAATTATTTCCCCTTTCTAGGCTTGAGTTTACTCACTTGAAGATAGGATTAGGGATGCATTTCTCAAACTGCCATCTTTATGTACCTCCATAGGCCTTATTTGGAGTGCTTGAAAAAATTCAGATTCCTAGGCTCCATTCCAGATCTATTGAATCTGTACTTTCAATAAGTACGCTAGAGGATCCTCATGCTCACCAAATTTTGAGAATCAGTGAATTTTTTTTACAGAGGTTAGGCCTAGTCATACATTTAAACATTTTTTATTCTTTGTAGGAAATTTTTTTTCAAATTTTGGGTTGCAACCAATTCATGGGTCATAAATCAATTCAGTTGCTTATGACCAACATTAATAAGAAAGAAAATATCATAAAGTAACATAAAATAGAAGAGACTACATCTGATTGTATAATATCTAGGAAGAGTGAATATTTCATGATACTTTATAGTGTGTGCACTGAGCCATGTTATAAAATGTGTGTGGGTGTGTGTGCTAATTCTTAGCCATGGTTTTTAGTCAAAATGGTTTAAGAGACACAATTATAGAGCATCAAAATTTAATAGATCTATACAGTCATATATGTAATTGTCCCCCAAGTAAGTAGTATTGGGTGAGCCGATTTGATCCCACCCAGACAAATACTGAGAATTATACTATGGTAATATTAGCAGGAGGTATGGAATCACTGAATAAGTCTTTTCTAGCAGTATAGGTCTTAAAGATTATAAACATCTCTCTACATTGGTGCCATTTTTTTTTCTTTACTCCGAAAGCACAAGAAAGATTTCCATTAAGCATTTGAACAGAAATGGAGCATTTTTCCTCCCATGTTAGTAAATGCTTGCCTTTGATAGCCTAGCTTTTAGCTGAGCTCAGATTCAAGACAAGGCTTGTTTGATGAAGCAGACCCGTCAGAGTGGTTCACCATAAATGCCATAAACCTGTTGATTTAAGGGTTTCAGTGTATACTGTAGGTCATCAAGCCCCAAACAGAGCACATGGTTTTTGATCTTAGGATTCAGTTCTCCATTGTAAATCTGTCAGCCTTGGCTGTTGAGTCAGCTACTGCGAGCAGAATGTCTGTGATACTATTTATCCTGTCATATCAGCTTAGGAGAACAGTTTTTTGTTATTCTCTGTGGAATAAGGCAGTCCCCAGTTAAATGCTACTTTTGACGCTAATGCAGTTTCTTATCTCTGTTTTCTTCGGTGTCTGTTTCGTAGGACAAGGCTTCAGGCAATGTAGCTTTAGTCTAAAGATTTTGACTAAAATGTGGCCACTCAGTTTACAAGGTGCTTCTGCAATCCTGCATAGTGCTTTCTCTCCTTTGAAGAATATTTCAGTTTCTGTTTTAAAAATAATTAATGGAAATAGCATATATGTCTAGAAAGGTACACAAATAATGAGTACACAGCCCTCCCATTATCCTTGGAGGATACATTCCAGTACCTCCAGTGGATGCCTGAAACTCCAGATTGCACTGCACCCAATATTAAACTATTTTTTTTTCAATATATGTGTGTGTTTATGTATACATCTATCTATGATAAAGTTTATCTATGATAAAGTTTAACTTATAAATTAGGCACAGTAAGAGATTATCAATAATAAAAAAATAGAACAAGTGTAACATACACTGTATGAAAAGTTATGACTATAGTCTTTCTCTCAATGTATCTTATAATTACTCATCTATTTTAAGACTGTGGTTGATTTTGAGTAACTGAAACCATGGAAAGTGAAACGTGGTTAAGGAGGAGCTATTGTATACAGCTCAACTGACTTTCAGAAAGTGGCCACACTCCTCTAACCACCAACCAGATGAAAATATATCATGTCACCATCATTGCAAAGGCCTTCACTCATACCTTCTCTCAGTTCCAAATTGTCTCACTCCACAAACATAATTGCTACCATGACTTCTGTCACAGAAGGTTGGTTTTACCTTTTTTTGAACTTTGTATAAATGCAATCAATAGAGTGCTCTAATTTGACAAGTTTCTTTTGCTCAACAGTATGTTCATAATATCCATCCATGTTGTTACATGTAGCTGTAGTTTATTCTCATTTCTTCACAGTATCTCACCTCATGAATAAGCTACCATTTATCTGTTTTTTGTTGACAGACATTTGGGTTGTTTCTGGTTTGGGGATATTACAAATAATGCTGTTGTGACTATTCTTTTTGCAGGTCTTATGGTTCAGATGTACTCATTTCTGTTGGCTATATTTTTCTAGAAATGGAATTTCTGGGTCATCTAGCATGTGCAAATTCAGCTTTGGTAGAAAATATCAGTTTTCCGAAGTCGTTCTACCAATTTACATTCCCACAAACTGTACATATAAGTTCCACATGTTCCTCATCTTTGCCAGTACTTGGTATTTTTGTGTTTTTAAATTTTAATCTAGAGTATGCTTAGCATATCATATTGTGAATCTATGTCTCTCTGATGACTAAAGAAGTTGAGCAAATTTTTCACATTTACTGGACATTTAGATATTTGTCAAATATCTCCCTAAGTTTTTTTTTGCCATTTTTCTATTAGAATTTCTGGATATGGCATCTCTTTGGATAAGTGTATTTTCTTGTACATCCCGGTATGCCTTTTTATCCTTTTAATAGTTTTTTAAAATATGAATCACTTTTTAAATTTTAATTTCTCGCAATGTATCAGTCTCTGGCTTCCTGTATAAAAACACTTTCTTACATCCAAGATCATGAAAATATTTTCCAGTGTAAAATTCTATAAGTTATATTTATTTGCCTTTACATTTAGTTTATAATCTGCTTGGAATTGAGTTTTTGAATGATAGGAAATACAGGTCTAGATACCATTTTCTCTCAATTGGATATTCAGCTGATACAGCATTTTATCAGAAAGACACTACAAGCACACTACATTGCTATCTGATACTTGTCATAGGTGATTGTGTATGTGTTGGTTTGTTTCTGCGTTCTGTATTTTATTTCACTTTTTTAAAAAGTCTTCATTCTAATACCACACCTTATTAATTATGGTAGGTTTGTAACATGTCTTACATGTATTTAGGAGTATAAGTCCCTCATCTTTGTACTTTTGTATTGTCCTGAATATATTGTGTTTTTTGCATTTTAGCATTAGTTTGCCAATTTCTACCAAAATTCTGCTGGGATATTTATTTGGACTGCATTGAATTTACAGGCTAATATTTATGTTATTGTTTTTCAGTCTGTGAACATGGTATATCTAATTTGGTTAAGTCTTACATTCTTTTCAGTGATGTTTTGTAGTTTTCATTATAGAGATCTTGCTCATTTTTAGATTGTTATTCTTGCCTGTTTGATATTTTTATGCTATTTAAAAATGGAATAATTGTATTTATTTTCTAATTTTCTGCTACAGATATATAGAAATAAAGTTGATTTTTGCATATAGATTCTTATTAAGAACTCTCTCACTTATCAATTGTAGAAGTTTACTTATAAATTCTTTTTTCTTCAATTTTTATTTAGATTCAGGAAGTATATATGTGCAGGTTTGTTGCATGAGTGTTTTGCATGATGTTGAGGTCTAGGGTATGAATAATCCTGTCACAAGGTAGTTTTTCAGCCCTTTCTCTTTTCCCTTCCTCTCCCTTCTAGTAATCCCCAGTGTGTTTAATTTTCCTACTTTACATCCATATGTACCCAATGTTTAGCTCCCCCTTGTGAAAACACGCAGTATTTGGTTTTCTGTTTCTGTGTTAATTTGCTTAGGATAATGGTGTCCAGTTGCATTCATGTTGCTGCAAAAAACAAAAACAAAAAAACATGATATTCTTTTTTCATGGCTGTGTGTACATGTACCACATTTTATTTGTCCAGTTCACTATTGATGGGCTGTTATGTTTATTCTGCCTCTTTGCTATTGTGAATAGTGCTGTGATGAACATATGAGTGCATGTGTCTTTTTGGTGGAATGATTTATTTTCCTTTGGGTATATACCTGGTAATGTTATAAACTCTTTTCAGTTTTTTTTTTAATATACAGTCATGTTTCCGATGAATAATGACAGTTCTCCCTTTCCCCCAATTTTCATGGATTTATTTGTTTATTTATTTATTGCTTATTATAGTGTCAAGGACCTCAAGTGTAGTGATAATTACAAGTGATCAAAGCAGGCATCTTTGTTTCAGTCGTGATCTTGGAGGGCAAGGTTTTATTTCACTATTATGCATGATGTTAACTGTGGGTTTCTTTGGAGATAACCTCTATCAGATTGATGATAACACCTTTTATTTGTAATTCTCTAATAATTTATATCTATACATTATATTTTCAGCATCTATTTTGACCATATGATTTTTCTCTTTTTTTTCCTCAGGAAATGGGTTGGTTTTCCAAATGTTAAGCCAGCCTTGGCTTTCTGGTATAAAACTTGGTTATGATGTATCACTTTTAGTCATTGCTAGATTTCATTTGTAAATTTTTTAAGATTTCACATCTGTTTGTGAGAAAAATTGGTCTATAATTTCACTGTTATACCCTTGTCAAGTTTGGGTATCAAAGTTAGACTATCTTCATAAAGTGAATTTAAAAATGTAGATTTATTTCTACTGCTTTCTTTGAGTTTAATATCTCTTTCATTTTCTTACATAGATTATTAGATCATCACTTTTTCGACTTTAATCCCTGATGTATTTGGAAGTAGGATCTGTGAGAGGGTAGTAAATATTAAATGAGGTCATGAAGAAGGCGCTCTAATCTGATAGGACTAGTGTCCTTATAAGAAGAGGGAGAGATACAGAGATCTCCCTCTCCACCATGTGAGGACACAGTGAAAAGGTGGCCATCTGTAATCTAGGAAGTCAGCCCTCATCAGGAACCAAAGTGGCCAGAACTTTGATATTAGACTTTTTAGCCTCCAGAACTGTAAGAAAATAAATTTCTGTTGCATAAGCCACATGGTGTATGGTATTTTGTTAGGAAAGCCCTGGCAGGCAATACAAGAGGTTAATCACTTAAGATCTCCCATCTATTAAGGCAGAGGAATAACTTTTGTAGGCTTAACACTGCTTTCTCACTTTGGAAAAGTTGAACTTAAGAACACACAGGAAGGGATCATTTCCTGAGGTGTATTTCTTCAGCATCAAATTAAGTTGAAACTTGACTACAGGCCATCTGCTCATTCAAAGCATTACAATAAATCTGTCCTATTGATGATCAAAATGAGAGCTGCACTGGACTCAGGATTGGACACTGCAAGCTGTTCTCCCAAGTGGGATGGAAAGGTGCTCGAGGTATTGCAACGGATTCCAGTTTTGGTTTGATTTTCATTCAGGACTGAAAAATTTTGAATGCAGTTGACCGTGAGCTGCTTGTCTGGACGTGAATTTGGATCCACTTAGCTGTCAACATGTCCCTGAGGAGTCCAGATTTTCTCTCCCAGTCCCAGCACAGGGGTGGCCAAGTGCTGCTTCAAGACAAATGTTCCCTTTGTCTGGATTTTAATGTCACCTTCAGTCAGAGCTGATCTGCCCAAAATCACTCTGAATTTTTTCCTCACCAGTGGCTAAGGTAATTAACAGCAGTGCTAAAAACATTTTTGCCCCCCTGGGGACTCTGGCTTTGTTCATTAAGACACTGTTCAAACATCCTTTTCAGCAAAAATTCTTCTCTGATACTCCCAGACTGTGTTAAGGATTCATGCTTTGAGTTCTTGGGGCTTATCTTTGTCATCATGCTGCACCGTAGTTACCAGTTTACTTGGCCATCTTCCTACTAGGTAAGGAACTTCTTGAGGATGGAGAGTGGTTCTCATCTTTGCAGCTTCAGAGCCTAGCATAGAATCAGTCACCTTAGATGCAAAGATCACAGAGTGGACTGTGTGAGAAATACATTAGAAAACAAGATGGACAGAATGACGTGGATTGGGCTTAGGGAAGTTATATCCTTTCATTACACAAACAGAACAAACAAAACACTCCAGCACTGTTAACTACTCCATCTACTATGTATTTGAGAGTCAAATTATATTTGCTCTTGTTTCCAATGTTGATTATTAGATGACATTTCACCCCACAGAGTTTATGGTAAATTTTCTATGATTTCCTTTCTTCTTTCTTAGAATTTTATTGTGGCCATTGGTTCTACAGACTTATGGAGAAGAACTTATAGAGAAATCCTGGGTCTGTATGATTATATAGTACAGTGGAATTGAGGTTTGCACTTAAAATCTGTTTGCCCCCTAAATCGAATTTTTTGTGGCCCTGAAAAGTTATCCTCTAAATCTATTTTCTTGTTGCCCTGAGAAGTACCACCTTCTCTTTGGTCATAGGCATCTATTGACTTGCGGAGTTTGATGATGGCTTTAGCAGAAATACAGAAGTCAGTTCAAGCTCTTGATTTATTCATTCACATTTGTTTTGCTCCTCTACCTCCTTCTCTTTCTCCTGCCAGGAGACACAGTTGTCTTTAAAGGGCAAGGCTTTTTGATTCACAAGAATTACCATCTGAAGAATTTTCCGATTGTACTCTGCAGAAAGTGGAGGAAGGGAGGAAGGGAGAGAGGGAGAGAGGAAGTGAGGAAGGGAGGAAGGAGGGAGAGGGGAGGGAGGAAGTGAGCGGGGAGGGAGGAAGTGAGGGGGGAGGGAGAGAGGGGGAAAGGGTTGCTTCCAGTGTAAAACTCCAATTGCCATTCAGATCTCTGCTCCAAGGTCACAATCTTAGGAAAGCCTTCCTTCCCAGCCAACCCTCTTCAGCTAGATTCACTCAAGTCCCTTTTATACTTTCATGGCGTCATGTCCCTTCCTTTCAAGTTACTTATTTGAAATTGTGTGATTCCTTGGTTATTTGTCTCTCACTAGACTGTAAATGCTATGAAGAGGGCTGTGTCTGATTTTTCGCAGCATCTGTGATGTATATGAATATTCAACATATCTATTTTGAACGAATGAATGACCCAGTCTCCCCTAAACAGATAGTAAACTGGCTGAGACATGAAGGTCATTTAGGTGTTGTTCAGAGGACATGACTGAGGCATCAGTAGGCTGTATTCCAGGCAGAGGGACAGAGATATTCAGAGGGCAGGGGACTATTACTATTGACTTTTAACTGCATTGGTCCCTAAACCTTCTCTCCTCCCATTCTCTCATTTTCTATTTTTTCATGTTGTATGACAGTGGGATGTGTAGTGAGTTAGAAGCACAGGCTCTGAGGATAGATAATCTTGAGTTCAAATACTGGCTCTGCCACTTCATAAAATGGTTGTGACATTGAGAAAGTTGCTTGACTCTTCACACTGCCTACCTCCAAATTTCATTACGTAGATTAAATAAGGTGACTTAAAGGATGCTCAGTAAGTGCTGGTCATTATTATTAACAGCCTAAGGATAAAAAAAATTCTCTCTGGACTCACATTTATGACTCCATCTCTTACGGTACTAACATTCTCTTAATAATAAATTCTTATCTTTCCCACTTACCTATATGGCCTTGGGTAAGTCATTTGACCTCTTTGTGCGTCAGTTGCCTTAACTACAAAGTTGGCATTGCTATCTGTCACCTTGTTACAGTGAGTACGAAATTGCATTAACACATGTACGAAGGTTTACTTTGCACATAATAAGCAGTTACCATGGTGGCTACTGTTGGTTGTAATTTATGATAATGATGAAAAGGATAATTATTAATAATGTATCACCATGTGATTGCTGCCCAGCAATTGCTCGACGTGTATTTGAGAGAGGTTGTGTTTCAGTGACATTTAGGGCATTTCCCATAAGGAAGCTGGACACAAAGGTAAAATATTCAGGGCATTCAACCATGGCTGGAGTTCTTGGTCTTGAGTCAGGTACCTTTTAAAAAGGCAGAGAGTTAGAATAATTTTGTAAAGATGAGAACTGGAACTCAAAACTTTGCTTTTTGGAGGCCAACAGTGCTCATCCAGCCTTCACTTTGTTTTGTGAATGTATTTTCTATTGTTAGTGTTTAATTATTCAAGTCGATCAAATGAAGGAAGGGAAGGCACATAAACAAATCTTCGACTTAAAGTTATTTTTAAAAGTTATTTACATTCTGTCTAAATCTGGGACTTAAATTTGCTCTCAGTTTAAATCCCTGTGAGTGATCTCGGCCACCACTCACAAGTAGATTCAGTTCTTTCCTTCTCCACCTCAAATGCTCCAGGCCACACCCAGGGATTTGCAGGAACCTGGAAAAGCCCTCTCTATGTTAGGACCTAACACACTTAGAAGGGTGCTCCAGGACTATCGGGATAATAGGCCTTGCTGGCCCCTGGGCCTGCTTCCAGAAGAGGACAGGAGTGCTCAGAGGTGGAGAGACTGGACATCTGCCAGTGGAATATTCCTTTCACTGGGCAGGAAGCAAGTGATGGGTCATATTTTGTGCTGCAGCAGGAAACTTAGGAAATTGAGTATCTCATTATATAACTAAAGTTCTTTGTATTCCTGTGTGTTTGTAACTGTTCTAGAAGGAGACAGAGTGTATTAGTCAGCGTTCTGTAGAAAAACAGAACCAATAGGACATATAGTTAGGTAGGTAGGTAAGTAGGTAGCTAAGTAGCTAGGGAATTTGCCATAATGTGCCGTTATGGAGGCTGAAAATCCCCACAATATGCTGTCTACAAGCTAGAGAACCAGAAAAGATGATGATGTGATTTGATCTGGGTCCGAATACCTGAAATCCAAGGGAGCCAAAGGTGTAACTCTCACTCCAAGGCTGACAGCCTGAGAATGTGGGGGCTGCTGATGTAAATCCCAAACAAGAGAAGTCCAAGAACCTGGAGCGCTGATGTCCTAGGGCAGAAGAAGAGAGAGAGAGAGAGAGAGCAACTTCATCCTTCCTCTTCATTTTTGTTCTATCTAGACCCTCAACAAATTAGATGATGCCTCTCCGTGTCAGTGAAATTCTCTTTAGTCTACGGACTCCCATGCTTTCTCTTCCTTAAATGCCCTCATAGACACACCCAGAAATAACATTCACCAGCTATCGAAGAATCCCTTAGCCCAGTGTGTTTGATATATAAAGTTCATTATCACAGAGAACTTGTCAATTCTAGTGTAGACATGGAGAGCATAGTACGGTGACTGAGGCTCTGCAGCCAGAATTCCAAACCTGGCTTCACCATTTGGTGGCTGTGGAATTTGGACAAATTATTTAAATGTTCTGTGCCTCCCTTTCTACATCTCTAAAATGGAATCAGTAATATCATCCGCTTCGAAGGAATGATGAATTAATTTCAGTAATGGTCTGAAAATGGCGTCTAGCACACAGTAAATATATTTGCTATTATCGTCGATTGTTATGGCTTAATTTATGTTACAATTTGGTTTCTTTCTTTCTTTTGTTGTTGTTTTTGTTGTTTTGAGATGGAGTTTAGCTGTTTTGCCCAGGCTGGAGTGAAGTGGCGTGACCTCGGCTCACTGCAACCTCTGCCCCTGGGTTCAAGCGATTCTCCTGTCTCAGCCTCCTGAGTAGCTGGGATTATAGGCACCTGCCACCACACCTGGCTAAAGAGATGGGGTTTCTCCATGTTTGCCAGACTGGTCTCGAACTCCTGACCTCAGGTGATCCACCCACCTCAGCCTCCGAAAGTGCTAGAATTATAGGCATGAGCCACTGTGCCTGGCAATTTGGTTTCTTTCAAAGCAGAGCCTGAGATAACAATTTGGGTGCAGGTAGTTTATTTGGGAGGTGATCCCAGGAAGCGAAGTGAGCAGACGGATAGGATGAGATAAGGAAGGAAAAGCAACAGTATGAAAGTGCTTTCTAGAGGATTCTTCTGAGGGCACACTGTGAGTTAAATTCTGCCAGAATCTCTTAAGAACCACAGAGAATTCCCCCTGAAATAGGATCTTCACTAGGTTCTACCCTCCATTACTCAGGGGTTGTCCCAGGGGTCTTAGCTCACTCCATCCCCAAAGGATGGCTGGAGGCTAAGTGGACTCTGGGATAGAAGAAAACCATCGGGAACAGGTGCAGAGATATACAGTGCTGGCTCTAGGTGGGATGTGGTCTGCTGAAGGCAAGGCTGAGCTTACCCTGAACTATCTACTGCAGCTGGGGCTGAGATGAGAGGAGCCTATAGGGAATGGGTGTAAGACCATGGAGGTCTTCTGTGAGACCCCAAATCAGGTGGTAGATGTTCAGCTATGCAGGGTCAGAGATTTCATTTTAAATTGTATTAGCTTATTTGAGATACCTGGCTATGGGGCATTGATTTACTCTAACCAGTGCCACCATAGAGTTATTGATCCTAGAAAGTATTTTTGCTTATTTTAAAGAGAGCCATACCTGGCAAGACGTTCATGTAAGCCACTCTATTCCTAAAGATAGACTCGTGTAGGATTCCAGATTGCACAGACAGAGCTATCTGTAATTAATTTATATTAGAAACTATTACTTAGGGACATTACAGTTACAGTTGTGAATATCATCATTATTAGTAGGAGTGGTAATAGCAGCAGCACTAATGGTAATCAAGTCATGGTTGCATCCTGAACAGTAGCTACTGACATGTTTTGAGTGCTTAGCGTAACCCAGGCATTGTACTACTTTGTGCTTGGCAGCATTATATTACTTGTCGCCCCAGACAACTCTATGAAGTGTATAGTGTTTTCTCCTCCATTTCTTGATTGAAACAACAAAAGGTCAGTGTGATTAAGCAACTTTCTAGAAGCCTAATACCAGCAAGTAGTAGTAGAGTCTCTGACTGAAAAGAAACAGCAGACATCACTAAGCTTTATCTTCTTTTAGGGTAGGGGGACAACAACATAAAAACTTCAGTCAGAACTCCTCTAGCTTCTCTGAGTCTTTCTTTCAAGAGATAAATGTTTCATTCACCTGAATGTAAGTGAAAAAGAAGTATCTGGTTCTAACTCTGGGGGATTCAGGTGCTAAGTGATGTCAGAAGGACTTGGTGTGTCTCCATCTTTAGGGCCTACTTTCCTTCTTTTCTGCTTCATCCTCAGCATCCCCCACTGCCTGAAGTGGTACCTAGCCTTACTGCCTATCAGTTAACAGTTTCAGACCAAGGACAGCAATGTGCACAGCACTGGTGCCTTGGCTGGGATTGAGATAGCCTCATCTCTAAACCTGAGTAAAGTGGCAGCCCCCAAAGCTGGTGGTGGGTCTAGCTGCTACCTGAATCACATGGAAAGGAAGGGTGGGAGGCATTTCCCACAAAGAAGTGTTGCTCCTGGCCCGCAAGAAAAGATGCCAGTCAGGTGAGGATGCTGATGGCCACTGTACAGGTTCATGTCAGCTGTATTTCTCCATATATAAGTAAATTATTTTTTGTATATTCAACATCTCCCTGCAGCAGCTACCCTGTGACCGTTTTTCTCATCCCACCCAAATGTCTAGGTACATATTTTCAATCTTCTCTCTCTTTAGGTCTTAAACTTATGGTTATTAACACATTTTCGTATTTTTTCTACCTACAACAGTAGCTCTCAACCATGGGGAAATTTTGTACCCCAGGGGGGATTCAGCAATGGCTACAGTTATTTTAGGTTATCATGTTTTGGGGCAGGTACTACTGTCAAGTGGGTAGAGGCCAGGGATGCTGCTAAATTTCCTACAATGAATGCACTGGCAGCTCCCACCCCCGCGCCCCGTCCCCCGACAACAAAGACTTACCTGACCCAAACTGTCAACAGTGTAGAGATTGAGAAACCGTGATCTAGATCAGTGCCTTAAAATGGTTGTTACCAAAGTTATCACAGCTTCCTTGTTGCTAAGCTGGTGGGTTGCTCTCAGGCTTTAGATTATCTGACTTCTCTGAAGTGTCTGGCAACTTTGATCACTGCCTTCTGGAAGCCCTCCGTTTCTTTGTCATGTGTGATTGCTACACCACCCCCTGGGGTTCCTGCTCTTCTCTCTCTCTCTCTTTTTTTTTTTTTTTTTTTTTTTTTTTTTTTGTTATTCCACGCCCTAGGGTTCCTACTCTTCTCTCTCTCTCTCTTTTTTTTTTTAGTTTAGTTTTGTTTTTTTCAAGACAGAGTGTCCCTCTGTTGCTAGGCTGGAGTGCAGTGGCGTGATCTTGGCTCTCTGCAACCTCTGCCTCCCAGGTTCAAGCGATTCTTCTGCCTCAGGCTCCTTGGGATTACAGGCATGTGTCACCACACCCGGCTAATTTTTGTATTTTTAGTAGAGACAATATTTCACCATGTTGGCCAGGTTGGTCTTGAACTCCTAACCTCAGGTGATCCGCCTGCCTCGGTCTCCCATAGTGCTGGGATTATAGGTGTGAGCCACTACGCCCAGCCCTTGCTCTTCTTTAGACTACTTCTTCCTGATTTCTTACCCTTATCATCCTTTATGTTGGGTGTCCCAAACTCAAATCCTAAGGTCAGAGAGGATATACAAGTAGGTAAAGCAATTTCGCAGTACATAGGACAACACAGAGTACCCTGAGGCAGACAGGGACAGGAGGCTACTTCTCAGTAGGGAAGGTGCTTACTGTCTTCAGTTTCTCAGGATCAAGGTCCAAGTGTTGCCTGCTTTGAGTTTTCCAGACAAGCCAACATCTGGATATGATGTGAAATCTTCTAATGTTTAATGTGGGCAACTTACTCAACGTTTTTTGTAAGCTCTGCGTTGGCAAAACAAAGCACGTGTCTGTTACCCGTTTGCAATCACCCCAAATATCAACATTTTCTCTCTTTTTTGTATAAATCCTATTTTCTTCTCATGCTCTGTGTAGTGGAGAGTTGTACTCAGTTCTTGGAATAGATTAACATCACTGTGTTAGTGACTCCAAATTCTGTGAGACCTACGTATCTATCTAGTTAAGAAGAACCCATTAAACTTGTCAAAAAGAAGAGCATTCCCTTTAGAATGGAGTTCTTTCTTTCTTTGAATATAACATCTGCTGAATGATAATGAAAATGTTTGCAGTGGAAAAGTTGTGTTGATTATAGTATTTTAACACTATAGCCATGGCCTGTGGGAAGTCTAACATTCTTTTTTATTTGTACTTGGGGAAATTGGAAAAATGAGGACTCTGCCCTTCTTTTGTATACAGTGTATTTCACTTATGTAAGAATACATACACAGAGTTTCTCCTTTCTACACAGTTGAGTTTTCTGCTTTCCCATGTCTAACTCAGATTCTAAAGATATTTTTTTCTTTACTCTACATGTAGAAATAATTGTGTTAGATTTGGGACAGTATGGGTCTCCTAAAAAGCATGCAGGCCGGCCATGGTGGCTCACGCCTAAAATTCCAGCACTTTGGGAGGCCAAGGCGGGTGGATCACCTGAGGTCAGGAGTATGAGACCAGCCTGGCCAACATGGCGAAACCCTATCTCTACTAAAAATACAAAAAATTAGCCAGACATGGTGGTGAGCACTTTTAATACCAGTAACTCAGGAAGCTGAGGCAAGAGAATTGCTTGAATCCAGGGGGCAGAGGTTGCAGTGAGCCAAGATCGCGCCACTGCACTCCAGCCTGGGAGACAGAGTGAGACTGTGTCTCAAGAAATTAAAAAAAAAAAAAAAAGTAATGAAGACTAGCACTTGTTTAGTGAACAAAGCTGGAATGGCCTTTAATGTTCGCCTCTCTGACAACAGCAATGTTTTTGGAATTCACCTGGTCTCTGTGTTTTACAAAGCAATCTCCGTATCTTACTTGCCTTCTTGGAATTTTGATTTCCCCTGTCTGCTGGAATTTGGAACTTCCTCTCTGCAGGTTTTCTCTTGACCAGCTATCTTTACCTTCAACATTTGTTTTTCGATTAAGATATCTACCTTCAAGTATTTCCTGTAGTTTTGGTCTAAAATGATTTTTCAGCCTTGTGTTTCTAATAACAACTTCCTTCAAAAATTACACTACTCATGTGAAACTGGTTCATAACCCATATGGTGTCTGGAAATAGTTATTTTTAAGTGACTTTATGCTGAAGTGTAGTCATATTTTTTGTAGAAAGGCTGTGATCTGTTTTAAATTTATAGCGGTTTGAAGCCATATTGATAAATTTCTTTCTGCTGATATTTCAAATTTCCCTTTATGGCAAACACAGTAAGTTGATTAACCTTTTGGCTTCCCTTGCTGTCAAGTGGCAATAGCTTTATTTACCCAACTGGAATGTCTAGAGATTAAAAATTCTTTGATTCTAGGTAAAACTTGGGTGGAGTAGGATAGGCAGTTATAGGTTATGATTTAGTAACAGAGCTTGGTTGTCAATGGCTAGTGAAAATTCTGGCTTTGGCAAACGTGTTGGGTGGTCTTGGCATGTTGCTAAACTTCTTTTGAGGCTCGATTTTGTCATCTACAAAATATTAATGGTATTGTCCCTACCCTAGGGTGCTGTTAGGAATACTAAATGACATTGAGTAGCTGCGTACCCTGCTTGACTCACAGTGGCAAATGCTTCAAAAACATTAGAAAATATCATGACTATCATTGAAACTTGGAGTAGCAGTGGTAGTAATAATATTATATCCAACTCATATCCATCACATTTCTCTAGACCGAAAAATCCCAAAAGGCTTTTCCAATTCAAATTTCTCCAGTCTTATTGCCATTGTCCACACCATCCTTTTATTATTATTAGCATCATTATTATTATTATTATTATTATTATTATTATTATTTTGAGACAGAGTGTAGCACTGTCACCCAGGCTGGAGTGCAGTGGCACGATCTCAGCTCACTGCAAGTTCCGCCTCCCGGGTTCACGCCATTCTTCTGCCTCAGTCTCCCAAGTAGCTGAGACTACAGGCGCCACCACCACGCCTGGCTAATTTTTTGTATTTTTAGTAAAGACGGGTTTCATCGTGTTCGCCAGGATGGTCCCGATCTCCTGACCTCGTGATCCGCCCGCCTCGGCCTCCCAAAGTGCTGGGATTACAGGCGTGAGCCACCACGCCTGGCCTATTACTATTTTTTTAATGCTTAGTGTCAGGGCCTTTGATAGGTGCTAGAGATAAAATGATTGACTTTTCAAAAGGTGTGATCCTTGCCCTTCTGGAATGTATAGCTTAAAACACTGTCAAAGTGAGCGTTTCCATTAAAGAATGATGGAGCTATGTTATTAAAACTGGGGCAAGCGCTTCAAAAGAAAGGAGTATAGTGCTGTGAAGTTATGCTTTATGGAGAGTGAAGGCAGCCCTGAGGGAAAAGGTGATTCAGTTGAGAGGTGATAGGAAGATACCTTAACTGGGCAGAGAGGAAACCTCACAGCAGCCCCAGTGGAGGGAATGGCTTGTGCAGATGCTCTGTAGGAGGAAGAAGTACAGCTGACTTGGGGAACCAATGAGACTACTGTGATGGAGCCACACTGAGCGGAAAGCCAAGTAACAGTGTCCTTGAGAGGCTGCAGAGGTATTCAGAGGCCAGTCCCAAGGACCTTACTGGTTTTCCAGAGAACATTGGCCTCCCCTACAAACACTCCCTACCCACCTTCCAACCCCATCTCGGGTCACATTTACTAACTGCTAATTGATTGGGAGAGACCTAAGTAGAGTTTCCAGTTTCCCCAAAGGTAAATTTCACCAGCCTTCCTCAGGTCTCCTCTGGTACCGGGGCTTGCTGTCTCCTTCTTCAGACCTCCCTGGACCAGAAATAAAGTTGTGAAGCTCTGCTGATAAGGGAAGATCATCCATAGTCCCACTAGCCATAGGTAAATGCAGCTTCATGGTCCAAGGGTTTTCTGCATGTTGAGAGCCCAGATAGAAATGGTGGAAGGAACACGGACTTGTCACTTACAAGCAGATGGTCATGTTGTCTTGGAGCTTTGCTGTGCACTCGAGAGTGAGGATGGCTGAGTTGGCTCACCCATGGAGCTTATAAAATCACGGATGCTAAAGGACCATCCAAGGTCTGATGAATTAATGATGGCAATCCTACATTAATGTTTATCAGTTATGGTTTATTGTTAGGTTCTAGAATTCCAAAAATCTAAGAATTGCCTGCTTTTTATGCTAAATATTTTCTTGAAATTTTCCTGGTAAGTCACATTTTGGGTGAGAACGCTATTTTATTCTTATTCAAAAAGTAATTTCAAATGCAGTAATCTTAAGTGTTTATCTTATTCTGTAATAGATTTCCACCCTCCTCTTTCAGTTTATTAAGATATGTTTAAATACTGATCACTTCCTTTTCACACAAATTTCTAATGCTTTAGTTTTATTTGCTTTCCCTGAAAACTTTCTTCTCCGTTAAACTAATGACTAACATTTTTCTGTATACCAGGTACTAGACAAACACCTGATCCTCACGCCAGCCCCCAAATAAAGCTATTGTCTTTTTCATCTTTTAAATAAGATGCCTGAAGCTCAGAGAGATTATGTAACTGAAAAATGTCACCTAGGTGGTAACCAGAACTTAAAACTAGGTCTTATTTCTTACCTGTTCCATGACCACCAGCTGTCTCCAGACACAAAGCAATAAATAGTCTATAAACAAACACACTTAAACGGACTAGACTCTATTTAAAAAATCCTTTGGAAATGGGATCATTATCCTCCCCAGTCTCACCCCACGAAATGGTTGCTAAGGATGCGTTTTAATGTGCAGTGATATCGAGTTTAATGAATTCCAGGGGATCAATCTTTATAATGAAGTTGATGGTCTTGAAAAACAAACAAAATCATCATCAATCATGTAACGCCTTGTTAACTTGAATCAAATATCTCAGCAGTAATAATCCCGTTAGACCACATGTATGGTTCATAGCCAGGACCAGCTGAATATGGTGTCCACCCCGGCTAAGTAAATCCTACTGGATGGATATGTTCCTCGTGTTAGGCTTCTGTTTGTCAGAGGATAGTTGAAGAAAGAATGGACCTACAGCAAGAGTCACAATAGAGGCATTGGGACCATAATGGGCCCAGCCCACAGAGGTGTTTTGTTTCGATGGTGTCTTAGTCCACTTGGGCTGCTATAACAGGGTAACTTGTAAACAGCAGAAGTGTATTTCTCGCAGTTCTGGAAGCTGGAAGTCTGAGGGGAGGGTTCTAGCACGGTCCAGTTCTGGAGAGGGCCCTCTTCTGGGTTACCGATTGCCACCTTCTTGTTGTGTCTTCATGGAGTGGAAGAAGCAAGGCAACTCTCTGGGGCCTCTTTTGTAAGAGCAATCATCTTTTCATCTGCCTTTTGGATCTAATCACTTCCCAAGAGATCCTACCTCCTAAAACCATCATCTTGGTGACTGGGTTTCAACATGTGAATTTTGGAGTGATAAAAACATTCGGATCATAGCAGCTAGTCTGTATGTCAGCTCAGGGCTTAGAACCCTGTCCACTGGGCCATGTGTAACAGTGTAAGCAGCCCAGCCCCTGCTGGCTCAAACCTGCCTGCCTCCCCTTTTGGATGAATGCAAACCCTCAGGCAGCCCCTGTATTAGGGCTATGGCATGATAATGACTGCCCCGAACTTAGGGTTGTACCCAAGAGGGCCGCACATTGGGTTCTAGGCAGAGTGTGGCCGCTCCATGACCTTGAACAAGTCATGTTCTGCTCTGGACATCCGTTTTCACCTCCATGGTGACCAGATGGTCACTGGTCACTCAGTTTTAGAGTGCTTTAAATACTATTCATAAAAATGCAGCTGACTTTCGATGAAATCATGGCCAGCACATTACGATGGTACCCATTCATTCCTGATTCTGAGTCCTTTTCTTTCTTTATTGCCTACATTTTTCTGCTTTTTCAGATACCATGAGCTCTCCATACTGTCTAAAAGTTCCCTCTGCCAGCCCACTCATCAAGTCAGCATAGAAAAGGGTTTAATAGATGCCATTTACGCCTTCTCATTTATTGCCTGATTAAACTGAAGAGTAAATGAGAGACATTCCTCTAGTGTCAGAAAGATGTAATTTTAGCACTTGATGTTTTTGCACAGAGATCTGCCATCTAGAATGTAAATTCCATCAGGACAGAGGCACTCACTTATTCAACCAACATCTACGATGTCTACTCTATGCTAGGAATGGGATTCGGCCGTGGGAATACAGCAGTGCCTGTATTCCTGGTGCCTGCACACTAGTGTAGAAATGGACAATAGGCAAAGCCATTTAGAATCTATTGAATCTGTTAGGGGTAAAGTGTAGTGAAGGAAAGTGAAGCAGGGAGCAGGCATGGGAAGGGATGGGGTGGAGATTTCATACAGGGTGTTAGGGAAGTTTTCTCTGAGGAGGTCACATGTAGGAGGAAATGGCAGTGTGAACCCTGTGGGGAGAACTGTTTAGGGCAGAATAAATAGGACTTTGAAACGCCCCATACTGGAGCACCATACTGGGCATATTCCAAGATTAGGCATCAGGCCAGTGTAGCTGGGACTCATTTAACAAGGGATGAGCACTAGGAAATGAAGTCAAAGAAGAAGGGGTGAGTTCAGGTCATGCAAATCAGAAAATTAACATGACACCACTACACAGGCCATGATGAGAGCTTCAGCATTTACTCTGAGCTGGACAGGAGCCAGCCAAGGGTTTGGAGCAGAGGATTCTATCTTCTGTCCCAGAGCATTAACAGGTGTGCCTGGCACATCTGTGTGGTCAGTAATTGATTACATGATTGTCTTGGTGTTGTTCAATTTTTCTGCACCATGACTGGGCATCTTCAATGTGGAGAGACTGTTTTTCTGATACTCAAGTTTCTGGGAACACAGGTGATCAATGAAATGCATTTTTTAAAGGGCAGTAGCAATTACATTTCTTAAAGTTAGGGCACCTCTGTCTGTTTCACCAAACCACCTCCTTTCCATGATGTGGATGGATCCCTTTGTGAGGCTCTTTAGAAACTCAGAAAGTGAAATATCTGTATCAGTTCATCTAAAATGAATTCCTGGGTCCCCTTGCCTGACCTCTTCATTAAGAAAACAATACCTTTTCTTTCTGTTTAACTTGAAACCAAGTAGAGTTGCAGATGTTGTCATTTTCAGATATTGTCATTCTGCTATTTCTAACCCCAGCAGATTATAGGTTATTTACAAAATTCTTTGCAACTATTAAAAGGGAGATGAATTGAATCTCATTAAGGTGACTCCCTGTCTTCCTGGCCATTGGTACTGTGTTAGGAATACTCAAATAGTTACTTGTTATTTGACATTGCCAGGTTCCAGCTCATTTGTCACAAGACTTTTTTTTTGAGACTGCATCTTCCTCTGTTGGCCCAGGCTGGAGTGCAGTGGCATGATCTTGACTCACTGCAACCTCCGCCTCCCAGGTTCAAGTGATTCTCCTGCCTCAGCCTCCCGAGAACCTGGGGCTACAGGTGTGTACCTAATTTTTGTATTTTTAGTAGAGGCAGGGTTTCACCACATTGGCCAGGTTGGTCTCGAACTCCTGACCCCAGGTGATCCAACTGTGCTTGGCCTCCCAAAATGTTGGGATGACAGGCATGAGCCACCTTGCCTGGCCTCTCTTTTAGTCTTATATGAAACAAAGGACTAATAATGGTTTGGTTTGTAATCTGGTACATTTCTCTTCCAAAGTATTTATGCATTTAACTTGTGCCTGCAAGTAGATAGACACTCCTGACTTCAGAAGTGGTTTGACGTCTTTTAGATTAAAAAGAAAAAATATAAATGTTTAAAGGGGTCATGCACAATTGAGATTGGATAGAGGTGATGGAAGGATGGTGGCATCAGATGTGGCAGCATCACCAACATATTTGGCAATAATTTGCAATGCTGTTCCATAGAACTTTCCAAGCTGTTTAGTATGGTAGCTGCCAGCCGCATGAGGCTACTGAGCACTTAAAATATGGCCAGTATAACTGAGGTGCTGAATTTTTCATTTTATATCATTGTCATGGATCAAATTTAAATAACCCCACATGCGGGTAGTTCGATTCTTTTCCTCCCCTCCCCTCACCTCCCCTCCCCTAGGAGTTTGGCTCTGTTGACCAGGCTGGAGTGCAGTGGTGCCATCTCCGCTCACTGCAACCTCCGCCTCCCGGGTTCAAGTGATTCTCCTGCCTCAGCCTCCTGAGTAACTGGGATTACAGGTGCGCACCATCATGCCCAGCTAATTTTTGTATTTTTAGTAGATACGGGTTTTTACCATGTTGGTCAGGCTGGTCTCGAACCCCTGAGCTCATGATCCACCCACCTCGGCCTCCCAAAATGCTGTGATTACAGGCATGAGCCACCGTGCCCCGCAAGGGCTGGGTGATTCTTTACAGGTAATAGAAAGTGAGACCAATGGCTCTTCTCTGATCTACACAGTTAGCTACAAAGAAGATCTGAGTACCCTCCTTAAATTTTCTTCTCCACATATTACCAGTAATTCAACCCTGGTAAATCTACATTTATTTTTTTTTTAATGTGTTTACTTTATCTTTACCATCATTGCTTGGTTTCCATTGCTGTTATCTCTTGCAGAAACCCAGGCAATAGCTCCTGACTGATTTCCTGTTCTCAGTTTTTGTCTTCCTTTTAATCCATCCTCCACAAGGCAGCCTCAGCCAGTCTTCTCTTTAAAATCCCTGAGGAGTCTGCATTTTTCTTAGGGTAAAGCTCAAAGTCCTTAGCTTTAATGAACATAGTAGATTTTGTAGATTTTATTCCAAGTTGTAGAATTCTGGCTATTTCAGTGTTGGCTGAACATAAGTTTTGCTAACATTTTTATTTTGAATCACATGTGGGCACACATTATCTTTTTTATATTTAGGGCTTTTAAAACAATCTACCACTTTCTGCTCATAACAGCCTGTGCATATCAGTGCACAGATCTATTCTATGCTTGAAAAATCAAATGGCTGCAGCTGAGCGCCTCTCTCTATTTCACCTCTACTCCCTCACCTGGCATTCCTTCCCCCATTCTCTCTCTGTTCACTTGGCTAACTTTAGCCTCTTTAAGGAAGGCGTAGATTCCCTTCTTCTATGAAACCTTTCCAAGAATTTATCAGGTGCCTTTTGAGTGGTCTTCCAAGTAGGCAGAAAAGGGCTGTCTTGTGATGTCTGTGCAGCTTTAGGTCTTCCTGGTAAGAAACTGACTGTCCTGAGGGCTTCATCCAGCCCTGCTCCATTCCTTGCTCGCAGGGCCTACTCCATTGCCTGGCCCGTTGTAAATACAAATATTGGTTGAATGAATTAACCTGACGGACACACACTGCCATGAAAGGAGTTTTCCGTAATACTATGCCACTCCCACAAAACAAAACAGTAACAAGCAAAACCAAACCCCTCATTTAAGCTCTAATCTTTGATGCATTTTGTGGAATTAGATCATGTAAAGATTGGACTACTCTTTGCTTTTCGCGATAGGGTCTCGCTCTGTCACCTGGGCTGGAGTGCAGTGGCACCATCAAGGCTCACTGAAGACTTGACCTTCCAGGCTCAAGTGATGCTCCTACCTCAGCCTCCCTCTTGACTAGCTGAGACCACAGGTGTGTGCAACGATGCCTGGCTAATTTTTTGTAGTTTTGGTAGAGATGGGGTTCCGCCATGTTTCCCAGGCTGCTCTCAAATTCCTGAGCTGAAACTATCCACCTACCTTGGCCTCCCAAAGTGCTGGGACTACAGGTATGAGCCACTGTGCCCAGCCTGCTCTTGTTTTTATTTGTTACTGAATCGCATCACTGACTCTCCACCTAATGACTTCTTCATTTAGTTGACTGCTGTCAGCTTCATTAGAAGTTGCTACTTTGACACAAAAGTACCATTTGGACATTAGTCATTAAATCGACAAACACTTATTCAGAAGCTGTTATGCATGAGATACTATTCCTGGTACCAGGAATCTGAGGATTAAAAAACTGGGCCAGAGTATACAAGGTTCCTCCTTTCTGCTTCCCTGAACATTCCTGGGGGGAAGAAAACAACCAGTCAATCAAGAAACCCAGTATTTTCGGACAGTGAAGTAGCAAATGAAATTGGCCCACCAGGCACTCACTGTGTGGCAGGCTTTGTTCTAAGTGATTTATATATATTAATGCCTTCAGTGCTCAGAACAAGCCTGTATCCTTCATTTATCCTCATTTTGTGTTCAGTAAATGGAGGCACAAAAGTCAGTAACTCATCCAAGGTCACACGCCTTACAAGCAGTAGAGTCAGAATTTGAACCCAGACATTTGGTTCCAGTCTGTGGCATGATCACGTTGTTTTCTCATATTACAACTTAATGAGAAGTGTTTTTGATGAGTTGGTCGTAGAAGAGCTTTCTGGCCGGGCACAGTGGCTCATACCTGTAATCCCAGCACTTTGGGAGGCTGAGGCGGGCGGATCACTTGAGGTCATGAGTTCAGGCCAACATGGTGAAACCCTGTCTCTAATAAAAATACAAAAATTAGCTGGGCACAGTGGCAGCTGCTTATAATCTCAGCTACTCAGGAGGCTGAGGCAAGAGAATCACTTGAACCCAGGAGGCGGAGGTTGCAGTGAGCTGAGATGGCACCACTGCACTCCAGCCCGGGCAACAGAGTGAGACTGCATCTCAAAGAAAGAAAAGCTTTCTGAGTAGGTGAATCTAGCCTTGCAGAGCGAGTAGACCAGAGAAAGACAGAAACAGGTTTAGCAGGTTTAAAGAACAGTGGAAAGCTCTGCCATCCTAGGAAGCAGTAAAGGATGGGGGTTGGGAGTCAGTGTAGTGGTGAGAGATAGCACCACAGAAAATACAGGAGCAGGCACCATCTTTCTCATTCCAGCTTCATGGATGAGTCTGCAGCACCCAAATGAGGACAGCAGTCATCAGTTAAATAAATAAACTCCTGAATAGAAAAGGTTGCTTTACTCACAGTCTTGTTGATGGACAAATGTCAGATATTGGCTGCCATCTCAGTTTATGTGTTACCTTAGCTATGATTGGAGAATCAAAACTTTTTAAAATTTTTTTGGCAGAAGTTAAAAAACTCAACATCCAGCTGCTAATTTTCTTAATGTGATCATGGCAAGCCGCTGATACTCAGCTTGTAATCGCCTTATTACAAGAAAGACATGGCAGCAGAAGCAGTTTGCATTCAGATGCTTTACATTAAAATTTTTAAAAATGGATATGGAGTAATTTGCAGGGAAGGAGGCATGAGTGGCCAGAGTTAGGATAGAGCTTCCTCTGTGTGTGTACTCTTGAGTAGTGCATTTTGAGATTGTTTCCAAGAAACTGGTTATCTGCTTTTATTGGTAATCTGGAAGCCTAAACATATTTGGTTTATGAAATATAGGTTATCCCATGACAGCGATGACCTGAGCCATTTTAAATTTTGAAAAACATTGTAAAGTGATCCATGACCCCTGACTATCTGACATGAGATGGAAATGAGCCAGAGTTTGGCAAGAAAGCCACTTGTCTTCCTGCCACACTGTGCTTGTAACAGGAAGAGAATTTGCATGGCAGTTGGGTGAGCCAAGAAAATCCATGACAGCAGGAGGAAAAACTTGGAAATCACTGCACATGTTCCATTAATCTCTCTGTTACATGTTAGCGAGTTAACCGCATATGCATTTGCCTAACACATTATCTTATCTATGTCCTTCTGCACCTGAATCTGGATGGAGGATATTAGTATGCAAATGGCCTCTGCTATTTTTGCCCCCAGACTTTTGTTCTTCATCCCCAGCATCTGTTTGGAGTGACATTTTGGATGCTATAGAAGGCAAGCATAGTTCACTGAACAGAAGTGTTTACCCCTTTGCAGGCTTCTGTCGTTTGTTTCTGCAGGACGGCACCAAGAATTTGCAAACTCACAGATTTCACAAAGTTAAATAAGCCGTGCTTCTATCCCAGCCTTCCTCATGTTTTCTCATATTTGCATGTAATAAGTTACATGCAAATGTAATTATTGAGGAGGAAAAAATATCTTTGGGTATGTACGGATTTCTTAGCTTTGTGATACGTGATCTGGCAGCTATAAAAGAAGGAAAAAGAAAGGCCTTAGCTAGCAAGATATGACTTTTGCATAAGAAGTGCATCAAGTGTAAGGTTGAATTAGGGCAGGGGTCACAAAGTCAAATGTTCATGGGCACCAGACCAGTAATATAACGAGGGATGCAGAAGGGGTAGGGCTTTGATGAACTGGAGAGCTTATGCCACTTCTTTATGGGGCAGCCACTCTCTAGTTGCTGCCCAGCAGTTTTACACACAAAATGGAATTTCTGGCTTCTTTTGAAAAATTGGATGACATGACAGTATTGGGCTCAAATTCCTTTAGGGAAAAGTTAGCAGAGAGAGGAACAAACAAAACCTATCAAAGTCCAGGTTGGGCCTGCAGGTATAGGTTTGTAGTCTATTTTAGAAGATTGGTTTTAAAACGCTAGAAATGTGCATTCTAAAGTCCAAGTTGGGTACAGGTTTTTGCATCTTTCAGCCTGGTGTTCAGCCAGGTTGATGATGAGCTCTGAGCCCCTTAACTGGGCTCTGACATTATGCAGCAACATCAAAACACTTTTACTGCTGAGTGTACACTAGGCTGTCAAGGGAGCTTGCTGTCTTGTGCAGGAATTATACTTTGTATAACAGCAAGTTACCTACATCCCAAGTGAAAAAGGAATAGAATTTCAGATGTGGAATAACCCCTGAGTTACCAAGTCCAATCACTTCATTAAATAGGAAGACTAAATGCTAGCCAAAAATGTTCTGCTACTAATCCGTTTTGAGACTTTGGACAATTCTTTGTTCTCCCCAGATCCCATTTCCTTCCTCTGTAAAATCAGGGGGATGGACTGCACAATTGCTAACATCTCGTAATTCTATGATTATTTTTCTTGGTTTTACCTCAAGGCAGGGGATGAGGAGGGGCAGGAAAAGATAAATAACTGAGAAAAATTGGGACCAGCTGTTTCCAACATGGTGGTCATCTCTGGCTCTTCCACCCCACCCCTGGGAGAGCTTGGGAAGTCCTGTCAATCATCCAGCTCTACTGTGCAGCTACCCAATGGGTTGATGCCACGTAGCGTACTTAATCACATCTCTTAACAGCTGATTCCTAGACTTCCAGCTCCAGCTGTCTGTTTAACAAATAAATGCTGCCAGTTCCAAGGGAGGCAGGGCAGGGTCGGGTGGAAAGCTTGACATAACCCATTACCACCACAGAAACAAGTAAAAACACGTGTCTTTCTGATAGTGTGCATCAGCAGCCAGCAGCCTTGGGAAGGGAGAGCATCACTTATTCCAAAAATTGGAATCCCTGTCTTGCAAATGTGGCAGACGCTATTTATCTATTTATGCAGCACCAGCTTAGTTACAGAATGCAAGTCAACTGTTCTTCGCAGAAAGTCACTATTTTCAGCAAACATGCATTGAGAATCAAGTATAAATTCCTTACTATCCCCACTTAGAAACCAAATACATTTGGATAATGATAATTTAAATAAGGAGTTAGACTTTTGGTGACAAGGGATACTAATCTTATATCAAAATACTTATCTACGGCCAGGCATGGTGGCTCACGCCTGTAGTCCCAACACTTTAGGAGGCTGAGGTGGGTGGATCACTTGAGGTCAGGAGTTCGAGACCAGCCTGGTCAACATGATGACACCTTGTCTCTACTGAAAATCCAAAAATGAGACAGGCATGGTGGTGCCTGCCTGTAATCCCAGCTACGCGGGAGGCTGAGGCAGGAGAATGGCTTGAACCCGGGAAGCGGAGGTTGCAGTGAGCTGAGATTGTTCCACTGCACTCCAGCCTGGGCGACAGAACAAGACTCTGTCTCAGAAAAACAAACCAGAAAACCTTATCTGAATTGATTTCATATGGAGAAGTTAGATTTCAATATTTTAATAACTATATATGAAATGTTGAGTTTTTTTAAAAATCTGAAGCAAAAATGGTATAAGAAGAGCTGATGAACTGGATGTTAGATAATGTAGCTTACTATATACGTTTCTCTTCCTGTCTAAATTTTTGTCATATTTCACAGTGATGCCAGGCAGAATATAAAGTGTTAGTACATTCTCCCTGCTACAGGCAGTAGAAATGCCCCATAAGTTGGGTATTAGCCAGGGTTTTCTATAATGTAGATCGATTCTTATGTCTTTTCCATTCAAAACCTTCAGCCATTCCCCCACTGTACAAAAGTTCAAACACTATCCTCAGAGATGGTCTGCCCTAACTTTGTAC
>NW_012103920.1:6209852-6211944 GCF_000951045.1 Mandrillus leucophaeus
ATGGTGGTGGGTGCCTGTAATCCCAGCTACTTGGGAGGCTGAGGCAGATAATTGCTTGAACCTTGGAGGTGGAGGTTGCAGTGAGCCAAGACTGCGCCACTGCAATCCAGCCTGGGTGACAGGGAGACTCTGTCTCAAAAAAAAAAAAAAAAAAAGAGGTCACCTTTGGACACAAACCTACATGAAGTGAGTTATCTAGGGGAAGAGCATTCTAGGCACAGGAAATGGCAAATGAAAAGATTCTGAGATGGGAACTTGGCTTTTTAATTTATAAAACAGCGATGGAGCGAATGTAACTGGAATTCAGTTAAAAGAAAAAATAAGAAGTAGAAGATGCTAGAGAAGCTACCAGATGCTGCATTTGGATGAGACTGGGCTGCTGTGGCTTGAAATCTATATCTCTTGGTCAAGAATTCATTTTGTAGTGGTAGAGCATGGTGGTGGGTGACCTGTTAAAAGCGATGCTTTGGAAAAAATAACTTTGGAGCAAGGGAGAAGAGAGATTGTCAACAGGGAGAGGAGATAGGAGACCACTGCTTAGTCTATGCTTGGGGCAATACATGACCAGACTGGAATGAGAACACAGGGAGGACAGAGAGAGCAGCTCAAGAGATTGGTTGTTCGTTGCAATTTGTCGGTATTCTTAACTTCATAATGCCGCATTCCCCAATGTCAGTTTGGAGCAAAGAAGGATTGGAGGAGGGGAACACAAAATTGTATCATGAAATTCACGTTAAAACACACAACTTAGATGGATATGAGGTAGGATCATCTCCTCCCAGCCATTCAGGCCCCCACTTCCCAAGGATACCAACATGTGAAGAGGAGTGTTATTAGCAGACACGGCAACAAAGCCTGGAATGATCCAGGGGGAAGGTTGGCTGCATGTTCCCATGTGAACTTCATGGAAAGTCTCGTTTCCATTAAATCGAGACATGCTAGCTGTCGTCTTGGTCATTCACAGTTCACCAACAGCCTTTGTGGCAGTCATGTGTTTTCCAAATGATACCCTTAAGCTTCCTTTGAGATGATCACATTCATAAGCATGGAGCAAAGAGGATTATGAGGCACAAGGGTGTCAAACAGCTTCCCTTCATCTTCCCTAGATTGAGAAAGTCTTCATGACCAAACCACTTGTAAAGATCATGCAGCTTTGGTATCTGTCCTTTTAACTGATTGTTAGGGCATATTTGGCTATCTCAGGGGAAGATACGGTATCTTCTATTATTGTGGATATGTCTCTCCCAAATATATGTGGAGTATCTCTGGCATACAGGATGTGGCGTGGCTGTTGCAAGGCAGAGTAGTCCAGTTCTGCCCTGAAGTACATAGAATATACCCTACGAGAGAGAATAAGAACATTGCAGGGTGAAATCTGAACTAGATTGGTAATGACCAGTAAGGACACGTTCCAGAGAACAATTGAGCCAGTTATGTCTGGATCCATGCAGGAAGCTTTCTGAGTACCTCTGCTGAACACAGGACTTTCTTTTTTCATACCTTTTGGTGTGAAAATTGAGAGGAATCTGATTTATTTATTCATTTATTTATTTAGAGACATTCTTGCTCTGTCACCCAGGCTAGAATGCAGTGGCATGATCTCGGCTCACTGCAACCTCCGCCTCCCGCATTGAAGTGATTCCCCTGCCTCAGCCTCCTAAGTAGCTGGGGTTACAGGCATGCACCACTACAGCTGGCTAATTTTTGTATTTTTAGTACAGACAAGGTTTCACCATGTTGGTCAGGCTGATCTCAAGCTTCTGACCTCGTGATTCACCCACCTCGGCCTCCCAAAGTGCTGGGATTACAGGTGTGAGCCACCCAACCCAGCCAACTCTCTGATTTTCATGTCACTTAACCTCAGCCCTCACTTCTGGGAATGACCTGAGTTTACTTGCATCTCTTTGTTCTTCTGGTCCTTTTGAAACGGGGAAAGGAATAGCAGGTAGTTGGCAGAAGGCTAGGACCTACTGCCATTATGCCAGCCCAAATCTGGTTTGTTCTTAAAGAGTCATGCCTTCAGAGTCCAGCATTTCAGCTGGCCCCCACCCCCACCCTCTCTGGAACCTTTCCTGAATCTGAACAGAATGTG
>NW_012103920.1:6214969-6216389 GCF_000951045.1 Mandrillus leucophaeus
CGGGAGGCTGAGGCAGGAGAATGGCTTGAACCCGGGAAGCGGAGGTTGCAGTGAGCTGAGATTGTTCCACTGCACTCCAGCCTGGGCGACAGAACAAGACTCTGTCTCAGAAAAACAAACCAGAAAACCTTATCTGAATTGATTTCATATGGAGAAGTTAGATTTCAATATTTTAATAACTATATATGAAATGTTGAGTTTTTCTAAAAATCTGAAGCAAAAATGGTATAAGAAGAGCTGATGAACTGGATGTTAGATAATGTAGCTTACTATATACGTTTCTCTTCCTGTCTAAATTTTTGTCATATTTCACAGTGATGCCAGGCAGAATATAAAGTGTTAGTACATTCTCCCTGCTACAGGCAGTAGAAATGCCCCATAAGTTGGGTATTAGCCAGGGTTTTCTATAATGTAGATCGATTCTTATGTCTTTTCCATTCAAAACCTTCAGCCATTCCCCCACTGTACAAAAGTTCAAACACTATCCTCAGAGATGGTCTGCCCTAACTTTGTACTCTTAGAGAATTTTATAGATTCCCGTATTCAGTCAGTATGATTTGAGTGTCACGGCAGTACCATCTGAGTTCTAAGGGCACAAAATCAAATACAATATCAACTCTGCTTCGCCCAGAATTTATATTACAGGGAAAGAGAGAGGAACTAGAGAAATAATTGTCTCCTTGATATGTGCTGTGAATGGTATGGAAGCCAAGGGGGTGGGGGGCTATGTAAATCAGAATGATGAATTGGGAAAAGGATATATCTGATTAATTGGATGTGTTTAGTTCCAGAAGTAGAGGAGGTTCTTAAATGTAGACATTGAAGTCTTGCTTGTTTTTATGTCTCCCTTAGCACTATACATGTTGCTTTATTTTTAGTTGATTAATACCAAAAATATTTGCAGAGCTCCTACCAGATGCCAGACAATGGACATAGGGAAGTTGGCAGAACAGACACAAGTCCCAGCCTTTAAGGAGCTAATAGGAGGGATGAACAATAAACACATGAAGGAAACAGCTGCATGTGGCACTGTCATGTCATGATAAGGACTGTTATGGGGGAAAAAGGCTGACTGAGAAAATGACAAGGTTGGCTTTGTTTCATTCGATAGGATGCTTTGAACAGGTGGCCTTTGAAGCATCCTATCGAAACAAAGCCAACCTTGTTTTCTCAGGCATCTTTTTGGGCCAGGCGCGGTGGCTCACATCCATAATCCCAGCACTTTGGGAGGTCAAGGCGGGTGGATCACGAGGTCAGGAGGTCAAAACCAGCCTAGCCAAGATGATGAAACCCCGTCTTTACTAAATCACAAAAATTAGCCAGGCATGGTGGTGGGTGCCTGTAATCCCAGCTACTTGGGAGGCTGAGGCAGATAATTGCTTGAACCTTGGAGGTGGAGGTTGCAGTGAGCCAAGACTGC
>NW_012103920.1:6220349-6222151 GCF_000951045.1 Mandrillus leucophaeus
CTGGTTTGTTCTTAAAGAGTCATGCCTTCAGAGTCCAGCATTTCAGCTGGCCCCCACCCCCACCCTCTCTGGAACCTTTCCTGAATCTGAACAGAATGTGTATTTTTTAAGAGTGAGGGCAGGCCATGGAGTCAGATAGCCCTGTGATATAGAGGTGTTAATAAAGTACCCATCAAATAGAGCTGCAAGGCCAGGTGTGGTGACTCACACCTGTAATCCCAGCTCTTTTGGAGGCCAAGGCAGGCAGATTCCCTGAGATTAGGAGTTTGAGACCAGCCTGGCCAGCATAGTGAAGTCCCATCTCTACTAAAAGTACAAAGATTCGCCAGGCGTGATGGCAGCACCTGTGATCCCAGCTACTCCGGAGGCTGAGGCAGGGAGGATTGCTTGAACCCAGTAAGTGGAGGTTGCAGTGAGCTGAGATCATGTCACTGTACTCCAGCCTGGGTGACAGAGCAAGACCCTGTCTCAAAAAATAAATAAAATAAAATATAAAATAACAACAACAAAAAACAAATAGAGCTGCAGTGAGAGTCAGTTGAAATTCTGCAGATAAAATGCTATATGCGGTGTCTGGTGCATAGGAAACACTGACCCCCAGATGGATGTGTTAAAGGAAGACGGGGAGAATAAGTGGGAAGGGGACTTATCAACATCTGTTGATTATGATTAAACCACTGAGGTTAATTTATAAATGCTGAAACATAGATTGTGGCTGCTTATAAACTATATACATTTTAACATTTTTACATTTAATTTTTTAATTAATATTAAAATGTATGCAATAGATGTTAAGAATATCAACCATTTTGGTATTGGTACATAGAACTTAAAAAGAGTTTCTTAGAGGTACATACTCTTTTGAGAACAGGCACAGGCATAACTTGGACAGAATCTGCTTATACTTTCCAAACCAATATGGAGTTGTGAATACAGCCATGATGCTGTATTCTGGTCTCATGGGATTTGGGCTGTTGAAGTCACTACGTGTTTATTTCAGTAGAAATTATAATTAGCTAAATAAATTTCATCAATATGTTATTAGTATCTATTAAGAGCTGCTAGAATGACATCTACATCCGTACAGACGATTATTGTTGAAGGGCTTTGAAGACAGAAACTGAATCTGTTCATCTCTGGGTCAGGAGCATAAACCATTGTATGTAGTCAAAGCCATGTTAGTTAATGTTGTTCTGGAGCCCCACTGGGTTAGTAAGTAAAGTGAAAGGATAATTCATTTTGAGCCTATTGGAGTATTTGCAGTCGCTGAACATCCCAGGTGAGGGAAGAGAAGAAAGTCAAACATTTCTGAGGACCTTGGCAGCAAGATTTTTGGAACCTTTTTTCTAGTCTGCCGTTATCAGCATGACTCAGAAAGTCACAGGGACCACTCTACCTGCCTAGCTAGGAGATCGGGATTGCTTGGACAAATCAACTTTGCCCAGTGATGCTTGTTCATGATGCAGCTGCATGAACCACAGGTGGAGAGGACGCAGTGAGCATCTGTGGAGTGACCTTGGAGTACTCAGGTGTTCACTGGGAAGGGGTGGGCCTTTACCTATCTCATCTTAAAACAGATAGGGCCAGACACGGTGGCTCACACCTTTAATATCAGCACTTTGAGAGGCTGAGGTGGATGGATTACTTGAGGTCAGGAGTTTGAGACCACCGTGGCCAACATGGTAAAACCCCGTCTCTACCAAAAAATACAAAATATTAGCCAGGTGTGGTGGCACGCACCTGTAGTTCCAGCTACTCAGGAGGCTGAGGCAGGAGAATCGCTTGAACCTGGGAGGTGGAGG
>NW_012103920.1:6228516-6229484 GCF_000951045.1 Mandrillus leucophaeus
ACTGAATCTGTTCATCTCTGGGTCAGGAGCATAAACCATTGTATGTAGTCAAAGCCATGTTAGTTAATGTTGTTCTGGAGCCCCACTGGGTTAGTGAGTAAAGTGAAAGGATACTTCATTTTGAGCCTGTTGGAGTATTTGCAGTCGCTGAACATCCCAGGTGAGGGAAGAGAAGAAAGTCAAACATTTCTGAGGACCTTGCAGCAAGATTTTTGGAACCTTTTTTCTAGTCTGCCATTATCAGCATGACTCAGAAAGTCACAGGGATCACTCTACCTGCCTAGCTAGGAGATCAGGATTGCTTGGACAAATCAACTGCCTAGTGATGCAGCTGCATGAACCACAGGCGGAGAGGACGCAGTGAGCATCTGTGGAGTGACCTTGGAGTACTCACGTGTTCACTGGGAAGGGGTGGGCCTTTACCTGTCTCATCTTAAACAGATAGGGCCAAACATGGTGGCTCACACCTTTAATGCCAGCACTTTGAGAGGCCAAGGTGGATGGATTACTTGAAGTCAGGAGTTTGAGACCACCCTGGCCAACATGGTAAAACCCCGTCTCTACCAAAAAATACAAAATATTAGCCAGGTGTAGTGGCACGTACCTGTAGTTCCAGCTACTCAGGAGGCTGAGGCAGGAGAATCGCTTGAACCTGGGAGGTGGAGGTTGCAGTGAGCCAAGATCACGCCACTGCACTCCAGCCTGGGTGCCAGAGCGAGACATTGTCTCAAAAAATAAATAAAATAAAAATAAATAGCCAGGCGTGGTGGCTCACGCCTGTAATCCCAGCACTTTGGGAGGCCGAGGCAGGCGGATCACGAGGTCAGGATATCGAGACCATCCTGGCTAACACGGTGAAACCCAGTCTCTACTAAAAATACAAAAAATCAGCCGGGCGTGGTAGTGGGCGCCTGTAGTCCCAGCTACTCGGGAGGCTGAGGCAGGAGAATGGCGTGAACCCAGGAGGC
>NW_012103920.1:6233305-6234661 GCF_000951045.1 Mandrillus leucophaeus
CATAGCTCACTGCAGCCTCAACCTCTTAGGCTAATGCGATTCTCCTACCTCAGCCTCCTGAGTAGCTGGGACTATAGCACATGCTACCACACACACCTGGCTAAGATTTTATTTTAGTAGAGATGGATCTTGCGATGTTTACCAGGCTGATAAACTCCTGGGCTCAAGTGATCCTACTGCCTTAGACTCACAAAGTGCTGGGATTACAGGCATGTGCTATATATAACACCCAGCTCATTGCTACTGAATAAAATCCTAAACATCCTTATACCAATGGTTTTCCTCAAAGAGTTCCTCAGCATTTTCTTTATTTCTTAGTCTTTAATTTTTCTGATGTTTCTTTCCCTCCTTCCTCACCCCAACCCCTGGTCCATTAATTTCTATTTCATATTGATTATACTCTAAGTCTTTCCCTTATTGTGAACTGAGATTTCTCATTTGGGGGTATCCTCATACATGTTGGGCAACAAATCAATGACTTATTCTTTAGTGTTCTTGTTTAGATTTAAAAAAAAATGTTAAAGAATGTGACATCTTGACTGAGGTAAGAGCATTTTTTAGTTGTTGCAGATAGATTAAAAATTAAAAAGTGAAAAATAACTAGATTATTGCTGACCACAAATATGTCTTTGCTAGTATTTTTCCAGGCAGTCTACTGGGGCTCCTTTGTTCTATCTGTCAATTAGTCTTTACTAAAAATAAAAACAGAATAAGGATACTGCCCATGGGGCTGTTTTTATTATTGTTTCAAGATACTTCTTTAAGATATGCTTATATCATTCTATTTGAAGTTCTGGCTCTATTGTTACAAACATTATTCACTCATTAGGTCTTTTAAATTTTGATTATTAAAGAGGTATAAACACTGGGATACAAATCACTTAAGACATGGTCCCTGACTTCAGGAAGCTTATTTATAGCTTCCTAATTTTCATTGATCTTTAAAGCTCTTCACACTGAACTATTAAAAATTAATTGTGCACTCATCCTAACACTAAATTTGTCAGTTACATCTGGAAGCTGCAGTCTCCCTTTTTCTGTTAAATCTAAAGCCTGTGATATGACCAATGAGGACTATATTTTAAAGAAAACTTTAGGGAAAATTCATAAAGTGTGATTTATACCTGGCATTAGTACTTTAAGAATTATTTTGGCCCTTGAGACCGGGTGAGGTGGCTTATGCCTGTAATCCCAGACCTTTGGGAGACCGAGGCAGGCGGATCACTTGAAGTTAGGAGTTCAAGACCAGCCTGGCCAATATGATGAAACCTCATCTCTACTAAAAATACAAAAACTAGCTGGGAGTGGTGGTGGGCACCTATAATCCCAGCTACTCAGGAGGCTGAGGCAGAAGAA
>NW_012103920.1:6235986-6237824 GCF_000951045.1 Mandrillus leucophaeus
AAAAAAAAAAAAAAAAAAGACGTAAAACCCTTTGCCTTCTGCCATGATTGGAAGTTTCCTGAGGCTTTCAGCCATGCTTCTTGTACAGACTGTGAAAACATGAGCCAATTATACCTCTTTTCTTTATAAATACCCAATTCTCAGGTGGTTCTTTATAGCAGTGCTAGAACAGATGAATCCAGGCCTTTCCTGCCCTCTATTGGAGGAACCTAAGGGCGTCCCTAGTCCATCCTCTTCTTAGCAGGCCACTGGGTCTCTGCTTTCTTCCTGTTCTCACCACCCTTTCCACTCCTTAGGTCTGAGACCTCAGTCTCTCAGTTCCATCTGGACTTCCCCATCATGGACCAAGAGAGGACTTCCGGTCTCACAAGAAAGGCGTCTACTCAGAAAAGTGTTCGGTTACCTCCCTTTCTAAAATTAGCTTCCCCGCTCCTCTCACCCCTTCTATTATTTTCTCTCACAAAACGTTGCTCTTTTTCTTCATACTTATTTTATTTTATTTTTTTGAAAGGGACTCTCGCTCTGTCACCCAGGCTGGAGTGCGGTGGTGCGACTTTTTATATTTTTAGGAGAGACTGGTTTTCATGCCTGTAATTCCAGCACTTTGGGAGGCTGAGGTGGGCGGATCCTCTGAGGTCAGAAGTTCGGGATCAACCTGACCAACGTGGTGAAACACCATCTTTTTCTTCACACTTTATACAGAGGAATAGTATTTCATTCCCATTTGTGATATTTGCTGGTTTAGTCCCTGATTCTCCCATTGAACTGAAAGCCACGGGAGACCACAGATCTGTCTCATTCACTGTTACTCAGCCAGAACGTTGCTTGTGTTCGGTAACTCAAAATGCTTCACATGCTCCACAAATAAACAGATGGTTTCTTTGGGGTTTATTGGGTTTATATTTTTATGCAATAAAATGTATTTATTTGGTTATATTCCAAGGTTTTCTATCAAACTAAAGCAGAAAAATAATACTTTTCTTTTTTAATATGTAGCACTGTAAAATTCTTGTATTGTTATAAAGAATTCTTCTAAATTTTTATCTTGGTCACTCTGAATAGGAAGATGACAGGCTATGTGAGACAAAGTGTTTGTCTCAACATAGGATGCCCATTATTACTATTTTTTAAATTGCTTTCTCAGTGTGGAAGTTTTCTCTGTGCATTTGAGTTGTCTGCAGTTTGCATGTAGCAGGGAGAAAATAGAAAGCTTCCAAACCGGTTAGTCCAGTTAAAGCACTTAAGTGGTTTAAGCCTTTGATATTAGTTGAGCCAAGTAAGGAAGTTAGTAAGGCTGGAGGGCTTTCAGGGATAATTCACTTTTTTTTTTCCTTCTATTCAGTGAGGGACTTTAAATGGGGTTTTTTGTCTGCATGCAGCTTGAAAGAGGTGAGGGCATGGCTTGGAAGAGAAGGTCCTGCTCAGAGAATGAGGGACCTGAATTCCGCCTGTGCTTCCTGCTGGGTTTTCCTCCCAGGGAGTTGTGAGGTTAGGTTAAGGTATTGCACTGAATGCTTATGGCTTCATGTCTGAAATATAGATAAGTTCATGTGCGTTACAGTCTTGAAATTGTCACTTCCTATGTCTGGTTTCCTTCTCTGATACTGGCATGCCTTCGGCATCACCTCCACTCTGATAAAAGTCTGGGGATGAAGAAACAATCTTTTTTTTTTTTTGAGATGGAGTCTCACTCTGTTGCCCAGGTTGGAATGTAGTGGCACAATCTCAGCGCACTGCAACCTCTGCCTACTGGGCTCAAGCGATTCTCCTGCCTTAGCCTCCTGAGTAGCTGGGATTACAGGCGCCCGCCACCACGCTGGGCTAATTGTCATATTTTT
>NW_012103920.1:6238869-6241222 GCF_000951045.1 Mandrillus leucophaeus
AAAAAAAAAAAGTGTGAAAATGCCATTTAGTATCAAAGAACTTACTAGGTTCAAAAAGTGAAAGCAGTGTCCTGTTTAGAATGGTGTGAGAAGAGGAAGAGAGCACAGATAAAGCTGGCAGGTTCTGCAGGGAGTTGATGATGCAGAGATTAGTGGGCCAGGAATTTGTGATTAATACCAGAGTAAATGAAAGAAGTTGATTTGTGGTGGATGAGGACTCTGGCTGATGTTAGGAGACCCTATTGGATAGGACAGGTGGAATTTGGGACGTTAATAGAAAGTGTCCAAATAAGAGATGCGAGCATCTACCAGAATGACCTGTACTAGATCTGGAAGGGTGGGCTTCTCTGAGGTATATCCTAAAGATATAATGGAAAGGATTTCTAGGGTTGTGAGATTTTACTTATCTTGCCTATTGATTCTCTTGTCCCATAATATCCATAAGGCCATGAATGTGAACCATTTCACTTACTTCTTGTGTACCACTCTTGTTGATGGCAATGCCTAGAACAAGACCAGGACTCAGGTGCCCCACATGTGCTTGTGAATGAAGACTCTGTCTTTGAGTTCAGGCTCTAGACATCATATCGATGCCACATCTCCTAAGATGACTATCCCATGTTACCACAAATTATAAGACTTCATGATTTTAATGGCTGGATAGTATTTCATTGTGTCTATATACCACATTTTCTTTATTTGTTTGTTGATAGACACTTAGATTGATTCTGTGTCTCGGCTATTGTGACTAGTGCTGCAATAAACATTGGAGTGCAGATATCTCTTCAACATACTGAGTTCACTTCCTTTGAATAAATACCCAGTAGTGGGATTGCTGGATGATATGGTAGAACTATATTTAATTTTTTAAAAGAACCTTCATACCATTTTCCATAACGGCTATACTAATTTACATTCCTGCCCACAGTGTGTGACAGTTTCTTTTTGTCCACATCCATGCTAGCATTTATTTTTTTTGTCGTTTTGATAATAGTTATTCTAATTGGTGTGAAGTAGTATCTCATATGGTTTTGATTGGCATTTCCGTGATAATTACTGATGTTGAGCATTTTTTTCATATACCCGTGTTGGCCATGTGTATGTCTTTTGAGAAGTATTTATTTAGGTTTTTTGGCTATCTTAAAAATCAGATCATTATTGTTATTTTTTGCTGATGAATTGTTTGAGTTCCTTATATATTCTGGATATTAACCCTTATCAGATGCATAGTTTACAAATATTTTCTCCAATTCTGTGGGTTGTCTCTTCAGTCTGTTGGTTGTTTCCTTTGTTGTACAGAGGCTTTTTAGTTTGATATAATTCCATTTCTCTATTTTTGCTTTTGTTTCCTGTGCTTTTGAGTTTGTCTCCAAAAAATCCTTGCCCAGACCTATGTCATGAAGTATTTTCCCTATGTTTTCTTCTAGTAATTTCAGATCTCTAACTTAAGCCTTTAATACACTTTGAGTTGATTTTGATATATGGTGAGATGTAAGAGTCAAGTTTCATTCTTCTGTATATGAATATCCAGTTTTCCCAGCATTATTTGTTGAAGAGACTGTCCTTTCCCCACTGTATGTTTTTAATGCCTTTGTTAAAAAATCAGTTGACTGTAGTTGAGTAGATTTATTTCAGGATTCTCTTCTGTTCTGTTGTTCTATGTGTCTGTTTTATTCCTATGCCATGTTTTTTTGGTTACTGTAGCTTTCTAGTATATTTTAAAGTTGAGTAATGTGATGTTTCCAGCTGTGTTCTTTCTCGCTCAAGATTGCACTGGTTCTTCAGGGTCTTTTTGTGGTTCCATATGAATGTTAGGATTGTGTTTTATTTTTTATTTTTTTATTTTTTTTATTAAGACAGGGTCTCGCTCTGTCACCAGGCTGGAGTGCAGTAGAATGATTTAGGCTCACTGCAGCCTCTACCTTTCAGACTCAGGGAATCCTCCCACCTCACCGTTCCAAGAAGCTGGGACAACAGGCATGCACCACCACACCTGGCTAATATTTGTAGTTTTTGTAGAGACAGGGTCTCACTATGTTGCCCAGGCTGGTCTCAAATCCCAAAGTGCTAGGATTATAGGCATAAGCCATTGCATCCAGCCTTGTATAAACATTTAAAAAATATTCTTTCAATCCATGAACACAGAATATCTTCATATTTATTTGCATCCTCTTAATTTCTTTCATAAATGTTGTATAGTTTTCATTGTAGAGATCTTCTCCTTGGTTAAATTTATTTCTAGATCATATATGTGTGTGTGTGTGTATGTATATGTATTTGGTAGCTATTGTAAATGGGATTGTTTTCTTGATTTTCTTTGAGACAGAGTTTTGCTCTTACTGCCCAGGCTAGA
>NW_012103920.1:6244387-6244863 GCF_000951045.1 Mandrillus leucophaeus
ATCAGGGATACTGAGGTGACCCCTGCTGTCACAGAGTGTGCAATAAAACTGTATAGGAGAGATGGTGCGGAGAGGGTTGCGTTTTGTTTGTTTTCTTATTGAAGATTGATATAAAGTCAGTTAACTATGGCCTGAGATTATTTGGAAGTGAGAGAGGATAATTTTATGTTGTAGGTTTTTTGGGAACAGATGGCGTTTGGTTACATAAGTAAGTTCTTTAGTGGTGATTTGTGAGATTTTGGTGCACCCGTCACCACCTGAGCAGTATACACAGTACCCAATTTGTACACTTTTATCCCTCACCTCCACTCCTACCCTTTCCCCCAAGTCCTCATAATCCATTACGTCATTCTTATGCCTTTGCATGAAAGGGAGTTTCTTTCTTTTCTTGTCTCCTTCCTTCCTTCCTTCCTTCCTTCCTTCCTTCCTTCCTTCCTTCCTTCCTTCCTTCCTTCCTTCCTTCCTTTCTTTCTTTT
>NW_012103920.1:6251133-6256931 GCF_000951045.1 Mandrillus leucophaeus
CCGCCTTGGCCTCCCAAAGTGCTGGGGTTACAGTTGTGAGCCACTGCACCTGGGCACTTTCTTGATTTCTTTTTCAGATAGCTCACGGGTGGCATACAGAAATGCTACTGATTTTTTGTGTTTATTTTTGCATCCTACAACTCTACTGTATTCCTCTATTCTGATAGTTTTTTGATGGTTTCTTTAGGGTTTTCTGTTTATAAGATCATGTTATCTGAAAACAGGGACAATATGGCTTCCTGCTTTCTAAATTGAATGCCCTTTATTTCCTTCTCTTACCTTATTGCTCTACCCAGGACTTCCAGTACTATGTAGAATAGAAGCAGTGAAAGTGGGCATCTTTGTCTTGTCCTAGATCTTAGAGGAAAGGCTTTCTTTCAACTTTTCCCCATTCTGTAGGATGTTAGCTGGGAATCTGTCGTATATGGCCTTTATTGTGTTGAGATGCACTTTTTCTATACCTAATTTGTTGAGAGTTTTTTATCATGAAGAGAGATGTTAAATTTTATCAAATGCATTTTTTGCCTCTATTAAAACTATGTTTTTCAATGTTGATTCCATTAATGTGATACATCATGTTTGTTGATCAATGTATATTAAACTATTCTTGAAACTCTGAGATGAATTCCACTTGATCGTGGTGAATGATCTGTTTAATGTGCTGTTGAATTTGGTTTGCTAGTATTTTGTTGAGCATTTCCACATCTATTTTCAACAGGTGTATTGGCCTGTAGCTTTCTTTTTAGTTCTTGTCTGGTTTGGGTATCAGGGTGATGCGGGCCATGTAGAATGAGTTTGGAAAACTACCCCGTCTTCAATTTTTTTTGCAATAGTTTGCAAAGGATTGGTATTCTTCCTTAAATTTGGTAGAAATCAGCAGGGAAGCCATCACGCCCTGGGATTTTCTTTGATAGGAGACTTTTTATTACAGATTCAATTTCCTTAACTCATTATTGGTTTGTTCAGATTTTCTGTTTCTTCATGATTCAGTTTTGGTAGCTGTATTTGTCCAGGATTTCTCTATTCTTTCTAAGGTTTCAAATTCATTGGCATTAACCAACCTACATAAAAAATTTAGATCCCCAAAATAACCCAACTTAATATTGAATCTCAAGGAATTTGAAAAATAACAACAAACTAAACCCAAAGTTAACTAAAGGAAAGAAATAATAAAGATCCAAGCAGTAATAAATGAAATATAGACCGAAAAAAGAATGCAAAAGGTTCATGAAACAAAAAGTTGGTTTCTTGAAAAGATAAAATTGACAAACCTTTAGATTAGATGAAGAAAAAAAGAGAAGATTCAAATAAAATCAGAAATGAAAAAGGCAACATAACTGATACCACAGAAATACAAAGGATCTCATAAACATGTGAGGATATCAATAAAGCACAGACTTTGATCCAGCAGGTTTGGGGTGAGGCCCATGATTCTGAATCCCACAGGCTCCTGGGTGAGGCTGAAGCTACTGGTCTGCAGACTACACTTCCCCAGCAGGGTCTTGGGTATCAGGGATCTCTGATATCTAGAGAAGGTAACTCTGATATCTAGAGAAGATAGAGTACAGCATTTGCTGAAAGAAAGACAAGAGTGCATCATGGCTGCAAAATCAGATATGAAGATATACACTGTGCCATCAACTTGGAAAGCAAAATTGTCATTGAATGGGCTTCCCAGGGTCTCCCCTTTCTTCTTGATTTGGTAAATATATCTCTTCATTATAGCAGCATCACTCATCAGATTCTCTAGACTCCCACTTAGAGATCATCACTCATGCCTTCCTCTGCCATCCTTGCTAGTTTTTTTTTTTTTTTAATTGGTTTAGCAATTATGAATCAAGATGGGCTGGAAGTGGTGGCTCACACCTGTAATCTGAGCACTTTAGGAGGCTGAGGCAGGAGGATTGCTTGAAGCCAGGACTTTGAGACCAGCCTGGGCAGCATAGAGAGACCCCATTTCTGAGTGTAGTGGTGTGTACCTGTAGTCCTAGCTATTCAGGAGGCTGAGGCAGGAGAATTGCTTGAGCTCAGTAGGTCAAGGCTACAGTGAGCCACAATGGTGCTATTGCACTCCAACTTAAGGGACAGAATGAAACCTAATCTAAAAAAAAAAAAGAAAAAAGAAAAAAAAAAGAGAGAGAGAAAAGAAATCAAGTGTGAACCACTTCTTGAGAATGAGTAGAGGTGTTTTTATATTCATCACTCTATCCAGTGGTGAGCATGGCATCTGCCAGGTTATAAATGCAGATGTAGCAGGATGTCCATGGCTCAGCCCTTCAAGCACAAACATCAGGACTGACAGCCCAGTGGTTGTGAGCCCTGCCTCTGAAAGTAGAGAACTCTGGGTGCCTATGCTAGCTTTCCTACTTACTATCTTAGCTTCAGTTTTCTCCTTTGTAAATGGGGGTGATAATAATAGCAACTTGTCGGGCCAGGTGCGGTAGCTCATGCCGGTAGTCCCAGCACTTTGGGAGGCCAAGAGTTCAAAACCAGCCTGGGCCACATAGACCCCGTTTCTATAAGAAATATAAAAATTATCCGGCCATGGTGGCACGTGCCTGTAGTCTCAGTTACTCGGAAGGCTGAGCTGTAAGGATCACTTGAGCCTGGCAGGTCAAGGCTGCAGTGGGCCATGTTTGCACCACTGCTCTCCAGCCTAGGTTTTAAAGTGAGACCCTGTCTCAATAATAATAGCAACTTGTTATAATGATGCAGATAAAAATGAGGCAATATGTGTGAAGCTTTTAGCTCCTGTGCCCACATACAGGAATTAGTCAGGAAATAGCTGTTGAAAACCAACCCTTGGCACAGGGAGGCATGGAGTCATGACTATTTGCTTTGTGTTTGGCTTTTTAGTCAGGTTTAATAAGGACACGAAAAAATGAATTCCTCATCTCGCCGTTACCTCAGCTCCTGGCCCAGGAACACAACTACAGCTCCCCTGCGGGTCACCATCCTCATGTACTGTACAAAAGGACAGCAGAGGAGAAGGTCCAGCGGTACCGTGGCTACCCCAGCTCCGGCCGGAATTATCCTGGTTACTCCCCAAGTCACATTCCCCATGCATCTCAGAGTCAAGAGACACAGTATCACCATCGAAGGTTGCAAAAGCAGCATTTTTGTGGACGACGCAAGAAATGTATGTAAGGAAACTTTTTCTTGTTCTGTTCTTATGTGGGCCTCGACGGGTTTTCCTGAGAGCTGTTGGGTGTACAAGCTTTGCAAGTCAAAATGGGCTATCCTGAGCATCTGTCTTGGCGTAGGACCAGTAATGATCTCTCTCAGGCAAATGCTGAATGATCAATTAATCTAGGTTAAACTAGGAAATATTTAGATATGGTTTCTCTTTTACTCTTTTAGTATCTCCTACTTTCATGCCATAGATCCCAATCTTATCTTGATTTCTGTACTCCTAAGAAAAGTATCTAGATTTCCAATGACAAAAGAAATGAGAGGTAAATGTCTAGGTGTGATTGGATGTCTCTTTTGAGAGACTTCCAGAAACAAGAATATTAGCATGTGAGGGAGGTAGCTGTGAAACACAGGTATCCTTGAGCATGGTTTGTGACCTTGGTACAACCTTCAGCTGTTTCCAGACCAGCGATGTCCAATAGAAATGTAACACAAACCCTAAATACAATTTTACATTTTCTAATAGCCACAAGTTTTAAAAGTTTAAAAAAAGGGTAAATGAATTTTAATACCATTTTATTTAATGCAACATATACAAAATATTATCTCAACATGTAATCAGTATAACAAATGGTTAGTGAGAGATGTACATTATTTTTTCTTAATAAGTTTTGGAAATCCAGTGTTTATTTTAAACGTACAGCACTTAAACCTGTCAATTCAGATGATAAATTTTTACTGGAAATACTTAATCTTCATTTAACTTGCATAAAATTAAGGTCAAATAAGTAGATTTGCATACTCAAGTTGTTTGGGACATACTTAAAACATTTTCTTTTTTCTTGTTTTGCTTGTTTTTTGTTTTTTGTTTTTTGTTTTTTGTTTTTGAGACAGTTTCACTCTTTCGCCCAGGCTGGAGTGAAGTGGCGCAATCTCAGCTCACCGCAACCTCCATCCCCCAGGTTCAAGCAATTCTCCTGCCTCAGCCTCCCCACTAACTGGGATTATAGGCACATGCCACCATACCCAGCTAATTTTTGTGTTTTTAGTAGAGACAGGGTTTCCCCATGTTGGCTAGGCTGGTCTCAAACTCCTGACCTCAGGTGATCCACCCGCCTCAGCCTCCCGAAATGTTAGCATTACAGGCATGAGCCACTGAGCCTAGCCAAAAGACTTTCAATACCTGAATCAAGTATTGCTTTTTAAACTTTTAAATTCTTCTGTGGCTCAATAACTACACGTGGAAAGTGTGTACCAAGTTGTATAGCACAGCCGGAAAAAGGTTATTCTCATGGAGAAGAGGAACTGGTATCACTAAGATATTAATCAGGCGGAATAATGAAAGAGTTTCTACCATTTTAACTGGTTTTTGAGTTTTTGGTATTATTGAAATATCCTCATTAAGGGGCATGTATACAGTAATAATTTAACCTGTACTAATGATAGTAATAATGTTTATAGTGGTAAGACATGTTTGATATGAGACATCAAAGCAAATCTTTACAGCAACCTTATAAACAGGTGTCACCTGTTTTCATAGATAAGGAAACTGAGACTCAAGGTCACTGTGATCTTAAGTGGCCAACCTGAGTTTTTAAATTTAACTCTAAATAATTTGATCTTTGAATTTTACTCTGTAGAGAGCTAGTTTCACTGTTATGGCTGGACCGGTGTTATAGTACTAATAATATTTCCGTGCTAGTTAGTACACAGGTACTTCCCTGAAGTTTCCAGATGCCATTTTTCTTCCCAGGAATGCGTGTAGTTGTTGCTATCCATTAACTAAAAGCATCGTGTCTGGCCCAGCAGGCACTTCTAGGTCTCTGCTCAATGGCTATGGCCAGTATCCATTCTGTTAACTTGGTGTCCACACTTTACCAGTTCTGAAAAGTGTTTAATACAGTTTTTAATATCACCCCCGACTATGCTGTTTCCCCGATAACTAAGCCAATATCACATCAAAGAGTTCTTACTGACCACTTCTTATGTGCTATGTGAAAGTCTGTGTTGATGAAATGAGAGTTTCAGACATGACCAGTATTTTAGAGCTGTTTACATTTTATTTAGAAAATGATGTATAAAGTTTTAGAGCTGTTTACATTTTGTTTAGAAAATAATGTATGAAGTGGTATATTTAATGAATTCATAAATAATAAATTTAGAGCCAAAGGATTAACACTATTTCTGCAGTTTTTGAGTAGAAAAATGAGCATTTTCTACTTTCAAAGTTTCTCCCCACAAAATTGATTTTTGTTGATCTGTTCTACTAACTAGAATTAGAGCTTGTTGTAGTTGTTGTTGTTTGAGATGAAGTCTCACTCTGTCATCCAGAGACTGTATCTCAAAGGTAAATGCATAGGTGTGGTTGGGTGTTTCTTTTGAGGACATAAACGAGAGACTTCCTTATGGAATGCAGTGGCGTGATCTTGGCTCACTGAGACCTCTACCTCCTGGGTTCAAGTGATCCTCCTGCCTCAGCCTCCCAAGTAGCTAGGATTACATGCATGCACCACCATGCCTGGCTAATTTTTGTAATTTTAGTAAAGACAGGGTTTCACCATGTTGGCCAGGCTAGTCTCAAACTCCTGACCTCAAGTGATCCACCCATCTTTGCCTCTGAAATTGCTGGGATTATGGGCGTGAGCCACCACGCCTGGCTTAGAGCT
>NW_012103920.1:6258066-6260008 GCF_000951045.1 Mandrillus leucophaeus
AATCTTAAAAGATTGTGTAATCACATAATTAAACTAAAGCACCAGAAAAAATTTATATTTAAATGTATTTATATTATATGTGCATATATATACATAAATAATGGTACATAAAGTATTAAATATATAAATATATAATATAAATAAAAATATGAAACATAAATATGTTACATAAAAATATAAATATTATGTAGGCTTCACAAAGAAGGTGAATTTGGTCATAGATTTAAGCATTAGCTAGATTTTGCAAGTTTGGTATGCTGAGTAATTGCTGGTAGATGCAGAAGGATATTTCAAAAATATACTGAAAATAAGGCATCAGAAAATTATTGTAGTAAACCTGCTGTCTCCCCAGTACCATCTTAGGTAATACAGGGAATAAACAAGGGATATTTAGCTGCCCTTGAATTGATCACAGTGAGATGCAAGACACAAACATGGGGCAAATTTTGAAAACCGGAACATGTAATAAAGTGTTAAATTACATGGTACTCACTGCTTTGTAGTGTTTTGATGTTTAAACTCTGTTTCTCTGAGATAGTGATTACCATTCAAATGGGTATTTTTTTAAGTCCCCCGAGGCTCTTCCTCTTCTTCTGTAACCCCAATAAAAAAACATAAAAAGCAGGAAGACACAGACAAGACAAAAATTGATCTAATTGCCCAGCTGTGGAGAGCTACAGAAGTTAACAGCTTGTCAAATGGTTTTTGGAATTTTAGAGAGATAGGAAGGATGCGTGCTGATCAGGAGACACTTTTGTCTTTAGTCTACTAATAGGTTGCCCAAGGACACTGAAGCCAGCCACATCCTAATTAACTGATAATTAAAGATCTTGTCTGTCAACTTTCAACTTGGCCAAGTCAATAGTTTCAACTAAGCAAACATTTGACAGATGATTATTTTAAGGGTAGGTCCTCTCTTATCCTTTGGAATCATATCATCATTTGTTTATTCATTCTGTGAATTTTCATTATATTGATTTTCATTATATTGATTGATTGACTATAACCTATGATGTGCCAGACGCTTTGCTGAGAATTTCGACATCTATGGAAATAATGATAAGGCTTTATGGAAAAGCCATTGAACTTCATCACCATTAATTTATTTTCCTGTTTTAAAAGTTGTAACGGTTTTATAAAGGTAGTACCAGATGAGATGAACAAAGGTGTTCTAAGTGATGCCAGGTTATTTTTTGTAGAACTATAATCAATCATAAACCACACTAGAGAAACTTTGTAGTTGCTTTAAATATTGTGAGCATTTACCTAAAATAGATATTTTCCCATCTCCTACCTTAGCTCAAGTGTTTTCCTCTAGTGATCTTTTTCCCTAGAAATAAGTTTCTGTGTTTGCCTGTACAAATGGAATGATTCAGCATTCTCATCTCTGTGACAAATTCACACTTTGATTTGTGTGGGTTTCCCATAGGGAGGATTATTGATCAACCATCATGCAGACCAGTCTCTGAATAGCTTTTGTCAATGGCAGTCTGCCCTCATTGGAAAGAATGGCAAGAGACATGATCATGCCATCTTACTCACGGGATTTGATATTTGTTCTTGGAAGAATGAACCATGTGACACTCTAGGTATGGTATGAACAGATCCTTCACACACACCTGTGAGCTGAAAACACAGTATGCAAACTTTCTATGGATGATGGATAGCCCTTATGTTCCTTAATAGAAAGACATAATATTTAAATTGTGGAGTAACCTCCCATGCCCTCTGGAGACTATTGTTCTTTTTAACTGAACTTAGAATGTGGGGAGCCCACTTACTTTATTCATTTTGTATTTTTTTTTTATTTGAGTTGAAGTTTCACTCTTGTTGCCCAGGTTGGAGTATAATGGCACAATCTTGGTCCACGGCAACCTCCGCCTCCTGGGTTCAAGCAATTCTCCTGCCTCAGCCTCCCAAGTAGCTGGGATTACAGGCACCC
>NW_012103920.1:6260853-6266090 GCF_000951045.1 Mandrillus leucophaeus
CGGCTAATTTTTGTATTTTTAGTAGAGACAGGTTTCACTGTGTTGGCCAGGCTGGTCTCGAACTCCTGACCTCAAGTGACCCACCCGCCTCAGCCTCCCAGAGTGCTGGGATTACAGGCATGAGCCACCATGCCAGGGCAGAAATTTTATTTTTTATGTTTCTCAAATTCTCTGTAGTTTCTCTGTTATGTCCTATAAATAAGTTTATTTTAACAATTAGCCATTAATCACAGTCTTCAAAAACACAACTATTTTGGAAATTGTTCCAGAGAAAGGGTTTTTATAATGAAAAACGATATACATCCATTCATATTCTGGATTTGGAATGTGCAAAGTGACATATGATAATCCAATGCATTGTTGATGTTTTGAAGATTCTGAGAAGCAGACAGTGTTATCTGTTATCCAGAGACCAAAATGTAAGAAAAGGCTTGGAAAAAACAAAACGCCAGAAATTCCACCACTTGTCGAAAAGGTCACTTACTTTAAGCAGTATGTCCTAATGCAAAGTGCATGGGCTTTGACTTCCCATATGTCTGTGGTTGATTCCTGAGTCTGGTATTTATGACTCTGAGATCCTGAACAAGTTAATTCACCTCTCTGAGGTTTGGTTTCCTAAGCTATAAATACATACACACAGATATATAATAGACATAAAGCAGAGTGTGTGAATTTGGCAACCATTTATTTAGTGACAATGATGATGGCAGTAATGATAATGATGCTACCCCTTATTTGTGCCTTTATATTAGATTTCCCAGCTGATCTCCCTTCTATCTTGACAGTGAAGTGAGTACAATCAGTTCACAAGCATGCATTTAATATTAGATGGGTACATAGATTTGTTCTAGTGATTATTAGTACCAAAACTGGAATGAAAGATGTTCTCACACACTGCACTGTATTTCAAGATAGACTTAAGAGCTGGCTGGGACACTTTTATAATGGCTCTTAGAGGAGGTAACTTTGGGAACAGAAGCACTTACCACATTATAAAGAACCAGAGAAAAATTAATTTAATCTGCATGCATTACTTAGGCATTTTCATGTTTTCTGCTCTAGAAAAAGACCAGGATGCGTGTTTTTTCTTGGAAAATATACCCTGAGCTGTGACGTGAATGCCACTGTTCAGTGAGCATTTTGCATTGGTTTTGCTATCATTCTATCCGTTGCTCTGACCCAAATGATAAACTCAGACAAGGCATATAAATATTCTGTGACTTACTGTACAAAAAGTAAAATGGGAATTACAGTACTCATACTGACCTTACAGGGCTGTTACGAGGATCAATTGATAACAATATGTAACAAAAGCAAGAAAATAGGAAATGCTGCATTTATATATTATCATTACACAGGACAAAGAACTGTAGATCATTAGTAATTTTTTTTTTTTGCAAAAACATTGAATGCATTGATTAAACTAAAACTATGTAGAACATTTCGAGGATATAAATTATCACGTATCTGTGTGTGCAACGTTTGGATTCAAATTTGAAACTGATCTTTCAATAGGGTTTGCCCCCATCAGTGGAATGTGCTCTAAGTACCGAAGTTGTACCATCAATGAGGACACAGGACTTGGCCTTGCCTTCACCATCGCTCATGAGTCGGGGCACAAGTAAGTGGCTCTTTGACCCACTACTTTATATGAAAACTAGTTGGATGATTCATTGGCGTTTTAACCATTGTTGACTTAGGCAGAACAAAGAGGATCAGTCTTGTGTAAAGCTTAGAATAGTTTCTGGCCATACAAAGGGCTCACTAAAGGCTAGTTATTGTTGATTTCATTCTTTTTAAACAACAGCATTTAATGGCCACACAGTACTCCTTCGTGTGCATGGATTGCAAGTTATTTAACTGAGTCTCTAGGCTGTTAGGCATTTGTTTATTTTTGTTCATGTTTTGCAGCAATGGAGACACTTCTAGCTGATTCTTTATGCACAGGAAGTAATCATGGAGAAAAATTAATTCCCAGAGTAAAATGGCACACAACTTTTTAAAAAAACTTTTGCTGCATGTACTGAATATTCTTTTAGTTGGGAACATTGCATGTACTTAATATTCTTTCAATTGGCGTTAGTAAATCTTCCTTTTATGATGGAGACAATGCTATAGAGAATTTTCAAACATTTGAGCAACAGCAGCTGCATTGGAGCAAGTATACTACTTTACAAAATAATGATTTCAATGTGTAGTACTCTTCAGGTATACCCGTTTAGGAACATTTGTGTGTGCATGTGTGTATATTTTATTCAATATACAGGAAATAACTCATATATTTTTAAAGCATCTAGTTAATTTTTGACTTAAAAAGCAAATATTCAGTAACCATAGTTGATATTTTTATATGTTGGTGCTGGTATCTTTTCTCTTCTTTCTTTTTTTTTTTTTTTGAGACAGAGTCTCGGTCTGTCGTCTCGGCTGGAGTGCAGTGGTGTGATCTCGGCTCGCTGCAACCTCCGCCTCCCAGGTTCAAGTGATTCTCCTGCCTGTGCCTCCTGAGTAGCTGGGATTACCAGTGCCCACCACCAGGCCTGGCTAATTTTTATAGTTTTAGTAGAGATGAGGTTTCACCGTGTTGGCCAGGCTGCCTTCAGGTGATCTGCCTGCCTCGGTCTCCCAAAGTGCTGAGATTACAGGTGTGAACCACCAGGCGCGGCCAGTGCCGGTATCTTCTATGAGCTACACTTATTATCTCTAGGAAACTTAAATCTTGACAATTGTTGTTATTGTTATCCAACAAATTTCCAATGTTACTATACACACACACACACACACACTTAGACACCCACACACACTTAGATATGAATAAGCCAATTTTTAAAATTGTAAATGGAGAAGCAAAAATGCTCAGTAAGAATGATGTTTCTCATGCAAAGCAGGAAATATATATACATATGAAATGTATGTCTAAGTTTGTTTTACCAGCATGAAGTCCAAATGAACTGGTCTCACTTTTCAAAATACTGGTCATTGAAAAATTTAATTTTCTTTGCGTATGCGTTAAAATTATCCAAAATCAAAATTCAACATTTTAGATAAGGAAAAGGAGAAAATATTCTTCAGGTAGGATGCGGGAGAGAAGTCAGAGGTTGGAGAAAGGACAGATGTAAAATAAAATACATACTTAAGTTCTAAATAATATGGCCTTATGAAGTTTTGAAATAGACAATTCCTAAGATATTTATATGGCATTTGGCACGTGCTAAAGAAAATATGTTATCATCTTCTAAAATGCTATTAAAGTAAATTTAAGAATGTTAAGTTCAGAATTAAATTCCAACTTGGTTTTCTTATGCACATAAAATTCCATTGAAGTTCTAAGTAAGTTCTTTTCCTCTAGCGTAATGGCTTCAATCTCTCCTACCCCATCTCTGTTTCTGGGATTCTTGTTCTTTTTTCTTGGTGCTTTATTTATAGGTTCCTTTCTGTTTCTGACTTTCACAAATATATTTAGAAAGGGTGTCTCCCAAACAAATCCCCTTAAGATCTTGGTTAGGTGAGAAGAAGAATTAAATTGGGAAAAGCTGATGATAAGAAAATGCTTTCAGTGAGTATATGTTGAGGTTATTAAATAACTATTTTTGAGTGGTCACCTCTGAATACCTACGGAAGTCACTGATAGGATCATAGCATACGGCTGCCCTGCTACTACTTTCCTGACAAACTGGAAGGAATGCTGGAAAAATGGCCATGTTATAGACATGGGTCACAAAAAGTCATATCTTTTATTGTAACATATTTATTTGGTATAGACGACTTTCAAAGGCTAACTCTATAAATGAAATTATATCAGAATAACATTTTTATTTACATAGGAATCATATCTGCCTTATAAATATATGGTCTAAGAAACAAGTTTTATTCTTTTAAATAATGAGATTAAGAACAATTTAAATTAATGATGAAATTCATATTTATATCCCTCCATCCTCTGCATTCCTAAAAAAAAAAAAAAAGAACCGGAAAAGACTTTTCTCTGCACCAAATTTTTTTAGAGCAGATCGAAGACTCTTATTTCTCCATCTTCTACCACTTTAATATAGCCTGAAGTAAGCTCTGTCTTTATAGTATGTATCCTATGTGGGTATGCACATTGATGTAACATTTATTCTACCTGTCAGGATATTGGAGAATTCTTTAGGTATAATATGCATGATTCCTATTGAGTAGACCACCTAAAATTTTTATTCTATAATTACTAGACCCTTCTGTGATGAAATGGAACAAATTAAAGTTTTCTCATATAATACATCTGAAAGATAACAGTAACGGTCAAGATTTAATAGCCTTCAATAAAGGGGTTCAAGCATTTTAAAAAATGTTTATTATAAGAGAGTTTAATTATAATCAGAGTTTGTGATTTCAGCTAATGAATTGATCATAGTTGGAGAGAAGTTTTTATACCACCCTAGGCTTATGTATGAACAGTTCATAGACAGCTTAGAATCAGCATCTCTCTACACCTCCTTCCTACTCACTCTGAACTTCTTTACCATAGTTCCATGTTTGGTGACAAGAAAAGAATTTTACTGTTTGAAATAAAATAATTTGGCTGGTCCATCACTTTGGCTTAGCTTATACGTAAATTTAACTTGGCCAACATTTTCCAGCCCATACAACATGTAGCAGCTAGACCATTCTTTGATTATGTGGTCAGGAAATAGTATAACAAAGCCCTCAGCACTTTTTAAATTTTCTGCGTGAGTTTTATAACAATCTGTAGTAATTTGTCTTTCTCTGTTCCAGTTTTAATAACTCTGTCTCTCAGTTGGTTTTGTTGATGATCACGGCATCTTTTTTCTTCCTCAGATTATCCTTCAGGAAAATGGGTTCACAAAGCAGGATTTTGTTTTCTTCATTCTGTTTCAGCTTTGGCATGATTCACGATGGAGAAGGCAATCCCTGCAGAAAGGCTGAAGGCAATATCATGTCTCCGACACTGACCGGAAACAATGGCGTGTTTTCATGGTCTTCCTGCAGCCGACAGTATCTCAAGAAATTCCTCAGGTATGACAGGTTAAATCCAGGGGTGCTCCTAGGTTTGGAGTGGTGACAGAATTGTGCTCCATAGACGTGAAAACAAATCCTCAGTGGAATTACCTTTTGATCTCTCAATAAACAGAAAGACAAATGATGATGATGATGATGATGATATTATTGTTGTTAAAAAATAGATTGAAGCCTAATATTGTGCTAAATGTTCTCCACATATTGAAGCCTAATATTGTGCT
>NW_012103920.1:6266140-6282597 GCF_000951045.1 Mandrillus leucophaeus
AATGTTCTCCACATATTGAAGCCTAATATTGTGCTAAATGTTCTCCACATATTTCCTCTTTCAATCCTCACAGCAATACTGTTATCCTCAATCTAGAGTTGAGAAATCAAGTCTTAGAGAGGTTAATTGTGTGGTTTAAGGTACTATCGCTGGTAAGTTGCAGACAGAAGACTCACACTTAGATCTGTTGTGACTCTAGGATGTGTACTCAACCGTCTCTTCCCTGTGACTTCCAGAGGCTGCTAGGTATATTGTCTTTTTACTGTGACTAATTATTTCAATCTTATCAATCAGTGTGTCATAGAGCATTTTTAAAATGCTCACATGGTATGAGTGTGTGTTTATGTTTTAATGAATAGAGCATTTTCTTGTTTGACTATTGTGTCTGAAATGGCCAGGAGCTAGCTTTATGTCCAAGTGATAGCCAAGCAGGATGGTAGCTATATAAAATGCTTTTAATAACACAGAACCCTTAAGTTGCATTAGTAAAAGTAGGAGTTAGGAAATTTGCACTATTCATATTAAACAATGAACCCAAATTTGAAATACACACACACACACACACACACACAAATATACACATACCTACCTTTTTAATCTATGTTGACCCACTAGGACACTTAGATGCTATTCCCATATCTCTTTGACCAGATGTTAGTGAAATTTCTTTGGGAATTGACATTCTTGATACTTTATTTTTAACCCATACCACTGTATATTATTTGCAGATGTTGAAAGAATTAGTAAGATATATACACAAAGCATATTAAGCTTAGAGATACCTAACCAAATATGCCCAAAGGGTAGTAAAAAAATCAACAGACTTTTTGCTAGTGAGCTTTGCCATGAAGATTTTCCTGTGAGTTTTAAATTCATGATTTGGTGACTAGAATTATTTTTTCCAACTCATGTAAGAATGCGATTAATAAGTATTGATATTAAGATCTACTTAACATAGATTGAATTTCCATTAGTATGTAGATAAATGCTTTTGTAGTTAAATGTTATAATAATGATAACAGCAGCAGCTAACTTTGCTTACTATGCTTTATTAAACATGTTATATTTTCTTGTTCGAACTGTGTAACAACCTTTATGAGAGTCATTGTCACTCATGCGCTGTATAAGAGCTACATAACTCGGTCTTGGTTGCATGGTTGATTAGGACCCCCATCTATCTCACTACAAAATTACACTTAACCACCATGCTAATTAACCTCTCAATGGTACCATATTTTAATTATTTAAGTAAGTGGAGATAAGGTGCTAAGAATATCCATGCCATCAGGACTGATTTTTGCTCTCAACAGGTTCCATCAAACATACCTAAGGGAAATTTTTCTGCCTCATGCCCCAGTTCATTATTCCTCTTGATTCTTTAGGAATGTTATTTATTTTTGTCTGTAAGGCTTATTGTGAGTTAAAGTACATCTTTGACCTCTGCTCCATTATTTGTTAAAACAAAAATACTTGATTTAAAACTCCATGAAGACAGGTACTGTGTCTGTCTGGTTTGTTTTGTACCATTAGTGCTCTGTCTAAGGTTTGCCACAGAGCAGGGACTCAGTACAAATTGTCAGATATTGTTGAATGAGATTGTTGATGGGAGTTTTCAAATATATTAACCTTCCCCGTCTCCCGTCGAATCCCAAGCCAAATCACTTGGATGGCTAGAATTTTCAGCATCCTGTAAAACCCTGCCTGGCTGTGTACATTCCATCCTCTTAGACAGGACTCACTCTTTGGCATAAACATGGATTTGAACTTTAAACATATACCTGTTTCTCAAACCATGTTATATTTTTCTTTGCGTGAACGCATTCAGAGGTGTGTTGTCGTAAATGGAAAGATCACAGATCAACAGAGTAATTAATAAGTATGTATTGTCATTACAGCACACCTCAGGCCGGGTGTCTAGTGGATGAGCCCAAGCAAGCAGGACAGTATAAATATCCGGACAAACTACCAGGACAGATTTATGATGCTGACACACAGTGTAAATGGCAATTTGGAGCAAAAGCCAAGTTATGCAGCCTTGGTTTTGTGAAGGTATGTTTGCTTGTGATTTCAAACTTACATTAAGACTCTGCAATGTGTCTGTGTCCCTAACAGAAGTGTAAACATTTGGTTTGCCAAGGCCAAGGGTTAGGGTCTGGGTTATCTCTACCATGTCAGTTGTTTGGCATGATAATTAAGTGGCAATTTTACTGTCAATGAATTATCCAGGCCTATCCACATAGACCATGCCTGCTTTAAATACCACTTGGTAGAAAATTATTTCTCTTTAAATGAAGACTCTATCCCTACTAGGAAACCTGGGAACACGAGTTTGTACCTACTGCTGATCAGTGCTTCTCTTCTCTATATGATCCTATTCCCTCTTAATTTAATACATTTCAAATCATCACCATCCCAAAATACATTATATGCCCTTTATAATATAGGAAAACTATTATTAGCAGCTAGCTTTTTAAATTTTATATAAATTCAAGGTATATCTTGAGTAACATTAGTAAGATTATTGTGTCAAGTCTTCAAAGAATTATAAATTATAAGAAAGATAATTGGGAAAGTACAAAAGTCCAGGTTATAGAAATGAGAGACACCTTGTTCCGCTTGGTCAAGAATGACATTTTACTGACAGCAGTATTACAGTCTCAACTTTACTAAAAAATAGGATCATTTTTAAGTTGGTTTATTCCCAATATCCAAAGAGAAATATGGAAGTTCTAAGTAACTGAAAAATGCATGGAAATTATGGAGGTTTATAGTTCCTCTTTCCCCCTCTATTCCTGTTCCTCTTCTTCCTCATCTTTCTCTCCCTATTCCTCCTTCTCTACCACCACCATCACCACCACCACCACCACCAACACCACCATCACCATCACCACCATCACCATCACCATCACCATCTACTATCATCTCCAGTACTTGCTAAGTGAGCCTGTGCCCCACATAAGGCATTCTACTTAAAGATTTATTTTACGTTACCTCAATCTTCACAAAAACCCTTCAAGTGAGAATTATATTGGGCCGGGCACGGTGGCTCACGTCTGTAATCCCAGCACTTTGGGAGGCCGAGATGGGTGGATCACGAGGTCAGGAGATCGAGACCATCCTGGCTAACACGGTGAAACCCCGTCTGCACTAAAAACACAAAAAATTACCCAGGCGTGGTGGTGGGCGCCTGTAGTCCCAGCTACACGGGTGGCTGAGGCAGGAGAATGGCATGAACCCGGGAGGCAGAGCTTGTAGTGAGCCGAGATCGCGCCACTGCACTCCAGCCTGGGTGACAGAGCGAGTCTCCGTCTCAAAAAAAAAAAAGAAAAAAAGAAAAAAGAATTATTACTACTTTTGACCTGGAGCTCAGAAAGTACATTTAACTTGCCCAAAGCCACAAACTTTTAAATGGTAGAATTTAACAAAACAAGTCACACACGTTGACATGAAATTTCCTCCTTTTCATCGGTGACTGGTACCAGTCACTATTACCCGTGTTTCCTAAACTTCAGTCATTAATATTCAGTCATTAATAACTACCTTCTTTAGTTATGTTATCTCTATATTATTATTCACTTATTGCTTTTCTAGAAACCAATTCACATTCAAAATATAACTTCAGTCCTAAGAAATAATATGCATCAAATCATAGGTTTGATATGGGATTACATATTGTTTCTAATACAGTTTCAGTGCATAACTATTAAAATATTTTCCAGATGTCATTCACATTTTTTTGGTGTATCCTTCATGACACATGGACCTTACTTTCACGAATGGTGGTGAACCATATGTAAAAACTAACAAGTTGCCTGGGTGTAGTGGCTTATGTCTGTAATCCCAAGATTTGGGGAGGCCAAGGTGGGAGGATCATTTGAGGCCAGAAGTTTGAGAATAACCTGGGAAACAAAGTGAGACCCCTTCTTTACAAAAAATTTAAAAGTTAGCTGGGCTAGGGGCATGTACCTGTAGTTCCAACTACTACGGAGGCTGAGGCAGAGGGATCACTTGAGCCGAGGACTTTGAGGCTGAAGTGAAGGATGATAGCACTACTGTACTCCAGCCTGGGGAACAGACGGAGACCCTATCTCTAAGAAAAAAAACTAACAGACTGTTCTATTTGCCTGTTAAGTTGATGGTTTTGGCAGAAGTAAGTAGCCATTTACTTTGTTGAAAAAGTTTGTATCCTGATTTGCCTCTTGTTCACTTTATTCTAAAGGATTCATTATCTTATTAATTACAAATTTATTACATGCTATGCAGCAAAAGCACAGTTGGTAATAAGTATGATTTTCTTTAGAAATACAAAGGAGGTTCCTAAAATTACTATTGTTCCTTCAGAAGTATGTATTTGTGGGGTACCTGGTCTGTGTCAGGCAGTGTGTGGGGCTTAAACAACCTTTTTAAATAATAGATTGTTTTCTGGGACCTCACTATGTTTTTAAAAGACAGCTTCTCATTCTGATGGTCTTTCATGGGAAACAGAGCAAACAGAAATGAAAATTTCCAAGTAAAAGATTGAATCAAACAAGGAAAGGGAAGGTGAGAAAGACTTGCTTAAGAGAGAAATGATTGAAGATGGTGGTAAGGTTAATGGAGAAGGTAGGGTTGTTTGATAGATTCTGAATGTAGATTGTTTTCCCCATACCTTAGCTTTTGGTATTGTTGTTAAACCTACTTATAACTTGAACCCATGGCCACACCTATGAGGATCATAAATATTGTCAGGCTCTAGCCAAGAGGAATTTCCAAAACAACAAAATTTCTTACTCATCCTGTCTAGTAGAAACAGTTTAGACCCTCTCTGGCAACGCAGGAAAGAGGTGAAGTTTGTCTTCAGGGCTTTTATTGTCCCATTATTAGTTTCTAATCTTTTCTCCTCACTTTACTTTTTTTTTCCCCTCCATGCCTCCTAGAAAGGCAGGGTTGCATAGTGATTAGAAGAAGAACAACAACAAAAAGGAACTAATTCTCAAAGTGTCCTCAAACCAGCAGGTGCAGTATATTGGCAAGACCTGAAACTTGTGAGAAATGTCTCATCCCAGGCCTAAGGAATGAGATATTTTGGGGCTAGGACCCAGAAACCCATATTCTGACAAAAGCTCTAGATGACCCTGATGCTCAATCAAGGTTGAGGATCACTGAGTTAGACAATCTTCAATTTTTTGGTTTTTTTTTTTTTTTTTTTTTTTATGGAGTCTCCCTCTGTCACCCAGGGTGGAGTGCAGTGGAGTGGTCTCAGCTTACTGCAAGCTCCACCTCTCAGGTTCACACCATTCTCCTGCCTCAGCCTCCAGAGTAGCTGGAACTACAGGCGCCCACCACCACGCCTGGCTAATTTTTTTTTTTTTTTTTTGGATTTTTTAGTAGAGACAGGGTTTCACTGTGTTAGCCAGGATGGTCTCGATCTCCTGACCTCATGATCCACCTACCTCAGCCTCCCAAAGTGCTGGGATTAGACACATGAGCCACTGCACCCGGCCGACAGTCTTCAATTTTGAACATTCACACATACACATTTGCCCACACAAATCTCTGGATTTGGGAGTCACATAGACCTAGGTTTAAATTTTGTTCTGAGATTTCTTACAAGCTTGGGGAAATGACTCAACCTCCCTTAGCCTTAGAGTTCACCTTTGAAAGGTGAAGATTATAATAGTTCCTCCATGGCTCATTTGTGAGGATACATCTCTTGGTACAGTTGCATCACCCGGTAAACAATAGGGTTTCTTCTAACTCTCTTCCTTATGTCTTCAGCGTCATCGCCACCATCACATTTATCTCTTCTTCCTCAGTAGCTGCCCTGGTAAAGGCTCTGGGGCTGGCTCTTTTGGATCACTCATCACCATCTTCCCCTGCTCTCCCAGCCATGAGTTTTCTGTGTCTTCAGCATGCCAGACTTGATCTCTGTTCTCATCCAAAGAGTTCAAGAAAATGAGTTGCTAATCTTTCTAATGGTTCTGTGTTATCTGGAAAGACTCAAAGCAGGATTCCCTTTGTAACAAGTGGAGAGAGCACCCATTTGATTATTCTGCACTTTAGAAATGCTTACCGACTCCATGAGTGAACTGATGCTGTTTGTCAGAGGGTCCCAAGTGCTGTCACAGACTGACAGCTTCTGTGCTGGTTATTTTACTAAGCTAGAAGTGAGCAGCTGATCAAATGAATCCTCTTTAGCTGACCCTGTACCTCAGTAGCCAGCAGTCACTATCACATAGCAGGAACTCAGTTTTAATGTTTTTTTATAGACCCACTGAGAGTTTGAAGCTGAGTAGAAACTGTGGGGAAGATTTTTAAATTCTTGTGAATGTTCTCAGGCCCATCATTCTAGAGAGCATTGTATTGGAAGGATAGCAGGATCCATGTATATTTCTTCTGTCAATCAAGAAAAATGACGAGACAAGTCTCAAGCGTTTTAGGGGATTTATCTGCCAAAGTTAAGGACGCACCCGGGGGACTGGTCTATGCCTTTCTCTGAAGATGATTTTGAGGACTGCAAATTTAAAGGGGAAAGGGCGGGAAATTGAGAAGTACACAATTTTCACATAAGAGCAGGGCATGGAACAATAGTTATTCATAGTTATTCATGCCTTTGTCTGGCTCAGAGAACCTGCATTTTTTTTTTTTTTTTTTTTTTACATAAGATGACATAAAACAAATGGGGCAGAGGAGAAATGCAGTGAAACTGCATTTTACATAAGATAAATATAGACACAATGGGGCAGGGGATCAATCAGATATACATTTGTGTCTGGTGGGCTGGGGTGACTGCACCTGTAAAGATAAGCTATCAATTTTGATTGCCATGGTGAAACTTTAATAGCTCTCTAGGAATTTCCTTGTGGGCAAAATATGGCGGAGGCATGTAGTTTTTCATCTTGAAGCCATCTTATTTAGGAACCAAAAGGGGGAGACAGGTTTGTGTGACCCAGTTCCCAGCTTGACTTTTCTCTTTGGCTTAATGAGTTTGGGGTCCCAAAATTTAACTTTCAACTTCTTTTCACACTTCTTTCAAGAAATGACATCAGGATTAATGAATGGAGAATAACTAGAAACTTCCTAGTATGGAATCATACTATTTGATACTATTATACTATTACTTTGTAATATACCAAGTTTACTGCGTCACGTTTTAACTTCTATTAACTTTCCCCAATGCACTTACACTCCAGTGATGTTGATGTTCTTCTATGTTTTCCAAATATTTCCTTTTTCATGTCTACAAGTCTTTGCATATGTTTCTTATTCTAGTATGCTGTGTGGCCACCCACTGATGCTTAATCTTTTTTTTTTTTATTGTTGTTGTTAAAGATTCAGTTCAAGTGTTATCCCCTTATTTCCTCAGGGAGATTTAAACATTTCTTTCTCTGGGCTCCACTTCCAGCTTATGTGTCACTTTTATAAACTTGTGATACAGTTTAACTGTGTATACACATCTGTTGCCTTCGTTGATAGAGAGTATCTGCCATGCCTAGCATGTGCCGGATGTCATATCAGATACTCAGTATTATTTATTGGGCTTACAGTGGTAACCAAAGCTCACATGTTTTAGCACTCCCATTTCCATAAAGTAGAAGATGTCCCCTCTCCCTCTTCTCTCATCTCTCCTCAAGAAAGCAGGAGTGACTTATCTGATCGACCAGTTTAAGACTATTTCCGAGCAGGCATGCCACGGTACCATCTCAGCATCTTCTCTCTTGTGCTACCTCTCTGCAGGGTACACACTTCTCTTCTGCCACCCTGGAGGTTGCCTGCCTCGGATGGGAGAGTTGTGTCTGCCTCCTCTACCTGCAAGTGTGAAGGGATCGTTACTCTAATGCAGTGGAGATAGTGTTAGAAGGCCTATTTGGCCACAAATCTCAGCCACATTCCCCAATTCAGGATTATCAGTAATAAGGTTATTATCTATATTTCCATTTCTTAGACTCCAATGTCTTATTTATCTAGTGGTGGAAGAGACAGGAACATTACTTATTGTCCCCCCTGAATCCAACAGAAAGGAAACTGAAGTTAAATAATCTGATCAAGATTAGGCAGAAAGTGTTAGTACACAGGAAAACAAAAGGCCCAGATTTTAGAGTCAAAATTGTAGTGATATCTATATGTGAATGAACTCGTAGAAAATTGAGGGTAAAATACTCTTTCCATCCTATAATAATAACTACTATTTATTCAGTGCTTATTATGTATCAAATAGTACTTTAAGCACATGATACATATTAATAGTTCCGTATCTTTGGGGCATGTGCTATTATTCACATTTTCTAGATAAGGAATCTAAAGTACAGAAAAATAAATGTTTTACTAAGCTTTATATGAGCAAATGGTAGAACTAAAATTGGATCTGGGTAGCACATTCTCTTAACCATTATACTATACTGCCTCTCATATTATCTACCTAGAAAAAACATAAAATGGTACCAGTGCCAACCCCCTTACCCAAAAAGGAGGGGAGGAGCAAAATACTAAATGAATATATTATAGAAGAAGACATACACATAGTCAAACACATGAAATGGTACTCAATATCAATCACTCTCAGGAATATATAAAATAAACTACAATGAGGCAGCACTGTACACTGACTGGCATGGGGAATATTAAAAAGACTGACACCACCAAATGATACCAGAGACCAGGAGCAACTGGAACTCTGCATATTGCTGATGAGTGCATAAAGCGGCATAATCACTTTGGAAATGGTTTGGCAGAGCTGTTTCAATGTAGAAAGTTAAACATACCTTTACCCTCTGACCCAGCAAATGTACTCCAGGGTATTTGCCTGAAATAAATAAAGGCCTGTGTTCATAAAAGGGCTTGTCCAAGAATATTCTTAGCTACTATTTGATTCATAAGAAGCCAAAGACTGGATACAACTTACATGTCCTGCAAAAGGTGAATGTACAAGCAGATTAGATTTTGCTGTATTCATGTAATGGAACTCCTTTTATTAATAAAAAGGAATGAACTATTGATATACACAAAAACATGGATGACTGAAAAACATGCTGAACAAAAGAGTACATTCTGTATGGTTCCATTTATATGAAATTTAAGAGAATAGGCAGCACTCACCTACTGGTGACTGAAATCGGAATAGTGGTTGCCCCTAAGAGGGGAATTCACTGCAAAAGGGGACAAGGGAACTTTGTGGAGTGATGGAAATATTCTGCCTTGAATGTGGTGGTGTTTATAGTGGTGTATCTGCCAAAATTCATAGAACAGTACACTTAAAGTGAATGCATATTATTGTATAAATCATACCTCTATAAGGTTGATTTTTTTAATGGCATTGGGGCAGTTCTTGGTGACTCCTACTTGTAAATTGTTAACTTTACTTTAAAATTATTGCTTAGCTTAAAAGCTAGGGTAATAAAGTCAGACATACATGGGCTTAAATCCAGGCCAACTAGAGACTTACCTGCTAAAGGAAGTTGGAAGAATTTATTTAATTTCTCTAAGTCTCAATTTTCTCAGGAGCACATTGAAGAGACAGTCACACTTTCCTCACATGGCCACAATGATGATACAATGAAATAATTTATGGAAAACTCATCATCCAGTTTTTTTCACATATACTGTTTGCCAGGTTCTTTCATGTTATTATTACTTTTTTAACTCTTGAAAACCCTTAAAAATTCCAGAGTCTTTATTACAAATGAAGACTATTTTAAATCATAAAGTCTGTCATTTTTATTCATGTATTGATTTACTAAAATATATTTACTGAAGCCTACTTTGTACCAGGCACTGTTTTAGGTGCTTGGGATGTATCTGAGAGAAAACACAGTTCTGTGCTCTTGTGGCTAGTTGGGGAGAAAACAAAGCACAATAAACTTTATAAGTAAGTAAATGATGTTGTAAATGAAGCCACATAGTGCTAAATAAGTTTGGAATAAGATAAGGAAAATTGGGAGACTGACTGGGTGGTGGCTGATTAAATTTTTTAATAGCAAGGTCACAGGACATGAAATTTAGGCAAAGACTTGAAGGAGGTAAGAGAGAGAAAGATGCAGATAGTTGAAGAAATGGAACAGCCAGTGTAAAGACCCACTGTGGGAGCAAGATTTGAGTGTTTGCTCAACTCCCTCATCAGGGAGCCAGTGTGGCTAAACCAGAGTGAGCAAGGCATAAACTGGTAGCATACAATGTCAGGGAGATAAAGGGGGCATATGACTTCTTGGATGACAAGTAAGACTCGGGATTTTTCTCATGGTGAATTGACAAGACATAACAGGGTTTTGAGCAGAAAAGTGCCATGAGCTGACCGACACTCAGTTGATTTGGAAGGCTCTCCCTAGCTGAGTGCCGTCCAGCAGAACTCTCTATAATGGTGCAAATGTTCTCTGTTATCCAATATGGTAGGCACTAACTACACATGAACCTGAAATGTGACCAGTATGCCTGAGGAAGTGAATTCTTAATTTGATTTTAAGTAATGTAAATTCAGGTTTAACAAGCCACATGTAGAAAGTGACTATCATATTGGACAATACAGCTCTAGTCACTGTGTTAAAAATAAACTGGGTAAGGGTGTGGGTAAAGTAGACCTTCAAGGCTTGTGAGGAGGGCCTGGCAGTGAGCTGTGTGTCAGGTGGCTTGGAACAGGGTGGTAGAAGTGGAAGTGGCCATAATTGTTTAGATTCTGGAAATATTTTGAAGGCAATGCCAATGTGTATAACCTAGTGGGAGATTTCTTGATAGAATGTGAGAGAAACAGAAGAGTCAAAGATGACTCAGATTTTTGACCAGAACTACTGGGAATATAGAGGTGTCATAGAGTGAGATGGGGACAGTGAAACATGAGACAGGTTTGGAGGAGCCGATGAAGAACTTTTATTGTGGATGTGTTCAGTTTGTAATGCTTCATGAAATTTGGTTTGCAAAAGTCATTAACATTTTTAGCATGTCGGGTTTTACTTGAAGGGGTATCCAGCCTATGGAATATAACTGGAGGTCATAGCAAGTGACAGGACAGAATAATGGATAGCATTGGGACTCTTTAAAATGTTGCCTAGTTCAAAAAAATCATATGCAGGCAACATGAGACCTTGGGGTCTCTGTGGTTATGTTTTTTTTCCCTTAAATTAAGACTTAAGTCCAGGGAATTATAGATAAGGGAAAGTTATTTGAATATGCTGGTAAAAAAGAGGGGGAGGTACAAACAAAAAAAGTTCAAATTCTGAGTTGCGTTTATTTTGAAAGGGAGCCTTCTCAAGGGGCTTTCATGGTCGTCAGAGCATGTAGTTGGCTATAATTACCCTTGACTTCTGCGCTCCACCACAGAAGAAATAACACGTTCATGCAGCCTGTCTTATTTCACTCTGGAATCCCTGTGTTTTTTTGTTTTGCTTTGTTTTCCTGGTTCTCTCCAGCTGCCCCTTCTCTTGGGCCTGTGGCTTGGCATTGGCTACGACAGCTAGCCCTCCTTTTCTTTGGTCTGCCCTGGGGCCATTTTGGTGGCTGCCACATAGGCACTGGATATGGGTTATGGCTTTTTCCTGGCTGTAAGAAGAAAAACAGTTTAGTTCTGAAAGGCTTTCTAAGTGTAGGTTTAATCGTTTCAGTGCTATCTCTCATGCTCCCATTTCACATAAGCGGCTCTCTTACCCACATTGATTGATTTCCCTCAAACCCAGGGTGACTCAATACAACAACAGGTAGCGATGATGACCCTCATTCAGTTTGCTGGGAGGCTGCCATATTCTTTCTGCTAATGTCGGTGGCAGGTTCACGGGAAGATGTATATATTCTAGCTTATGAGCTGTATTGAGAGTTGGGAATGGTACACGTGCCCATATCTGGGGCAGCTGGTGGTGTTGGTGTTTCTAAGTAGTGTCCTTAATATTCTTCCATTCTCCTTTTGTGGGAAGAATTTTATGGTCTACAAGACCAAAATTACTATATATATATATCTCTCTGGTTTCCCTATGTTTTCTTTTCTCAGTCCCATGGAAAGCTTTTCTTTTTTTGAGTGTTTCTGAAATATTTCTAAGCATATTCTTGCCATATTTTCTAACTGTAAAATTTACATGAAATGGAGTGTTTGAGGAATTAGGTACCTGGTTCGTTGAATTTTCAGGATTACAACAAGTAACGACAAAATTTTTTTTTCCTCCTCTCTGGTTGTTTATATTTTCCACAAAATGTACGTGTTCACATTTCTGTCTTAGGAAATAGAATGTGGCCACCAAAATGGAGTCACTTTGACCTTTCCCGATGTTTCACGACATTCCATTAGTGCCGTAATTCTGAATATCAACTTTAACTGTTAGAGCTGAAAGTAATCTGGTTCCATTTCTTTATAGGCTGGAAAAGTGAGGCCTGGAGAATTTGACAGCCTTCCAATACCCATCAATGGCAACTCCAGGCCCAGGGTAGTGGTTAAGTTACTAGACTCAGAAATCAGGCCAGCTTGAGGCCTGTCTTTGTTCCTGGCCAGCTCTGTGACTTTAAAGCTTCAACAGCATCAAAAGCTTGCTCAGTTTTTTCAGCGAAATGGGCTTAGATGAAGAATTAGTTCAGTTTCCACCACTAAAATGGTAATAAAAGTATTACTTCCCTATCTAAATAAATTTCTACAAACTTAGTGTGACTTAAGGCAACACACATTTATTATCTTATAGTTCTGAAAGTAGACATTTGAAAGGGCTAAAATCAGGCCAGGCATGGTGGTGGCTCATGCCAGCAATCCCACCACTCTGGGAGGCCGAGACGGGCAGATCACCTGAGGTCAGGAGTTCCAGACCAGCCTGGCCAACGTGGTGAAACGCTGTCTCTACTAAAAATACAAAAACTGGACGGATGTGGTGGCGCATGCTTGTAATCCCAGTTCCTCGGGAGGCTGAGACAGGAGAATTGCTTGAACCCAGGAAGTGGAGGTTGCAGTGAGCCAAGATTGCACCATTGCTCTCCAGCCTGGGTGACAGAGGGAGACCCTGTCTCAAAAAAGAAGAAGAAAGAAAGAAACAGAAAGAGCGAGAGAAAGAAGGAGAGGAAGGAAGGAAAGAAAGGAAAGAAAAGAAAGGAAAGAAGGAAAGAAAGAGCCCAAATCAGTGTGTCAGCAGGGTTTTGAAGGCCTTAGGGGAGAAGTCATTTTCTTGCTTTTTTCACCTTCTGGAAGCTGCCTGCATTCCTTGGCTCATGGCCCCACCTTCGTCTTCAAAGCCAGCAACATTCTCCTAGGTCTTTCTCAAGCTATAATCTCTCTGGTTCTCTTCTAAGCTCCTCTTTCCCATATGAGGACCCTTGTGACTATGTTAGGCCCATGTGGAAAATTTAGGACAGTCTCTGCATCTGCATTTCAACTGATGATGACCTCAATTGCATCCGTAACTTTAATTCTCCTTTGCTACACAACTTCACATATTCACAGGATCCCAGGATTAGGATGCGAATGTCTTTGGGGGCCATTATTCTGTGTACCACAGTCTAGCATTAGAATGAAATTATTTCATAGGTCTGGTTTGAGAATTTAATTGTCTATAGATTTGAAAATTGCGATAGAGATGAAGAAGGTGGGCAGGCCTGGTGGCTCATATCTGTAATCCCAGCACCATGGGAGACTGAGGTGGGTGGATCACTTTAGGTTAGGAGTTTGAGATCAGCCTGGGCAACAAAGCAAGAATGTGTCTGTACAATTAATCAATCACTAAAATATAAACAGCACTCATAGAAAATGCTTCAGTTAAGCATACACAGGACTTTGAAAAAGCAACTATAAAGCAGTTTTTGAAAAGATGAAAAAGGTAGTAATGATGATATATTTTGTAGAACTGCATGCGCTAGGCAAAACCATCACTTTACATGTAGTTCCTCATTTATCCTTGAGAATAAGTCTATAGAGTCAAGTGCTCATTAGATCACTGTTGTACAGGTGAGAAAACTGCAACTGAGAGGGATTCGTTTACATGTCCATAGGGCATGAAACCAGGCATTTCAGGATGAGGATTTGAATCACACTTGCTTTATTCTAATCTTGATGTATTCTGCACGATGGTTATTATTATCACTATCATGAGAAACCAGATCTGTCACTTCCAAGCCAAGTGTTCTCTAACTGTTGCTACCTACCTGCTGTTACTAAACACGCATGCATATCTGGATACTGTAGAAACCCCTCACTTACATAGTTGCTAAAACATTAACTTTGGTGTTACCAACTTCACTGGCCTCTACTTTCTGAATAATTTCTCTGATTTCCGCTACCCCAAAACATAATATTGTATACAACATCTTTGAATATTTTTGTTTTTATTGTATATCACCCTTACCAGCCCCTTTTTTTCTTTCAGGACATTTGCAAATCGCTTTGGTGCCATCGAATAGGCCACAGGTGTGAGACCAAGTTTATGCCTGCAGCGGAAGGGACCGTTTGTGGCTTGAGTATGGTAAACTGCATACTTGTTAGTTTTTAGCTCCAGAAATTTGATAAGGCATAGAATTCAAACTGTTTGTGTTGTGACCTTAGGATGGAATGCTTTGGCATTTTATGTCTCTGACTCCTCTTTATATTAACCAACATTATGTAGGAGCAATTATAAAGCTTAATGCTAACATAACCCAGATAGCTCAATTGTTTCAGAAGATTTTTTTTTTCTTTTTTCTTTGTCTTGCTGTTTTAGATGGTGGCTTGGCTCAAAATATCTCTATTTCAGTGAGCTAACAGGTTTCATTACATACCATTTTCCTTTTAAACTTACGGTATTTAAAAAGTCTCAGGGATCAGATGTCTTGTTAGTCAAGAAATGACTGTCCCTCCAGACCAAGGCTTCTGCTACTCAGCTCAACTCACAGGACCTGTCATTGAGCTTCTGACATGCCCTATAGATTCCCATCATGTACAGTGACTTTCCTATGGAAGGGTAAGAGATTCCTCCACCTAGTGTGTACCTAAGGTCCTTTCGCTGGTGAGCATCTTCTACCCAGAGAACCACCTCCATTTTGAAAGATTATGGGAGATCTCAATATTTTGAATGAAGAACTCTCATATATTTCTATTTTTCTTCCTCTTTCCCAATAGAGTTTGGAGGGAGGGCAGGTTGCATTTGGGCTACTAGTAAATGATCCAGATTTGGGGAGTTCATTTGAAAGACCAATCAAAGAGGAGCTATGAATGACAAGAGATAATGAGATGTTACAGGTTTGCTGATCTCAATTATTGACTCTGTCTCAAGGCAGTATAAACCTATACAGAAAAAAATGGTCATTGGTTGTTTAAAGTTATTTCAAGGCTGGGTGTGATAGCTCACACCTGTAATCCCAACACTTTGGGAGGCTGAGCAGGGAGGATTGCTTGAAGCCAGGAGTTCAAGAACAGGTAACATAGCGAGACCCTATCTCTACAAAATATTAACCAGGCATGGTGGTGCTTGCCTGTAGTCCCAGCAACTTGGGAGGCTAAGGGAGGAGGACCGCTTCAACACAGGAGTTTGAGGCTGCAGTGTGCTGTGATTACACCACTGTAGTCCATCCTGGGCCACAGAGTTAGGCCCTGTCTCTAAAAAAGGTATTTCATTCCACAATAATTTATTGACTACTAGATATGGGGAACAGGTGACTCTGGGGATATAGAGATGAATAAACCACAGTTGTATTTCTTTAAAAATTTACAGTCCAGGCGGGGCACAGTAGCTCATGCCTGTAATCCCATCACTTTGAGAGGCCAAGGTGGGTGGATCACTTGAGGTCAGGAGTTCAAGGCTAGCTTGGCCAGCATGGTGAAACCTTGTGTCTACTAAAAATACAAAAATTTGCTGGACATGGTGGCGCATGCCTGAAATCCCAGCTACTTGGGAGGCTGAGGCATGAGAATTACTTGCATCCTGGAGGCAGAGGTTGCAGGAAGCCGAGATTGTGCCACTGAATTCCAACCTGGGTGACAGAGCGAGACTCTCTCAAAAATAAATTAAAAAAATAAAAATTTACAGTCTAGTAGGGGAAACACATACAGAAGCAAATAACGAATTCTCTCTTTAAACACACCTTCTCTAAGCAGTAGTTGCTATCAGGGCCCAGATGAAATGAGAGATGAATCTTGCTTGAGATTAGCTATGCACTTAAAATAAACCACAACAAGTGTGTGCATCAAGATGGTTGTTGGAGTTTGAGTTAAAGTTCTTAAGTTGGATGATAGAAAGGACTTTTCAGAGAGAGGCCAACATCAGAGGCAAAGGCACAGATTTCTGATATTTGTTAGGACGCTTATTCACTATCTCTTAAAAAGGCTTGTAATTTTTAACTCTTTATTTTAAAGAAAATGAACATTTTAAAAATTGAGGAGTTATGTGCAATTTTTAATCTGATAGTGGTCTTAGGAAATCCCAAGGAGGACTGTTCTTGAAAATGTTAATAGAAATGTTATGGCCATGATGATACAAAACAATGAATTAGTGGAATAATTTAAAATATAAATACTGCTCAAGTCATTTTGACTTTTGAGGCATTACAACTTAGAA
>NW_012103920.1:6282647-6333629 GCF_000951045.1 Mandrillus leucophaeus
GGTATTTAAAAAGTCTCAGGGATCAGATGTCTTGTTAGTCAAGAAATGACTGTCCCTCCAGACCAAGGCTTCTGCTACTCAGCTCAACTCACAGGACCTGTCATTGAGCTTCTGACATGCCCTATAGATTCCCATCATGTACAGTGACTTTCCTATGGAAGGGTAAGAGATTCCTCCACCTAGTGTGTACCTAAGGTCCTTTCGCTGGTGAGCATCTTCTACCCAGAGAACCACCTCCATTTTGAAAGATTATGGGAGATCTCAATATTTTGAATGAAGAACTCTCATATATTTCTATTTTTCTTCCTCTTTCCCAATAGAGTTTGGAGGGAGGGCAGGTTGCATTTGGGCTACTAGTAAATGATCCAGATTTGGGGAGTTCATTTGAAAGACCAATCAAAGAGGAGCTATGAATGACAAGAGATAATGAGATGTTACAGGTTTGCTGATCTCAATTATTGACTCTGTCTCAAGGCAGTATAAACCTATACAGAAAAAAATGGTCATTGGTTGTTTAAAGTTATTTCAAGGCTGGGTGTGATAGCTCACACCTGTAATCCCAACACTTTGGGAGGCTGAGCAGGGAGGATTGCTTGAAGCCAGGAGTTCAAGAACAGGTAACATAGCGAGACCCTATCTCTACAAAATATTAACCAGGCATGGTGGTGCTTGCCTGTAGTCCCAGCAACTTGGGAGGCTAAGGGAGGAGGACCGCTTCAACACAGGAGTTTGAGGCTGCAGTGTGCTGTGATTACACCACTGTAGTCCATCCTGGGCCACAGAGTTAGGCCCTGTCTCTAAAAAAGGTATTTCATTCCACAATAATTTATTGACTACTAGATATGGGGAACAGGTGACTCTGGGGATATAGAGATGAATAAACCACAGTTGTATTTCTTTAAAAATTTACAGTCCAGGCGGGGCACAGTAGCTCATGCCTGTAATCCCATCACTTTGAGAGGCCAAGGTGGGTGGATCACTTGAGGTCAGGAGTTCAAGGCTAGCTTGGCCAGCATGGTGAAACCTTGTGTCTACTAAAAATACAAAAATTTGCTGGACATGGTGGCGCATGCCTGAAATCCCAGCTACTTGGGAGGCTGAGGCATGAGAATTACTTGCATCCTGGAGGCAGAGGTTGCAGGAAGCCGAGATTGTGCCACTGAATTCCAACCTGGGTGACAGAGCGAGACTCTCTCAAAAATAAATTAAAAAAATAAAAATTTACAGTCTAGTAGGGGAAACACATACAGAAGCAAATAACGAATTCTCTCTTTAAACACACCTTCTCTAAGCAGTAGTTGCTATCAGGGCCCAGATGAAATGAGAGATGAATCTTGCTTGAGATTAGCTATGCACTTAAAATAAACCACAACAAGTGTGTGCATCAAGATGGTTGTTGGAGTTTGAGTTAAAGTTCTTAAGTTGGATGATAGAAAGGACTTTTCAGAGAGAGGCCAACATCAGAGGCAAAGGCACAGATTTCTGATATTTGTTAGGACGCTTATTCACTATCTCTTAAAAAGGCTTGTAATTTTTAACTCTTTATTTTAAAGAAAATGAACATTTTAAAAATTGAGGAGTTATGTGCAATTTTTAATCTGATAGTGGTCTTAGGAAATCCCAAGGAGGACTGTTCTTGAAAATGTTAATAGAAATGTTATGGCCATGATGATACAAAACAATGAATTAGTGGAATAATTTAAAATATAAATACTGCTCAAGTCATTTTGACTTTTGAGGCATTACAACTTAGAAATTGTAACTTAAGGATTAGTGCTTTTTGTTTTTGTTTTTTTTTTTAAATTGAAAAAGCAATCGTATTACCTATAAGGGATACACAGGAAAATAATGAATGAGAAAAATAAGTGATACATCACTGAGGTCTAAAGATTGATTACATAAGCACCTCAGGTATCTACGTTCCATGGGGAGTAAAATGTACTTGTGTTAGGCTTCAGTAAACAGAACATGAGATAAAGTCAGAAGTAAGAAAGCAAATGTCTTGATATCACTGCCACGCCACGTTATTTTAAAACACCAGGCTACAGTTATATAGTGGTGAAAAGCTCTTAACTGTAATGTCATGTTCAACAGAAAGCATCTTAATAAGTTCCATCCATCATCACTCCAGTGAAATAATTATTACACTCATATATGGGTTCCTCAGATTCTTCCTTCACCAGGAGATATAACTGGCTGCTTGTTAGACTGTAAATTTCATGAGGGCCAGTGCCCTGGTTTTACTCTTGTTTCATCTGGAGTGTCTGACACACAGTAGCAGGTACTCAATGTTTCATTTGTTTCTCTGTAACTGGAACCCAACTTTGTCCTTCCTCTTCCTTTTCTAGTCCTTTGTCCTTCGGCGCTATTTGTACTGTGAATACTCAGCCAACATGTGGCAGTATGAAAGCCACTTACTTTTTTATCTAGAGATACGTGTACACGGAAAGACAGGTTTGTACATGCTGTCTATAAAAAGATACTGGCCCAAGTCATGGCCATTCAATTGGAAATTAGATGTAGTGCCAGAAATATGTATGCTGGGCCTGAGCATGGTGGCTCATGCCTGTAATCTCAGCACTTTAGGAGGCCTAGGCGGGCAGAGCGCTTGAGGTGAGGAGTTTGAGACTACACTGGTCAACATGGTGAAATTCCATCTCTACTAAAAATACAAAAAATTACCCAGGCATGATGGTGCATGCCTGTAATCCCAGCTACTCAGGAAGCTGAGGCAGAAGAATTACTTAAACCTGGGAGTTGGAGGCTGCAGTGAGCCGAGATCGTGTCACCGCACTCCAGCATGGGTGACACAGTGATAATCTGTCTAAAAAAACAACAAAAAAAAAAAAAGAAAAGAAAAATATGTATGTGTGAAAAGATGGAGCTGGGCACAGTGGCTCACACCTATAATCCCAGCACTTTGGGAGGCCAAGGTGGGTGGATCACCTGAGGTCAGGAGTTCAGGACCAGCCTGGCCAATGTGGTAAAACCCCGTCTCTACTAAAAATACAAAAATTAGCTGGGCGTAGTGGCAGGCGCCTATAGTCCCAGCTACTTGGAAGGCTGAGGCAGGAGAATCGCTTGAACCTGGGAGGCGGAGGTTGCAGTGAGCCGAGATGGCACCACTGTACTCCAGCCTGGGCAACAAGAGAGAAACTCTGTCTTAAAAAAAAAAAAAAAAAAAAAGATGGATAAACTTACAGGTGTACATATTGTAAATTTTCATTTTCTATGTAGAATTTTACCTATACATGTGAATGTGTGCAAATCTGCATGTACATTCCTATATATTCCTGATTTCTACACTGATTAAAAAGCGAAAGGGAAACAATCTGATAGCAGCCTAACCTAATACTAGAATGAATACTGAAGTAATAGAACATCAAATTAATTGAATGACTGGAAGAGATCTAAACACATTTTCCAAAAAGAAATTAGATTAGAATTAAGGTACATTGGTCAGTAATTTGCCTCCAAGATGAGAAGTAGAAGTGTCCTGCTTAGAAGTTCTGGCTACTGAGTTAAATCCAGTCTCTTATACTTGCATAGTTACTTGAATAGCTCTGTTTGGGTAGTTTGTGTCACTCTGAGCAGGTTAGCTAGTATTTCTTTGCTAAATTTCTCTTACTGAGAAAAATGGTTTTTAACTCAGTGCTTTGCAAGGATTAGATGAGATACTGCATGTGAAGCTGTCTGCACCATTTTTGGCACATAGGAGCAACTTGATAACCTGTGGCTGCTGCCGCCGTTACTGTTATTGGCTATTGTAATTTTGTCTCAGCCGCTGAACTCAGTCCAGTAGAGTCCTCGTGATTCCTGGTAGAAAAGATGCATGCTTATGGTAGACAAAATCCTCAGATGACCAATTGCCTTCCCCAAAAAGTTCTCAGTAGTGTTGTATGATTTCATGCAAACTCTGAAATGGCAATTAATCCAGGGAAAAGAAAAATGAAAAACAGAAGAATTAATCAGCACATGGCAAGAATTTGAAGAAAGGAAGCAATATCTTAACCTAGACAAAGTGCGCTAGCAACCAAACCACACAATAAACAGTCATGAAGCCAAATGTCTCACAGGGGAAAAATGAAGATTTGAAAGTAAAACAACCTTCCCATAATTCTGTAACCGATCCCCCGATTCCTCAGCAAAACCTGGCATGGTCCAAACCCCAGCCCTTTGGATCTAATTGCAGAGGCCTTTAGAAAAGAGCAGTTATGCTAAGTCATGCAGAACTTGCTCATAATCAAAGCACTGCAGGGGTCGGGGGTGGGGGGTAGGTAACAACAACAAAAAAACAAAACAAAAACTAAAGAAACACTACCAGAGGCTAATGCATCCCCTGGGGAGAGATGACCAGGAAAGCCGGGAATTTGTTACAAAGGAGAACTAAAATGGAAAGGTTAGTACAGAAAATAGCTCTCCATCTAGCTTGTACAGATCATGGGCAAATGAAAGTCCCTGGGCTAATTCATCAAAGACACTGAAAGAGCTCAAAGTCATCAGAGCATCTGAAGTGGGCACCTTTTATGTAGACAAAAGGAAAAAGGATGCTATCTGAAGAGAACAATTTGTATAGACTGACTTGTTTAGTTTCATAAGAAATGCTCTATAGTGATGGGTTTGGAATAAACAAAAATATAATGTATGTGTAATTGTATCTGTGTTATGATAAGATAATCATTCAGAATGATAAATTGTGTTAATATCTTACCTGTTACTTCTTGAATGAGTGATCCCAATTGTTTATTCAGAATGATAAATTGTGTTAGTATCTTAACTGTTTCTTCCTGGATGAGTGATCCCAATGGTTCTTTCAGTAGCGTTGTCTCTAAGTGGCAAGGCAGGCTTCATTGTAACTTTATACTGACTCCCTTGGCTGGTAGGTGAAATCTTATCATCTGAACATGTCACCTCTCCAGCTCACAAAGCGTATCATACTCAGCCTGTTGGTGAGCAATGCTACCTCTCTACAGATGTCACCCTTTCAGAATGTATGTGGTCAATGCAGAGTAGTTGAGTGTTTTTAGAGCACAGCAAAGGAATTTATCAAGGTATCAGGCATTTTCCTTTTCTCCCAACAGACCTGTTTTTCCTGTTACTGTGCAGGTGTTGGCAACTCCCTGTGCTTTCCCAGGTGGTGTCTGACAGGAACCATCTTAAACGTTCTTTTCACAGTGGTGTCGGCAAGGCCAGTGCGTAAAGTTTGGGGAGCTGGGGCCCCGGCCCATCCATGGCCAGTGGTCCGCCTGGTCGAAGTGGTCAGAATGTTCCCGGACGTGTGGTGGAGGAGTCAAGTACCAGGAGAGACACTGCAATAACCCCAAGTAAGGCTCCAGCAGAAAAGTAGTTTTTGCAAGGCATTAACCTTCAGCCTGTCACACACCGGTTTTTCTTGTTCATACTTTAATAAGTTTTTTGAATTTTTAATTATTTTGGGTACATCATAGTTATACATATTTATGGGGGTACATGTGATGTGTTGATGCAGGTGTACAATGTGGAACAATCACATCAGCATAATGAGATATCCATCACCTCTAGGCTTTATTGTTTCTTTATTTAAAAACATTCCAAAATCATTTCTTTATTAGGCACATTTCATGGTTTCAGTTATTTTAAGATATGCAATAAATTATTGTTAATGATAGTCACCCTATTTGTGTTACTGAATACTAGATCTTATTCATTCTAACTTTTTTTTTGTACCCATTAACCATCCCAACATTACCGTTCTCCCTCCCCACTGCCCTTCCCAGCTCTGTCAATCCACTCTCTAGCTCTAGCTCTGAATTCAATTTCTTTTTTTTTTTTTCTTTTTTTTTTTAGCTCTCACATGGGAGAAAATGCAATATTTGTCTTTCTCCATTTGGCTTATTTCACTTAATATAATGTCGTGCAGCTCCATTCATCTTCACTATGCTACCAACTTAAATTGTGTTGTAAATTAAATTAAATTAAATGTTTTCCAAGCTTCCATCACATTGATCACAGGATTTCATTGTTATAATGGCTGAATAGTAATAAATAGGATTCATAGTATGAAATAGGATTAATACTATCATAATAGGCTGAATACTATTAATTTGAATAATACTATTATACTATATTATATATAATTACTCTTCATATATAGCATATACAATACTATATCGTATATGTGAGACTATATATAATAGTATTAATATATAGTATCTATACTATCTAGTAGCATTAATAGGATGAATGGATAAAGAAAACATGGCACACTATTCAATTATGTATATGTGCCACATTTTCCTTATTTATTCATGCATTGAGGGACTCTTAGGTTACTTCCGTGTCTTGGCTATTGTGAATAATGCTGCAGTGAACATGGGAATACAGATATCTCTATACACTGATTTCCTTCCTTTCGGGTATTCCTTCCTTTTGGGATTGCTGGATCATATGGTAGTCCTACTTTTAGTTTTTTTGAGGAACCACCATACTAATTTACGTTCCCACCAACAGAACACTGTTTTATTTTTTTGGTATTTCTTTTTTTATGTTATTTTACTTTAAGTTGTGGGATGCATGTGCTGAACGTGCAGGTTTATTACGTAGGTACATATGTGCCATGGTGGTTTGCTGCACCTATCAACCCATCATTTAAGCTTTAAGCCCCACATTCATTAGGTATTTGTCCTAAAGCTCTCCCTCCCCTTGCCCCCCACCCCCCGACAGGCCCTAGTGTGAGAAAACACTGTTTTAAAGTGCCATTTTCTTCCCTCCAGTTAGTAACAATCAACCAGAGTTGTACTGTTCGCATGTAAAGTCCATGTGTACCGAGGGAAGGTGTGGTGGGCAGAAACCAAAACACAGCAAAGGAGTCATTGTCTGTGGGAATGTGATGATCCAGTAAGACTCTGAGCTACTCTATTCATCTAAACTAGGGTTCTACCATCATATAATTAAATACTTGTGATACTGTAGAACAGAAAAGTTTGGCCGGCAAACCTCGTGAGTCTCTCAAACGGGTGAATTGCAGAAAGTATGCTGATTTTTGCCTTGCAGGAATGTACATCAACACGTGTTGACAGATCTGCCTGACTTTTCAAGAGAAACCAGAAATACGGAAAAATGCTGCTTGTGAAATTTCCCAATTTTAAAAATATTAACAGCAAATTCAATTTTCTTTAAAGACAGAAAAACCCGCTGTGACAACTAGTCCGATCAGCTGTGGATTGAAAGTGGCCTGTGGTCACCTGTGGGCGCTCTTTGGTCTGGTCATACTGGAATCTGAACTGCAGTTTGTGCTCTGTGAACATGAAGGTGGTTTCATGTTACTTTTTTTTTCTTTTAGACGGAGTCTCGCTCTGTTGCCCAGGCTGGAGTACAGTGGCACGATCTCAGCTCACTGCAAGCTCCGCCTCCTGGGTTCATGCCATTCTCCTGCCTCAGCCTCCCAGGTAGCTGGGACTACAGGCGCCCGCCACCACGCCCGGCTAATTTTTTGTATTTTTAGTAGAGACAGGGTTTCACCTTGTTAGGCAGGATGGTCTCCATCACCTGACCTAGTGATCCACCTGCCTCGGCCTCCCAAAGTGCTGGGATTAGAGGCTTGAGCCACCGCGCCTGGCCGGTTTTATGTTACTTTTATATGCTCTAACTCCCACATGAAACACATGTGAGATGTAGATTTTCCAATTGGCAGGATGATGTAGAGAGAGCCCAGGTTTTGGCGATAGATAGAAAGACTCTAAACCGTGTGTCTGCCACTTCTTAACTCTGTGGCTTTGTAAAAGTCATTTGACCTGGGTTTATGTACAAAAAAATGTAGAAGATAACCTTGGAAGGTTGGATGAGGATTAGAAATTGCATCTGTAGGATGCCTGACAGACTGGGGAACATTCCTGGGCATTCAACAAAAGGTTCTGGGATCTGTGTGGTTTTTATCATCCTCATCCCAAGCTCACCGGGAGGACGGGGTCACAGAGGTCAACCTACCAAAGGGGCGTGGAGAGGCAGAGCCTTTACTGATGACACTGACCTTTGAAGAATGTGATGGGGTAAGAAGAATGTGATGGAACCTTGGAAAACATTTAATTTACAACACGATTTAAGTTGGTAGCATAGTGAAGAGGATGAGAACATAGACTCTGAAGTTTGACAGACCGTTTTTGCATCCTGACCCTAACACTTCTGATCTATGACCATAGACAACTTAGTCTTCCTGCTCCAGATTCCTCATTTATAAAAACGGGATAATGATAGCACCTACGTCAACTGAGTTAATGTTTGTAAAGTGCCTTAGAAAAGGGTTTGACATGTCATTAACATTGCATAACTATTTGGTAAATTGAGAAATAATGACACTAGAGCAAAAGGAAATTTTTAAAAAAATGAATAGTACTTCATTTGAATCAGCAGTCTGAGTTAGATAAAAAGTCAATTTTTTTCCCCAAAATATAAAGCAGAATTTGGAGACACTTGGACCATCACGTGTCAGGTGCTACTTGGAATATCGCAGGCTAAAATAGATCTTTTCAATTTCAGCACTATTGACATGGGCTGGAAAATTCTTTGTTGTGGAGGTTTGTCCTGGACATGGCAAGATGTTTAGCAGCATCCCTGCCCTTGACCTACTAATGCCAGTAGGGTCCACTCTTCTTCCCCCCACCCACCAAACTGTGACAACCAAAAATGTCTCCAGACATTGCCAAATGTCCTATGTGAGACAAAATCATCTCTGATGGAGACTCACAGATGTAATCAGACCCAGTGACTGAATATAATGATAAGGAGGCTGGTGATGCATTTGCAACTTATACCGGGTTATTGTTTTAGTAACAATATTAAAACAATTAATGATGTTGTTTCAGTATCTCCTGGTTTAAGCAGGAGGGTAGTTTCTACCCTCCTGATACTTTGAATGCAACCATGTCTTAAGTTGAATTGTTAAAATCATCATATTACTTTGCATTTTTGAAGCATAGTTCATGGATCTGGTTTTCATACATTACAACATTTTACAATCTCGATATTTTCCCAAGAAAGACATAGATTACCTAATTCAATAGCTCTGCTGGTAAAATGCATGAATGACACCCCTGAGATTTAAATTAAAACCTCTCATATCTGTAGGATTGAGAGCTCTCATTATAATAGGGCATTGTTCATGGAAACAACATATTGTAATTTAGAGATGCCTAATAGAAGAATTAATCACTAATGTATTTTCATTCAGTGCAGTTTTATCATTTTAAACAAGATTAAAAATAAATCAGGATACTGTTTACTTTATGCATGAAGCCAAAAATAAGTAGATGATAGGTGATCCCGAGACAATTGAATTAATTGTTCTCTCTCTGTTCTTATTTCACTCTGTTGCAGTAATGCTGGTTTTTTCTCCCTGTTTCAAGTTATGGATTTCTTTCTTGCTTCAGTTTAAGTATTTGGTTCTATTAATATCGCTCAGTGTAGCCATTTTCATTGTCTCATCCAAGAAGCAGTGTGAGGTTTCTGTTTCATATAAAGGTGTTTTTCCCAGAACAGATTTTATTTCATAAAAAATGAATGATTCTTGGCTGATTCATAGATTTACCAATTTTTTGTTGACGGCTATCTGGCTCTGGAATGGCCAATGCCAGGCACACAGGGACGTCCTTTGTCCCATGTAAGTGGTAAACAATGTTAACTGATGGAAGCCCTGTTTTTCGCTGAGCCCTCCTATGCCTCAGGGACCTTCCCAATATCCTTCTGTAGGCATTTGTTCCAAATCAGGTTAGAACTGACACATGAGTTGAAACCTGCTGCCTAATCCAGTTATTTCACAGATGAATAACCAAGGGAGGCAGAGGGCCCCATTCAGAGTAGCAACTCTTGCTCAAGTCCCCATGCTGGTAATGGCAGAGTCAGATTAAGATCCCGTAGTCTTAATCCTTTGACATTTTTCGTTTTTTTCTGGTTATTTTTTTATTAAATTATCACCCCATAAGGGAGCCCTAGTGAAATTTCTATAAACTCTCCAAGAAAATTATTAGTGATGTGGCAAGGTGTTCTAGAACTTTCCTAAAACATGAGTCTATTTGAGAACGAATTGTCTGCTAACTCTAACGCAACTTAGCACATGGAGTTAGGAGGAAAATCATGGCCCCAGAAGAATAATTGAATCTAACTGGTGGTGTATTTTCCAACCAGTAATTTTGAGGCTCAGCTGGTTATCAGAATCACCAGCTGTGTTTTTAAACATACTGATTTCTGGATCTTCCATATCAGGTACTGTTATTGAGAAAGTGGGTGGAGGTCCCCAGGAATCTGTATATGTATATAGTTTAACAGAGCTCTCTAAGTGATATTAATACTTATCCAAGCAACACCATTGTAAATATTTATAGTCAGGACTTGATAAATGATGCAGAAGCAAATGCTGGTATGTTCTTTATAGCTGTCTAATATAAGGACAAAATCATGTGCCTAGGTTTTTGTTTTCTATTTCTATGTTTCTTTGTAATATTAAGGAACTTCTTACACCAAGACATATCATGATAGAATTTTCTGTTAAGTTAGGCTAACACTCATGTTCAAAGGTGCAAACAAATATTGTCTATATTTTTATGGAAATGTCCAAATGCTTGCCAGCAATTACTTTTGATCACTTTGACCATATCCCATAATTAAAAATGAAATGTAATAGTATATAAAAATCAGATCACATAATACTCAGCACAGGGTGGGTACTCAATACAAAAGCATAAGGCATTTATAAACAGTTATAATTTATTCTAACTCTGCCCTAGGTACTGCCCTACATTCTTTACAAAGGTTAGGTCAGTTAATTGTCACCGTTGTTCCTACTTTGCAAATGAGGAGGTTAAATAAAATCGCCTAAAATTAAGCTGGGAGGAGGCAGAGAATACTGTGTTTAAATCAGGGCCTGGCCAGGTTTGATGGATCATACTTATAATTCCAGCACTTGGGGAGGCCAAGGCAGGAGGACTGCTTGAGGCCAGGATTTTGAGACCAGCCTGGGCAACACAGACCTTCGTCTCTATAAAAATTTCAAAAATTTGCCAGGCATGGTGGCACATGTCTGTAGTCCTAGCTACTCAGGAGGCTGAGGTAGGAGGATTGCTTGAGTTCCGGAATTTGAGGCTGCAGTGAGCCAAGATTGTGCCACTTCTCTCCAGCCTGGGTGATAGAGCAAGACTCTGTATCAAAAATTAAAAAGAAAAAAAAAAAAGAATCTGCCTCATTGTAAAAGGCCAGCTCCCTAAACATTGCACGTTATTCATCTTTCTTTTCATGCCTGGCCCCATGGCCTAAGAACTCAGTTAAACGCAGGCATAGTTAAGTAGGAAAAAAATCCTGGAATGAGTCCACAGGCCTGAGCTTGAGCTCATCTCTGTTTCTTTCTAGCTGTGTGACCCTCCTTCAACAAGTTTTGTGAGCTCTTGTCAGCTGGTTCCCACTTCATCTATAAAAGGAGGACAATGGCTGTATGAATTTGGTGGTCTTTTCCACGTTACAAGTTCTATAAGTCGATAAAGTAACACCTTGCAGTCCTCTTTCCCTTCATTAACTTCATAGGGTCCAAATGAGGTTTGTTAAATCTCAGAGAGTCTTAAACTGAGAAATTAGTTTTAAATACGCCTTGTAAAGATGACCAGGAATATTGAGGCTATGATATAGCACTTTAAGATTTTTCTAAGTGCTTTTTAGATAATCATTTAAGAAGTCTTCAGGGATCTGATTTATCACAATGGCTGCTGCATGTTTAAGTAGTTGCTCTAGAGTGTTTTGAAATAGCATAAAACTCTCATTCTGGCAGTGTGACATTTCCCGTTCCTGTTGAATCCATTTTAGCATGCAGCTATAGGAGGACTGGATAAATTATGCTGAAGCAATTCCAGGGCTGTTTTAGAGCATACTTGTGCTTCCTAAAAAGACAAGGAATTTTAATCACATAAATTTATTAACCTGGAGCCGCCTTTCATGTTACATGTTGGCATCAAATCTTTATACAAGATGATCCATAGTTGAGTTTTGGCCTTCAGAGAAAACTCCAAATGGGAGGAATGAAAAGAAACCACAGCTCTGTGCACAGAGTAAGCTGGATACAATGATGTGGGTAATTTTCAATGTGGTGGTGCTCTTTTTTCCTTTATTTTGCTATCTGGTTTTTGCAGATTAGACTCTGCCTACCAAGATCTTAAAGAGCTTGCCTTTACATCATAATTATTTATGTTCTAATGGAATTCCCTACTCTGGAAATCCATTTCCCATTGTGCTTGGCAGGAAAGGAGTAGGCCACCTGCAAAGCTGAGAAGTGATTATGCTGATGAAAACAATAGAATGTTTTCCCTCTGGGTTCAGAATCAATCAGAAGGAACACACAACAGTCATATTATAATCAAAATATCTCAGTGACTGACAGCTGAATTGGGGAGAGCAGCAAATGGTGCTTTCTGTTCCTTCTCCCCAATGTGCTGACATTCTATGCAATAGCAGGTGCATGGCAAAGTGTGGGAAGATAATGAGAGTGTTAGAAAATGGGAGAAAGCTGGAGAGGTAGCTTGGGTCCATGTTTGAACAGCTTTTGGTGCCAAAAGATAGGGTGTGTGCATGTAGCACGCAAGCACACATATACAGTAAAAAAACATTTAGGTGTGTTTACAGATTTCCCTAACAGAGGAGCTAATATGATGAGGGTCAAGAAAATCCCTTCAGTTAGAACAGCAGTCTCCAGTTTCATCCAGGTTGCTGTGAATGCCATTATTTCATTACTTTTTACGGCTTAGTAGTAGTCCATGATCTATATACACCATATTTTCTTTACTCGTTGATTGATGGGCATTTGGGCTGGTTCCATATTTTTGCAATTGCAAATTGTGTTGTTTCTCAGGAATAGAAAACCAAACATTGTATGTTCTCACTTATATGTGGGAGCTAAGCTATGAGGACACAAAGGCATAAGAATGATACATTGGACTTTGGGGACTAAAGGGGAAAGGGTAGGAGGTGGCAAGGGATAAAAGACTACACATTGGGTACAGGGTACACTGATCGAGTGAGGGGTGCACTAAAATCTCAGAAATGTTTACTAAAGAACTTATTTATGTAACCAAACAACCTATTGAAATAAAAAAATTAGAAATTAAAAAATTGTTCTACCATAAAGACACATGCACATATATGTTCATTGTAACACTATTCTTTATAGCAAAGTCATGGAGTCAATCTAAATACACATCAACAGTAGACTGGATAAAGAAAATGTGATACATATACACCATGGAATACTATGCAGCCATAAAAAAGAGTGAAATCATGTCTTTTGCTGTCAGACAGATAGAACTGGAGGTCATTCTCCTAAGCCAACTTAAGGCAGGAACAGAAACCTGAATGTCACATATTCTTCCTTATAAATGGGAGCTAAACACTGAGTACATATGGGCACAAAAAAGAGAACAACGGACATTGAGGGTGGAGGGTTGGAGGTGGGAGAGGATTGAAAAACTATGTGTCAGATATTATGCTTATTACCTAGGCGATGAAATAGTCTGTATACCGAACTCCTGTGAGACGCAATTTACCTGTATAACAAAGCTTTACATGTACCCCTGAACCTAAAATAAAAGTTTAAAAAAATTTTTTTAATTAAAAAACAAAAGAATATTCTTTCAGGCTGGATGCAGTGGTTCACACCTGTAATCCCCACACTTTGGGAGCCTGACGGGTGTGGATCACTTGAGTTGAGGAGTTTGAGACTGGCCTGGGCAGCATGGTGAAACCACATCTCAACAAAAAGTACAAAAATTAGCGAGGTGTAGTAGTGCATGCCTCTAGTCCCAGCTACTTGGGAGGCTGAGGTAGGAGGCAGAGCCAGAGAGGTGGGGAGGCAGCAGTGAGCCGAGATCATGCCACTGCATTCCAGCCTGGACAACAGTGTGAGACCCTGTCTCAAAAATAATAAAAAGTAAATATTATTTCAACAGTGTTTAGGGAAATTGACAGAATGTAAAAATTAGATTGGTGATGGCAAATAAATTCGATTTAGCGTGCCAATTTTAATGAGTGAGCAGTGGTAAAGAAAAGAACTAGAAAAGAAGATTCCCTGATTGATTAGTTTGTCTAGCCTAGATTCAAGAAAGAAGGTGGTAAATTGTATCCTATGTACTTCCATTCCTGTAATAGACTGTGCGCATTTGCATACACTGTGGCAATGTTCATCCTGATTGCCTCTCTATTATGATGTGTGACTAACAGTGAACCCTTTGATTGCTAACATTAAAGTTCATTAATTTCATTTTTAGGCCTCAGTATGGTGGCAAATTCTGTCCAGGTTCTGGCCGTATTTATCAGCTGTGCAACATTAACCCTTGTAATGAAAATAGCTTGGATTTTCGGGCTCAACAGTGCGCAGAATATAACAGCAAACCTTTCCGTGGATGGTTCTACCAGTGGAAACCCTATACAAAAGTGGAAGGTAATGTGGTCTCTATGACATTCAAATAAGTCTCTATGTGGATAATAATGTGATTGAACAATACAGAAGAAATTGTTGCCCGTATCAAAGAGTTTCCATGTTTACCTTTCATTCCCCAGACCCATCCTGGCCCAGTGTTTCATTCCATGGGTTTTGTTTATTTTTCCACTATATATATTTTTTCCCATAAGATACCTCCTGTCTGCTACATCTGTAAACCCAAGGTTTCATATGTTTGGAATGTACTTATGTTTCTCAACTTACCTTTGACATTTTGGCAATTAAGTCTCCCAGGGATCTTAATTGAAATGGGTATGAAGTGTCCAGACCAAAAACTCATGAAACCATATATACCCCACAGAGGCACCATACACAGTAACTGACATGTCAGTTAATTACAAGCATGGGAAGGCCTGTTTGTAAAGTGTGTGCATGCATGCAGACACACACACAGAATCATAAATAAAAATTATACTAGGTTCTTGGTACTTACTATACTGAAAGTTATTATGGCTTGTATTTTACTTTTTAAATTAATATGTCTTTATTTTGACTGAATAATAAAACATCAGTTATAGCAGAACAGTTTAATGTAGTTGCTTTTACCTATGTAGAATAAGCTGTCATCATTCTAGTTGTTTCATTACTTCTATCCATTCGATTTATCAAAACGTATTCATGCTGTCTTGAAACAGGATTGTATGCGAATCCCAACTGCCCATGTGTAGACTGAAAAGAGACTAAGTTTAATGACAGTTCATGGGCTGTTCTGTGCAAAAGCTCGACATGAACCTATATTAATCAGTGATCATAAAGGAAGCTTATATAATTACAGGCATCATTATAACAACTAGAGCCTCCAAATCAAAAGTGAGGATTGTGCAGCTTTGCTCAGTATCAGCCCAGCCATTTCAGGAGCACTGATGTGGTTTTGGGTCATGACTGTTTGTCCATAAAGCATAGATAGAGACAGACATGACAGTTCCAAAGCTGTGTCTTAGGATGAAGTAATGAGGGACGTATAGAGGTTTACTGAGAAACGAGTTACATTCAAAACTTCAAAGAGCTATTGAATAGGAAGGATGTTCGATTTATTTCAAATTGCTTTAGAGAACAGAATTAATTCAAGGGCTGAGAACAATCTAGCCATATTATCTCCTCAGAGACACCTTCCTTGACAGCCTGTCAAAATATTCTTCCTTCATGTTGTTCTCTGAACGCTTTACCCCGTTTTATTCTTCATAGCTCTTCTCAGTGCATGAATGTATTTTTATCTAGTCATTTATTTGTTATCTTCCTCCCCACAAGAATTTAGGTTCCACAAGGACTAAGGCTTTTTCTATCTTGAGCTTGCTTGTATCTCCAGCATCTAAGAACAGCACTTGGTATATATTTATGTAATGGTTTTAACTTTTGAAATGAATGAATAAGTAACTGAATATTAACTGTCCAAAATGAAAATATACTCCCTCTGTAAGTAATAAGCTCCCCATCACTAGAGGCATTCTACCAGGAACTGAGTGATTTCAAAGGAAGGATGCTATACAGCAGGTCCCAGCAGATGCTGCAGTTGCTTCCAATTCCAAACTTGGAAGATTTCCTTTCTCTTGATTGTATACTCTTGCGAACCCATGCTTCCTGTCTGTGGTTCTTTCTCCATGACTCTGTTGTCCCTCCTTTTACTTCCTCTTTTATTCTTTGCTTTGGCTTCATGGATATTCCTTGGCCTTTATCACATTACGTCTTTCATTTAAATATAGTGTTTATGCAATCGGTCCTGTTATCACCCTTAAATAAATTCTGTGTTGAAGATATAAGGAGGAAGTTAAACAAATACATTTTGCAATTTAGAAAATGTTTGCTGGTTTCAAAGTTCTTTCACTAATTTTATTGCAGTTTTCACTGAGTAGGGAGCATGCGATTTCATTCATGCATGCGACAGATGTTTACTGAGCTCTTTTTGTGTTGGAGACACTTTGCTAGATGCATAGGAGAATGCATTGAATCAAACATAGACTCCCAGCCTTAGGATCTTACCTCTCAATGGAGGGAGACAGAAACGTTAAGGCCTTCTAGTCTCTCCTTGTCTCCTTTTGATACTTACATCAGGGGAGACTGACCATGACTTTAAGGTCTTGCGATATTCCTGCAGTTAAGAAAGAACAAAGGAAGACTTTGTTTATGAATGTGGCCAATCTCTATGCTACAGGAGTGAAGTTTTTTCCCTTCTTTCCTCTGTGTTTCTAATGGACTCATAAACTCACCCAGGAATCTGTGTTAAAGGGAAAAAAAAAAAAAGGGAACTTTCTAAAACTTGTTAATTCCTGGAAATGATAGAGAAAAGAAAGGGTATATAGGTCATCCAACTCCCTAATCTCATGTGCAGAAACTAGGAGGCATTAAATAAAGCTGCTATTTAAAAAAAAAAATAGATGAGAGAGAAACTTTCAACCCACCCACATATCTGCATATTTGAACTGTGATAATTTAAATCCTTTCATGTTTGAGTTTTGACTTTGTCTTTTATTGAGAGGTTTTATGAAGCACTATTTGCCAACTGTTGACACATTTGTAAAACTGCTGTTAGGGGTTATCGCTCAATATCGCCCACAGAAGGTCTCTTGGGAGAAACATCATCTGGAATTCCTGGCCAAGAAGAGCTCTTTCTATTTGAGAAATTGGCATAGGAACTCCTTTCTGATAACAAGAGCTCTATAAATGTATATATATATATTTTATTTTTGCCTCTGATATCAGAAACGTCTCAGGGATTTGAGGGCCAATAGAAGTTACCATTTTGTAGCTTTCGGGATGAGTTTATTTGCTTTCTCTTCATTTTTATGACATGGTTTTTTTTTTTTTCTATATATGTTTTACAAACATGACTAACCATATGACTTTTCTCCCTGGTGCCTAAAACCTTTTCTCTTAACAGACTGAGTAAATATCTAAAGTAATCCATGCCCTAAATCAAGGTCATCAAACTATGGCCTGCTGGCCAAATCTGGTGTGTATTTGTTTCATCGGGTTTTATTAGAACACAACAACACTACTTCATTTCTATGTTGTCAATGGCTGACCATCAGGCCTTTGAAACCTGAAAGATTTACTATCCAGGGAGGCTGGATAGTAACCCATTGATCATTTGTATGGTGACTATCCCTAAGGATGAGAAAAATAAAATTGTTACATATTACTCTTAAATTCGTTTTATATGGATTGTTAAATGGGACTCATGCTTTGAAAGTCACATAATATGGGCCTATATGTGCATACACACATGCACATATGCATATAACACTGTGCATAACATTTTCCATTTTCATCATGACAGCTTTCTCAGTAAATTTAATTCATCCTTTTGGCAATCGTATCATTTTTCCTTAGTTTCCTCTTGACCATTTCCTATCTTGATCTCTTTGCTTCTAGAGGAAGATCGATGCAAACTGTACTGCAAGGCTGAGAACTTTGAATTTTTTTTTGCAATGTCCGGCAAAGTGAAAGATGGAACTCCCTGCTCCCCAAACAAAAATGATGTTTGTATTGACGGGGTTTGTGAAGTAAGAGAATGTTTCTGCTTTGGAGTATATGAGCATGCTTGTGTTTCATCATATCATAGGTGTACTGTGAAGAGTGGTGTGAGAGTTGGTGTGTCTGCAGAAAAGCAGGTGGCATAGAGGGAAAGGGCAAAGTGTTTCACTGGATTTGAGCACCATGTCCTTTTTTTTTTTGAGACGAAATTTCACTCTCGTTGCCCAGGCTGGAGTGCAATGGTGCGATCTCGGCTCACTGCAACCTCTGCCTCCTGGGTTCAAGTGATTCTCCTGCCTCAGCCACCCTAGTAACTGTGATTACAGGTGCGTGCCACCATGCCCGGCTGATTTTGTGTTTTTAGTAGAGACGGGATTTCACCATGTTGGCCAGACTGGTCTTGAACTCCTGACTTCAGGTGATCCACCCACCTCGGCCTCCCAAAGTGCTGGGATTATAGGCGTGAGCTGCCACGCCTGGCCGAGCACCATATGTACATTCCTCATTTACTTGTTGCATGAGCCTTGTCCAATTATTTTAGTTTATTTTTCACTGTGCTTGCACATATATAGAAGGAGACGGTGCTATATCCTACTTTGCATAGGAGTTGTAAAAATGAAATAAGAATGTAAATAATAAACTTAGGCCAGGCGCAGTGGCTCATGCCTGTAATCCCAGCACTTTGGGAGGCTGAGACGGGTGGATCACGGAGTCAGGAGATTGAGACCATCCTGGCTAACACGGTGAAACTCTGTCTCTACTAAAAATAGAAAAAAAATTAGCCGGACGTGGTTGAGGGCACCTATAGTCCCAGCTACTCGGGAGGCTGAGGCAGAAGAATGGCGTGAACCTGGGAGGCGGAGCTTGCAGTGAGCCGAGATGGCTCCAGTGCACTCCAGCCTGGGGGACAGAGCAAGATTCCACCTCAAAAAAATAAATGTAAATAATAAACTTCTATTGCATGTGTACTAAGTACCTTTACTACACGATGAGAACTTCACAAATGTATTTTGAAATACTACTACTATTTGTCCCCAGTTATTTTTCCTTTCACTTTGATTGCTCATTTTCTTTTCCATTTTAATTTTAGTTTGAGCCCTTTGATCTTTTAAGGGTGTGTGTTTGTACACATGCATGCATGTCTATTGCCAGCATTTTTATGTTGGAGTCACACAGCTGGCCTGAATAATCTCAGCTGATACTAGTAGCAATGGTGACTTCTTATTCCAGTTTCATCAGTGAAGAGCCTAAGCCTTAGATAAGTTATATAACTTGCCCAGTCATCTAATAATGTCAGGGTAGGAATTTCAACCCCAAGTGAGTCCAACTTGAAGCTATGATTCTTAACCATAAGCTCTACTGCTTCTCTAATGTTCTGTAAATGCAGAGAACCACGTATCTCTTAATTATTCCCAGTTTCTGGCTTCTCCGATCTTTGATTTTCTCATGTTTTTTGTTTTTGTCACAGCTAGTGGGATGTGACCATGAACTAGGCTCTAAAGCAGTTTCAGATGCATGTGGTGTTTGCAAAGGTGATAATTCAACTTGCAAGTTTTATAAAGGCCTGTACCTCAACCAGCATAAAGCAAATGGTGAGAGATGCTGCTGTTTGTTATTGCTAATGAGATACAACTTTTGCTACTGAACAAATTTGAGTCACGCCAAATGTGATTGAGCCTTTTACTAGTTCACTGGACACACCTAGTGATGGTGGCATTTGTCACTTGTGCAAGAGTAAGGGAGGATAGTTGTGAGGAATTTCGTCAATTCGTTACCTCGCAGAAACATACTAAATAAATGCCTTTCTGCTTTGCGTTTTTAGTATGCCGACCAGGCCCCTTGTATGTCCAAGTGCATTTGTTAAGCAAAGAAACATTGTGAAACTTTGGTGAACTCTATTCACAGTGTTAAATGAATATTTGAAGCAATTTTCTAAATATCTTGAGTAAAATTAAACTTTTGATCCCTGTTTTCTGAATTTCATCATTGAAGATACATGGCTCCAAGTTTCTTCTAGAAAGTTTTTTTTTTTTTTTTTTTTGAGACAGAGTCTCGCTGTGTTACCCAGGCTGAAGTACAGTGGTGTAATATCAGCTCACTGCAGCCTCTGCCTCCCAGGTTCAAGAAACTCTCCTGCCTCACCCTCCTGAGTAGCTGGGATTGTAGGCACCTGCTACCATGTCCAGCTAATTTTTGCATTTTTAGTAGAGATGGGGTTTCATCACACTGGCCAAACTGGCCTCAAACTCCTGACCTCAGGTGATCCGCCCACTTTGGTCTTAGGAAGATTTTTTTAAAATCTTCCTGAATTTTGTGGCCTTTTTTGGTCTGGGAAGGAGAAGAGTGTATTTCTTGTCCACAGAAAATATGCTTGGAAGGCTTTGGGAAGCCACATACATTTTCTTTCTAGTGTTCTTACTATTTGGAAAATGAAATCATTGATCATGTTTGCTTCATAGAGTAAAAATGAATTTAGCTAGTGATTCAAAAACCTCACTCTATAAAAATGAACACTACATGTCAGGGGCCATTTCTAGTCCCCTTTCAACAGTGCAGAGGGTAGAATTCAGACGTGTTCTCTTCTTTCCATTTAGAATATTATCCGGTGGTCATCATTCCAGCTGGTGCCCGAAGCATCGAAATCCAGGAGCTGCAGGTTTCCTCCAGTTACCTCGCAGTTCGAAGCCTCAGTCAAAAGTATTACCTCACCGGGGGCTGGAGCATAGACTGGCCTGGGGAGTTCCCCTTCGCTGGGACCACGTTTGAATACCAGCGCTCCTTCAACCTCCCAGAACGTCTGTACGCACCAGGGCCCACAAATGAGACGCTGGTCTTTGAGGTAAGCCCCTTCTGTGTATTCAGTTCTCAGTGCTTCTTGCTACGTTTATAGCGATGACTGCAATTTGAGCCAGATTAAAGAACTCCAATCCTTCTAGTTCAAAGGTGTTTCCTGGCCGGGCACAGTGGCTCATGCCTATAATCCCAGCACTTTGGGAGGCTGAGGTCAGGAGTTCGAGGGCAGCCTGGCCAACATGGTGAAAACCTGTCTGTATTAGAAATACAAAAATTAGCCAGGTGTGGTGGCACGTGCCTGTAATCCCAGCTGTTAGTCAGGGCTGAGGCAGGAGAATTGCTGGAACCTAGGAGGTGGAAGTTGCCATGAGCCAAGATCATGCCACTACACTCCAGCCTGGGCAACAGAGCAAGACTCCATTTCAAAACAACAACAAGAAAAGTGTTTCCTAATAGGCTAAATTACAAAGTAATGGGGAGAAGACAGTGATTCCATTTGGAGGAAGAGGACAGGAACCCAAAGGGCCTCTAAGAGGATGGGTAGATTTTCATATTTAGAGGCCAACCTTTCACCAATATGCTTGGGTTTCAAGAATGCCAAAGAATGTAGCAAGAATACTTTTTATATTATTCTGGTTTGTCTATGTATGCCATTTGGATGCTCCATTGTAGCTATTCATAACATAGGTCAACTGGACTAGGAGAAGGGATTAAGAGTAGAGAAAATGCTTGCTTGGGTGTCAGCAGAGTTTTGTCATACTGAACTATCATGATTTTGTAGGTTGTAGCTTCCCCATAGATAAGAAAAGGAAAAAAAGTGTAATAAAAATGATAATTAAAAGAACCAACATATCTGGAAATGACTCTGCAAGGCTGTTATCATAGAAACATTTTTTTTAGTCCTCATCATGTTTCTGAGTGCTTTTTCTCTGTTTGTAAAATGGGGCTGACTGTTGTCTCTTACAGGCAAGTGATTTGCTTTAGGTTGTCTAGAAATGATACTGAGCACTTACATATCCAGGTACTCTGATGTGTCATTTTAAGCTTCAGTTTCTTACCTGTGAAATCGAGGTGGAAAATGGACTTCACTAACCAGAAGAATAAGGAATCAAGTGTGAAAAAAGATTAAAAGACTTGCCTATCTCATACAGCCAGGAAAAAAACAGAGCTGAAGTGGAGTCAAAATATTTTCCACCTAGGAGTATGAGATCTATGTAACACTCAGATTACTGTTCTCTTCTCAAATAAACATAAGATCAAGATCAATGCAACTGTTATTATTATCATTATTATGATGACTATAATAGAGTAGGTTCAGGCATTCTGTGATCAGTTTCATGCATTCATTTCTTGAATGCCCACAACAACCTTAGGAATGTAGGTATTGTTACTTAATCCCCATTGTACAGATGAGAAAACCGAGCCTTAAAGAGATTGTGTTACATGTAAGTGGTAGGACTGAGGTTTGAACATAAATCTTTCTGACTCACTTGCCCACACCATTATCCTAATATATCACCAATACTGGCAAGGCTCAGCTACTTGTCATTATATGGTTTTTCTCAATGTGAAATGGTTGAACTCTGTGGGAGGTACAAAGCCTACTAGAGGTGGGGGATAGAGAGTTTGCTATTTGGAAACATCTGTCATCCAGATTTGAATTCATAAAACACTGAGAACATATCCGTGTATTTTGACCGACACTGACCTAGATCTGTGGCAACTAGAGGGTTGATCTGAAAAGTGACTATTAGGAAGATTGTGTTCATAAAGTTGTCTGATGATTTTTACTTGAAATAATTTATTTTCCTCTATCTTACATATGTTAATTCACGGAAGACTATTGGTACTTACTGCGTTCTTGGTGCTGAGGAAAGGGACATAGTGCTTGTTTTCTGGGCTGACAGCATGCTGTGTCCTCAATCATCTCGGGGTATTTTGGTCAGATAAGTGATTAATAAGGCAGTTTTTCAGAGGCAGCTACTTCTTTTGTCTAAACTGAAGCACTCAATTTATTATCTTTCTCAGTTCCATGCACAGTGGGACTGGATAATTCTTTGAACAAATACCATGTACCATGATATTGGTAATGACCTTCTGCAGCTCACAGTGGTTTATGGGGAAAGCAGTAGAAATGAATTTCTCTTACCCAGTGTGTGGGAGTTTGTATTCTGTGTGTTGAGTTATGGTAGGTGAAATCAGATGACATCTTGGTTTCCCTAATGGATTCTTAGATTTGCTAGAACTTCAGAAAGCAGAATAGTGAAAATGTCCATACATTAAGAAATCAACCGAGGCAGGTGGATCACTTGAGGCCAGGAGTTTGAGACCAGCTGGGATAACGTGGCAGAACCCCCATCTCTACTAAAAATACAAAAATTAGCTGGGTGTAGTGGTGCACGCCTGTAATCCCAGCTAGTCAGGAGGTGGAGGCAGGAGAATTGCTTGAACCTGGGAGCCACAGGTTGCAGTGAGCCGAGATGGCACCACTGCACTCCAGCCCGGGCAACAGAGTGAGTGAGACTCCGTCTCAAACAAAAGAAATCACTGCGTTCCTCTGTGTCACATGCACTGAGCTGCTCTTGTGTTTCACATTGACAGTAAACTGGGTGTATAGTAGTAGATAAACAGAAAAGAAAATCCTCCTGCTGTAATGAAACTTAGAGTGTTGGAGGGTACAGTACAGCATTACACAAATGAATATATAAACAAAGGCAGATGTATAGATTGTGGTAGGTTCTTTGAGAGAAAATAAAGTATAAGAAAAAAAAAAAAGAGGGAGACTGTTTGAATTAGAGAGTTGGTGAGGAATTATCTGAGAATTACCATGTGAGGTGAAACTTGAAGGATGAGAAGAACCAGCCAGGTAAAGAGTAGAGGAAATTCAGGCAGAGGAAGCAACAATTTAAAACCCCAGATGGGTATGGTGGCTCATCCCTGTAATCTCAGCACTTTGGGATGCTGAGGTGGGTGGATTACTTGAGTCCAGGATTATGAGATCAGACCGGCCAACATGGTGAAACGCTGTTTCTACTAAAAATACAAAAATTAGCCAGGCGTGGTGGTGCATGCCTGTAGTCCCAGCTACTTGGGAGGATGAGGCAGGAGAATCATTTGAGCCTGGGAGGCAGAGGTTGCAATAAGCCGAGATCGCACTACTGCGCTCCAGCCTGGGTGGTAGAGCGAGACTGTCTCCGAATAAATAAAACCTCATGTGGAGAATCAACTTAATATTTTAGAAGAACTAAAAAATAGGCGAATCTAACTATAGCATAGTGAGGAAAGAAAGTATTGAGGTGTGAGACGGGTATAGTGGGGGCGGCGGTGGCCCACAGCTAATATAAGCCATGGTAAGGAGTTTGGATTTCATCCCAATAACAACATCAGGATTTCAAGAAAGAGAGTGGTTTACACCATCCTGGCCAACATGGTGAAACCTCGTCTCTACTAAAAAATACAAAAATTAGCCGGGCATGTGGCGCATGCCTGTAGTCCCTGCTACTCGGGAGGCTGAGGCGGGAGAACCACTTGAACCAGGAGGCAGAGTTAGCAGTGAGCCCAGATCGCGCTACTGCACTCCAGTCTGGCATCAGAGCAAGACTCCGTCTCAAAAAAAAAAAAAATTCAACCAGGCTGCTATGTAAATAAGTGATTAAGAGGCAAGAAGCAAACTGGGGAAATAGGAAAATGGTTCTAGAATTCCACGTAAGGAGTGACAGACACTGAAACAGGTGGTGACTGTGAAGGTGGCAGGATGTGGATCTGTTTGCAGTGTATTATAGTAGAGAATTGGAAGCTAGAAAAGTTACTAGAGATGTATAAGAAATGAACTCTGAGAGAGAAAGATGTGGGAGAGTCTCAGGTTTTTTCCCCAAGCATTTGGAGGATGGTTTTACCACTATCATTGTCTTGAGGATGACTGGAAACAGGTTTAGGGATAAGGGAAAATTCCATTTTAGCCGCCATATATTTGCAATGTATCTTAGATATTCAAGAGTAGCTATCAAGTAGGCAATTGAGTATGTGTTTAATGCATGAAAAAAAGCCTTGGAATGAATATGCAAATCAGTTCCTAAAAATACCTAAAAGAGTATAGCAGTATATCATTTGTTAACTGAGCAGGGCACTTGGATCCAACTTTTCTCTGATAAGCTGCCTCTTGGGAGAAGCCAAATAATTGCAATATCCAGAATGTGCCTTGTGAAGAAATATTGAGCCTTGGTTGACACCACCAATAAAGAGGAGCACGCACCTGGCATGGAGAGGCGTGCTGGTGCTGGAAACAGGATCTTCACAGATGTGAGGGCATTTGTATGTAGATGCAAATCTCTCATCTAGTCTTGTATGTGTGCCCTGCACTTGCACACCCACAGACATGAGAGTGGAGATGCCCTCATTCATGGCAACAGGGATGGCATCCTAGCTGTTCTTCCTGCTGTTGCTCCAATCGTGTATGTTTCTATCCAGATCTTAAGGTATTTTAGATCTTTCTGAATCTCATACACAAGAGCTACGCAAATTCAGTTTACAGTAGGCTTTGCTACTTTATTCCCTTGATGATATTTGAGACCCTCTGTGGAGGCAACCAGAGAAACCCACTAAGTGCCAGTTTCACAGTTTTAAGACCACGCAATCTATTATTCAGATTTCAAAAGCATAGCATTTTCCATAACATCAAAGGACTATTAGTAGATGATAGAGAAATATTTTTTTTTAGGCCGTGGTGGTAGAAAATGAAGGGTTAGTCTCCAAGAGTAGTGATTAAGTAGTACTAGCCTTAAATATTTACTAAGGAAGAAGAGTAGCAGACAATTAAAAATAAAACACACAACCTCAGATTCTAAGATGTTCTACACACAGAATGGCTGAGAGTACAGACTCTTAACTAGCTATATAACTTGGGCAAGTTTCTTAATCTCTGTGTCACTTAATGTCTGTATTTGTAAAATGGGCAAACAATACCAGCTAATTATTAGGGCCATTATAAGGATAACCGAAGATAAGTTCAATGCCTACAAAGTACTTAGCCCATAATGTTTATTACTATTGCCATTATTTTGCCTTCTGAACACATCACATATATTTTATATATATATGAAACCTGAGACCATATTTAGCAAACTGGTGATCACAATCAAGTTCAGCCCTAGGCCCACATTGTATGTGTGTATATATATAATATATAATATATGAGATATATAGTGATATATTATACAAAATATGTATTATACAAAATATATGAGATATATAGTGATATATTATACAAAATATATATCATATATATCATATATGAGATATATATGATATAGATCTGTATATAAATATATAATATACATTTATATATTTGTATATAAAATATAAATATATATATATTTTGAGGCAGAGTTTGCTCTTGTTGCCCAGGATGAAGTGCAGTGGCCCAGTCTTGGCTCACTGCAACCTCCACCTTCCAGGTTCAAGAGATGCTCCTGCCTCAACCTGCCAAGTAGCTGGGATTACAGGCATATACCACCATGCCTGGCTCATTTTGTATTATTATTATATTTTTTTTAGTAGAGATGAGGATTCACCATGTTGGTCAGGCTGGTCTTGAACTCCTGACCTCAAGTGATGTTTTGGAGGATGGTTTTACCACTATATCATTGTCTTGAGGATGACTGGAAACAGGTTTAGGGATCTCCTGACCTCAAGTGATCCACCTGCCTCGGCCTCCCACAGTGCTGGGATTATAGGTGTGCACCGTGCCCAGCCATGTATAATATTAAAATGGACAAAATAGATTAATGCTTTAGTATCAGGTGACTTCTTACATACGAATTTTTGAAATTCTTAAGAAAACCTCTCGTCCCAGGAGATATTTGAGTTTGCAGCCTTGATCATGAGTTAACTACCATCATCTTTCTAACTGGAGATACCTAGTCCCATCACATGCCTCAAAGATCTCATACCACCTACTCGAAAGAAGCTGTCATTAGGAGATGTTCTCCCAACCCTCTCAGCATTTTTATTTGAGAGGAAGAGATAAGCAATTCCCAATCAAAATAGACTATGGCCAGGATAGTCTGGAGCTCAACAGTGAATCCAGCCCCTGATATTATATGTTAATTAAACCTAAGTCATAGGAGTTGAACTCTCCTATTAAAGATTTCTGGATTTTTTTTCAGTCATCTTTTAGATATATTGTGTTCTTGAAGGTACCCGTTTTAGAGAGCAGGACTTCATTAATTTTTGCCAAGGGGCTTTCAATCCACCTCAAAGCAAATGTACACAAACGAGGTTCTGTGGCTGAAAGTGAACCTGAATAGGGAAATGGGGGCACATGTGTCTCACAATCTCTGCCATGGGTACTCAGAACAAAGTGCAAATCACTCCTGATGAGAAATACGTTTTTTACCGCTTAATGACAACCATTTTCTCTGCTGTTTGTCTCTCCAGTTTTGTTCATAGACACAGAACCATTCCAGCAGGCTTCCACAATTCTGTTTGTGATTTAAGCTTTGTGTTAAACTGATATTATCTGCGGGAGAACCACAACAAAGAATGAGACGAGAAATGATGGAAAGTGTAAAACAGAGATGGAATTCCTTCTCACTTTCACCTTTAGACCCTGAAATCTCCCATTGTCTGTTGATCACATTAGCCAGGCCATTGACATGCTGTCACTGAACATTAGATAAGCTTCAAGCTGAGCCATTTTATTTGTGCTTTGTTTAATCCATGCACAGCTCCATATGTCATTCATCTACATGATTTAGCCCTGACAAAAACTAAACGTTTAGATTTTTCACCAGGTGTAAGATTTTTCCTGATAGTTACAAGTTATTTTTGAGATGGCCGGGCGCAGTGGCTCATGCTGGCAATCCCAGCACTTTTGGGAGGCTAACGTGGGTAGATCACCTGCGGTCAGGAGTTTGAGACCAGCTCAGCCAACATGGTGAAACCCTGTCTCTACTAAAAATACAAAATTTAGCTGGGCATGGTGGCGGGCGCCTATAATCCTAGCTACTTGGGAGGCAGAGGCAGGAAGAATTGCTTGAACCCAGGAGGCAGAGGTTGCGGTGAGCTGAGACTGTGCCATTGCACTCCAGCCTAGGAGACAAGAACGCAACTCCATCTCAAAAAAAAAAGTTATTTTTGAGGAATGGAAGATTGGCCTCCTTTGGTGATAGAGTTCTCTAAAACTGATCTGGTTCATCAATCTATCTCTTTGTAAATAATACAGTCAGCACCTTGAATGACAACAGTAACAAAGATAAGATGTAAGGACAAATGTTGAGTAGATCGAAATAAAATCATAAAAACAAAGTCTTCCCCAGGTTCAATTGGATATATATATCATATGTTTTTAAAAGTAATTATTTACTACTACATAAAAGAACTACAGCAATATCTCCAGTAATACAAAATTGTAGTTTCTCCACAGTGGAATAAGGTCATATTTGCTTGCTTATTGTTTTCCAAAATATTTCCTTATGCACTCATTCTACCAATAGATTCAAGAAGAACTTAATGTCCAAGGAATCTGACCTATCTGAAAACAATCTAGATGAAAACTTGTATGATTAATTGGACATGCCTTGCTTATATTTTTAAAGGAGTTATGGTTTCATTCAAAAGTTGCAAATATATTTGAAGCAAAAAAAAAAAAAAAAAAAACCCTCCAGTAACCTAGTATTTTGTTTATGATATCTTTTCAGATAATTTGGGTTAATGCCTTTGGTATTTAAATTACACTTTATTGTACTCTAGAGAACATCATCAAATTGCTGGTCAGTTTTTAGCTCATGCTTGTATCTCTCCAAAATGGATGGAACACAGATATTCTAAAAACATAAAATTATAATAAGCAATAAATTATATTTTCCCAAAACTGGACTGTATATTGATATCCAAGTGATCCATGGCTGTATTCTTTAAAGGAAGTTAAATTAAGTTCATAGGTCTTTCCATACAAGAAGTATGAATTGAGCCAAAATGAATACTTTTGGAGCCAAATATATATTTACTCCAATATAAAAATGTTAAATATTTTTTATAATCTTGTGAAATGCTAAAATCACTGTGGGAACCTACTAAAATGAAAAATGCTGTTCCATCCACAGAAAGAATAAATCTATGAATGAAAGCACTCTCTCTTTTGGTGACCTAAAATTATGGCATATTCACTAAGTCCTTATGATGATGTAAAATTCAGCAGAGGTGTATGCTTCCCAAAATGCATGAGGATGGCACTGTGAGATTAATGTTCCTCTTTTTTTTCCTTCATATGTATGACATCATATTCTCCCCATATCTTGCTAAATTTCATTGTCATCTGCTTTCATGTGTATTGATGTAGGTAATTATCAAAACAATGTTCTTCTGTTCACTTCCTCTCATTGTCTGGTTTAAAAAATTAAACATTCATTGTCCAGCCCTGTGTTAGATATTGGAGATGCATAAATGTTTAAGGTGTAAGAGGGGTCAAGTGCAAAAATTCCAGTACTTTGGGAGGCTGAGGCAGGTGGATTGCTTGAGCACAGGAGTTTGAGACCAGCCTGGGAAACATGACAAAACCCTGTCTCCATGAGAATACAAAAATTAGCTGGGAGTGGTGGTGCATGCCACTAGTCCCAGCTATTTGGGAGGCTGAGGAGGGAAGATCCCTTGAACCTGGGAGGCTGACTGCAGTAAGCTATGATTGTGCCACTGCACTCCAGCCTGGGTAACAGAGACCCTGTCTCCAAAGAAAAAGAAAAAAAAAGATTAAGACATAAATTATATCACCAAAACTTTATAGCCTTAAGTCTTTAAATAATGTAAAAAACAAGCGTTGGTACGTGGATTCCATTCTTTCAGGAAGCAACATGGGTTAGACAAGGAGCATCTGCATAAATAGCTGGGATATAGGTTGTTCTGCTACAAACTATGTGACTTTGGAAAAATCGCTGAAAGGATCAGAGTCCCAGTTTCCTCATTTCAGAAATGATTTCCCCAGGTGAACTAATGTCTTCCACTGTGTCCTATAGCACTGTCCTGAAGTACTTTTATAGCACCCCCAAACCCTGAGTTATCAGACAATGACTTAGTTATCATTGTAGCTTCCACAATTGATACAGTATCTGGAACATCGTGGGATGTTTAAGAAAATGTATTGAGTGAACAGCATCCAATGATAAAATTCATTCGTCCATTTAAATAGTGCAACCTTCTTTCAAATTGAAGAAATCTTCCATGGAAGCAAAAAATAAAATGAAAGGAGAGCGTCTTTCACTGAAGCCAGGAGTGAAGGGACCAGAACCCAGCCTGTCCTTACCCCATTTCAGCCCTGAAGTCCTCTGAAGATCCCGAGGCTTCTGTAATACACATTTTAAAAACCACTGTATTTGATCATCTCTTGAGACTGGCCTTGACAACCATATGGTTTAAAGTCAAGTGCCGCAAACAGCGTTTAAAGTAATGAAATTTGATCTCCTAAAATGCATTTGAGGAATCAGTGTGCTTCCTAAAACACTTGCTTTCCCAAAGTGAGTAACTTAAACCTAGGAAGTCACTGACCAGTTAGTTCACAGTGGACTTACCTCAATCTAGATGAATAGCAATTTACCCTTTCAGGGTGTTGAGTTTGCCGATCATTCCACTTATTTCCTGGTATTTTCTAGTACAAGGCAGGATAATACAATCCTTGAAATAATCGACTGCTGTCAGTTAACCCCAAGAAATAAGTGCATGGTTTGATGCCAAATAAAAGTGTCTTCTGCTTCTGGTTATATTTATATGTCAAAACTTTACAGAATGTCTTCATGGGAAGCTCAAAATTTAAGCTAAATAGAAAACAGAACTTCACTTTTATCACTAAGTCACATGCCAGTCCAATTTTAAAATGCAGTCTGTATTACAGACATCCATTCTCCTTGGATCCTTGGCTCTAAATGGTTTCAACATTTGAAACAGGTGGATGTCAATGTATACAGTACTGGCCCCACTGATTTCCTTGGTGGCAAAGGGAAATACCTAAGGGTAACTGAGGATTTGTATGACTGTCTTAGGTCTTAAATTTCTTAGGCATTATTTAAATCAATCAACTTTTTGATCTTGAAATACATACAAATATATGCATATAAGTGACTTAGAGAAAAGGAGATAATTTTCTTGACCATGTATTTCTGTATTTCCCAGAAAAAAAAAACTAGTCATGTACATGCACACGTTAGCATAAAAGTAAATATTGATTTAGCAATCATAGTTTCTGAGATCACTATGGATGTAGCTAATATAAAACTAAATCATTTCCACGTATTTCAACTTATTTTCTACAACATAAGTCTGGCATAAAGACTAAGGAATCTCTCATTGAACTAGTGGACTTGTTAGTCATCCAGAAGATTTAAATTTAGCTTTTATTTTAATAGAGTTTAGGATATTATGTATCAGTGACCGCATTATGTTTATTTTATTCCCAAACGCATTTGGGAATACTGAGAAAAACTAAATCTATTTTAATTCTTCACCCCGAATATCTAAATTAAGTGTGCGTGTGTTGTAAGAAATTAATTTTTCAAGTGGTGGAATTGTGAAAACTGAAGATTAGAGTGACACTTTCACAAGGCTTTGTTGACAGTTCATCTGAAGTAGACATATATATGCTGGACTTTTTGAGTATGGCCGAAAACAATGTTTTTCCATGTTGAGGTTTGTAGGTAATTTAAGGTCACTGACTTTGTCCTTTGTTTAAGCAATATGGAAAAGGCCTGTTTAACATACAATTTTAGGAGACCTTAGCAGTAAGAATTAAAACATACACAAGTTTTGGTTTTATTTTTTTCACGATTAGCTAAGGTGTCCACTTAGAGATGACACATTCTCTAGAAGTGACTAGAGATGAGGTATCTTACTAGCTCATGTTCCTCCTTTCTCTCCTCTTCCTTTCCCCCCATTTCAATCTTTCTCTGTCTCTTTGTCTGTATCTCTCTCTCTCTCTCACACACACACACACACAACAATGAATGAGTCACATTCTCTATCAAGCTGTCATGCAGTTGGAGTGGAGGTGAGAAAATTCATCATGAGTGTTTCATTATAAAGTAACTTCATCCCTGTCTGATAAACAAAGTGATTCAGTATGACATGATAATACAGGTTGCTATTCTATGGCTGAAATATGACCACCTGTGTTTTTACAGCATTCCTTTTTCAAAAAGTTTTGAAAAATAGAAAAGCTCTCGTTTATGTTAGGATTTTTTTTTTCTCTATGTTTAGCAGAAGAAAAAGGTGTTTAACTCTTTGAAAGCCCGTTCCTAGTGTAATAGGGAGAATCCTGAAGCTGAAAACTACAGGAGCCTTTCTCATGACAGTGAGTGAGAAATAGGTTAACCACAGGCTAGTTTCAAGGCAGGAAGAGACATCTAAAGAAAATTACTATAATAAACAGCTTCCTCCACTCTTTGGCCAAAGGAGATGATGGGGTGGTGGGGACCAGGTGGACAGGCACATTGATCAATGAGATGACAGTGTGAGCACCACTGACGAAGTATTACCTTGTCATCCAGCTCCTTTGTGACTCTGCCTGCTGAATTCTCCCCAAGGTAAAGGGGCTGAAATGAGTAAGGAAGTGCCTCAAGATACAATCAGTGTAAGGGAAGGGATATTAGCCAAGTAGCATGGACTGAGTGAAGACACAAGACACAAAAGCAGCAGAGAAGTAATGGAGAATTAATTCAGAACAGATGATAGAAAAGTCAAACTCGAGAGGACGATTCAGAGGTACTTTTGCAATGGCACGTCATTTGTCTAGAGATTTGCCATTTGCTGTTTGAAGTGGGGGCCTCCGGTTAATTCATGGCAAATACTTTTGTGACGGGTTAGAGAACACTATTTATTTCTCCTCACTATACTCTGAGGAATGTTGATGAGTCGAATTAGAACTGTAGTCAAGGTTCAATGTGTCAGCCCACACCTTTGAAGCTGCCTGACAGATGCATTTCCAAATCCCTGATCAGGGTCTTTGTATTACTGTCTCTTGTCAAATCCAATCACTCACACATAATAGCAATGATGATACCTGGTCATGTTCTTCCAGCTTTGAAGCAAATAAGAAGTCAAAGAAAACTGGCTGAATTTTAACATCACAAAAGTTTCCAAGAATCACAGGAGCTTACAAAAACATGAATCCACACCACCACAAAACCATCCCTTCCATGAGACATAGGAGCGTAAGGTGCAATTTGGGCTTTATCAAAAAGGGCCAACCAATAAAGTCTAGTATATTTCAGTTGTTGAAACAATGATTATAAATAAATCCAGGGCAAAATGGATGGACGAGATCATATATGCTTAAATTTGATGCCAGTACGTTCAAGAAATAAAATTCTTAGGTTCAAACCCAGTGTCACAAAGTAAACGTCACAGCACGCCAGGGAGGCCCAGTGTTGTCTTACCAATAGTTAGCACAGTTTTTATAATTTTAAATTAGAATCCTGGGCTTGGTGTTTCAAAGCTTGAGAGGCAATGTTGTGAGAGTGAAGATGTGAGGTTTTAGGATGAAACAAGACCAGAGACTTGAGTCGAGTCCTGTCGCTGTGACTTATTAGCTGTGTGACTTTGAGTATTGGTTTATTCGTCTCCACTATTGGAATTAATAGCGCCTTCTTCATAAGGTCATTATCAATTTTAAATGAGATAATGCAAGTACAATGCGTTGCCTGGCACACAATAAGCACTTAATAGGCATTGTTATTTTTAAAGCAATCAAATACATTATTGAGGACAGGAATTGAGTTTCTTAGGATGCATTAAATAGCTAGTCTTTAAAATCTATCCATAACCTTTATGGCAAAATGAGGACAACTTCTTGAAGAAGAAGAAGAAAAAAAGAGGTTTTAAATAGTGAAACAAATACAAAGCTGACTGAAGGAATTTTAAAAAGTTTTAACATTAAAAATTAAAAGTGGGGGCAAAAGAAGGAAAATTATTTACCCATGATTACTCACGGTGTCCTTTGTTTTAATTTTATGTGCCCTAAACAGAAAGTGCATCCCCTTCCTTCAGAGAATGGTTGGTAGATTCCAGCCCCTGTCTGTGGTTTTCCAACTTAAGAAGCTGTAAATTTTATAACTCTGCACCCTGCGGTTAGAGCTGCTGAGTGTTGTGTCTGAAGTCAGGTGTGTGTTAAAGGTAGACATTAAACAGCTCTATGGAGGACCTGGAAGCATTTAAGGAGGTTGCTTGCCAGCTGTAAATTAGAGACTCCATGCCAGCTGGCTGGAAGATTCTCTGGACTAAGTCCAGTTAAGTAGACTGAATCACTGGCGGTCTTTCCAAATTTGTGCATTTGACGGCTTGGCTATACACTCTGACATGCGGCATGGGGTTGTAAGCAATGGCATTATTGTGATGTGGTGCCATTACAGGAGGGATGCAGTGCTCCTGTGCCCTGAGGGTGTTTGTGTTCTGCAGGAATGCTGAGAAAAGCAATGGACTGCTCTTGACATGGTCACCAAAAATGTTTTAAAATAAATGTGAAAAATGGGAATGATCATTTTCAAGTTACGTATTGCCCAAAATGTGTTCCCTGGCATTCCTAGAGGAAGTTAGTATCTCAGGTGGTTTTGTGCACACCTCTCCAAGATTGTCCTGCTTCCCCACATCAGTGGGAGAGGTTGTCTGTGGTTCAGTTGATGGTGATGGACACACTAAAGCACATGCTGAGATATAATCGAGGCAACCAAATTGGGAGCTATATTCTCAAGCCATGAAATGAGAGAGAAGTCATTGTTAGATTGCAGGGTCATTTAGAATTTGAAAAATTTTAAATTTTGTCTTAAAACTGATCCAGGTGAGAACACCTAGATTTAGTTGGGCAGGGCTACCTTCATGGGCATGGGACCTGCCCAGCTGCAGAGGACCTCGTGCTTGGAAGGACCCTGTGGTTTAATGATTCACTGTCACTGTTTTGAATTCTTAAGTTTTCAAACAATGACTCTTGAATTTTCATTTTGCACTGGGCTTTATAAATTACGTAGCAGTTTTTGAGGGTGGATTTGATTTCTTTAAGAAAATTCTGATTTTTTTTTAAGAACAGGGTGAAAGAGAAACTTTCCCACAGAGATTCTATGAGCCAAGTAGACAATCTCCAAAGGTTTAAGTATTTGCAGGCATCAAACAGTAAGAGATAAGAGGATTTCTAGGAGACTCTTGGTCACTGTTCTTCTCAACACAGGATAAAGGTGGGGGCAAACAGCATCTTAGTTATTGAGAAGCAAATAATATATTACAATTGGCACATACTTATCTTTTATATATTTGGTCTTGGTACTTATTTGTTTAAGTTTTTACTTCCTTTACAAGGCCTTTATGAGCTGATGTTAAGTAAATTCTTACATCAGCTTTCTGCTGGTTTATACAAATATTGTCTTTCAGTGTACATGATTACACATTGAACTCTGCATATGAATTTATAGCTATACAGATATTAAAGGCAAGCCTTGAATCATTTGATTTTGTAAAGTTAAGAGGCCTTCATTTCTGTATTCATTGTATGCATTAATATGTTAAGGAAATAAACTATAAACAATATGCTCTATATGCTACTGGCCATAAAACTAATAGTAACACACATACACAGGCATACAACTAGCTACTGTGTATTTTATGAGTTAATTTAAAGTTGCACATTCCTAAGAACATGTACAGTAAATTGTGTGTTATTTTTTTTGGCCAGATACTTGAGTTTCATATTACCATGATATTATGCAATGGATTTGTTCCCCTACTGCTGTTTAATATTCTGATCAGTGCTGGTATTACCTTCAGTTCAAGGATTTTACTTTGCTGAGGATCCTCACTTTCAAGTTTAGGAAAGGGGATGTGGGAAATGCAGTGTAACAGTTTTGTCCTCTTCAGAGGGGGAATAGAAATCTTCAAAGAAAACAGAAGGGTTTAATTGTTTTTGTTTTTGAGACGGTGCCTCACTCTGTGGCCCAGCCTGGAGTGCAGTGGTGCGACTGTAGCTCACTGCAGCTTCCAACTCCTGAGCTCAAGTAGTCCTCTCTGCCTCAGCCTCCCAAGTAGCTGGGACTATACGCATACACTACAACATCTAGTTTTTTAAAATTTTATTTTGGAGATGGGGTCTTGCTATGTTGCCCAGGCTGATCTTGAACTCCTGAGCTCAAAAGATCCTCCTGCCTCAGCTTCTCAAAGTGCCAGGATGATAGGAGTGAGGCACTATGCCTGGCCAGAAACTCAGGTTTTGTTGCTTTGTGGCTTCTTTGCTGTAATCGTCACCATGATTTGATATTAATAAGTGATACCTACAAAGCTTCTTTAGATGATGATGTGATTTCCTCTTCCACCTCAGATTTACTAAACCATTTGAATTCCTTTTATAGGATCTACAGCACTTGATTTTTTGAGACGGAGTCTTGCTCTGTGGCTCAGGCTGGAGTGCAGTGGCACGATCTTGGCTCACTGCAAGCTCCGCCTCCTGAGTTCATGCCATTCTCCTGCCTCAGCCTCCTGAGTAGCTGAGACTACAGGCGCCTGCCACCACATCTAGCTAATTGTTTTGTATTTTTAGTAGAGATGGATTTTCACCGTGTTAGCCAGGATGGTCTCAATCTCCTGACCTCGTGATCCACTCACCTCGGCCTCCCAAAGTACTGGGATTACAGGCATGAGCCACCGCGCCCAGCCCTAGCACTTGATTTTTAACCCAAGTAACTGTGACTCTGTTGTTTGTCTATATGAATCTGTCTCATCTTCTCCACTGGGGGATATCGCTTCTCCTCCTCCCAAAAGTCATTTTTTTTTGTCTTGACCGTGGAGGTCACAAGAGACATGATAGTGGCTTAGATCAGGGCAGCAGCAATATACATGAGGTGGTAAGATATGAGAGAGGGTGAAAGTTAAAGTAACACCATTTCTGATCTATTAAATATGAGTGTCAGAAGAAGAGAAGTCTAAAATGAGTCCAAGTTTTTATTTTGGCCTCATCAACTGGAAGGGTATTGCCTATGAGCAGTCTTTCAGGGAGAGGCAGGAAAGTTAGACATTGATAGACTTTTAAGCATTCAAGTGGAGATGCCAAGTAGACAATCTAGTATAGGAGATGGGCGTCAGAGGCTGGGCTTCATTCGTAGCTGTGCATCCAATATGGTAGCCATTAGTCACATGTGGTTATTTAAATTTAAATTAAAAGGCCTTTTACTTTGACCACGCGAGTGCATTTCAAGCGCTCAGTAGCCACATGTGGGGCAGCTATGGTGGTCACATCCTGGTGGAGATGAGGGCAGATGGAATCAGTGTGTACTAAAGACCTCGGACTTGGAGCCAGGACAGGGCATCCTGAGTGACAGCAGGGGAGGAGGAGGAGGATACGGATACAGACGCAGAGACAGGTTTGACAATGGGAGATTGTGTGAGTTCCCTTCTTGTTGATTGCATTGATCATCTTTTATGGTTGGCTTGAGTGAAGGTCTGGGGAAGCTTGACATCTGGTTGTTTTTGCTTAATACTGGTGACACTTTTATCATCACAGTCTTTTTCTTGAACACATTTTTTTTTTCTTAAACATGTCCTGCTGTTCACAGCAACATGTAAAAATGTTTTGCAGTGAAACCACAGGCCATGTATGGCTTAAGCTCTAGAATCTGTCTAAAAGGTGAAAGGGGAATATATTTGAAATGCCCATTGAAAATCTGTCAAACTACTTTTTAAATCAGCAGAACGTAAGTCCTAGAAGCTCAAAAGGCAAGAACTGATGTTCTTTTATATTTTCTTTGCGTTTCTATTGGGGATCTGTTCCCCTATGGCAGAAAATATTAGGATCTAGTTTGAATGGGAGGAATGGGGTGGTACCAGAAAGTGGAGATGAATAAGTTAATTTCTTTCTGTATAGCACTTAAACTTAAGCTTGCCTCTACTACGTGCGTATGTGTGTGATGCAACCCCTTTGTATTGCAATACCATTCTGCCTTGTGGGCCTTAGCGCACCATAACTCTTACACATTGCACTCATACTGTATTGCCACACAAGTAAATACGGTACACTGCATAATTTTCTCTGGTACAAAGTCTCTGCGTTTTTGTTGCATAAAAAAAAAAAAGCACAATAAGTGCTACATTTGAAATACTGCTTTAACTGAATAAGAAATTGAACTATCAACCGGCATCAGGATCATCTTCTGAATGTAAAACTGCTCTCACAATTCTAGTTTGACCATGAATAAAACTGTAAAGTTTCTGTATTTACTTAATATCAGATGAAAACATGAACAGAAACACTGCAGGAAAGCATACTATTTATTCAAAAATACTATGGAAATAAAGCAAGCATAGTATTTATTCAACATGTGTGAAATGCTGTGTAAAGTTGAACACAGAATTCCAAGAACAGTTGTATGATTTAGCTGTGAAAGTTTAAAAGAAAAAAATAAAAAAAGCAAAGGCTAGAAAGATCTTCAAAACTAAGACTCCTAAGACTGATTTTGAGATTTTTTTTTTTATTAGCGACTGATAATAATTGGGCATTTGTTCATGTAATGGTAATACCTGTTGTATTTTTATTGATTTTGTTTTGAATGGGGGTGGGGGAACACAGATCCATCTATTAACATTTTGATTGTTTCTGGGAGGCATCAAGATTTGTTTTGTTGCACTACAAAGTGATGTGTATACCATGGAATCTTAAGAGTCAGTCATAATACTTGTAGAGACATTTAAGCCAGTAGCAAAATAGAAACCATTGTGTAGCATCCTAAAGAGTGATCTGGTAAAATGAAGGGCCTTGAACAGCTGCCACCCACCAAACTCTAATGGAGGTGGGATCCCACCAGACGGAGACAGAGCCAGGGGTTCCTATTTTTAACTGGCAATCAGCTTTGCTTCTTGGGCATGAATGCCCAGTTCTAGTGGTAAAGTATTTTCCACAAGATTCATGGAGTGGGAAAGAACCAGCTATTTATATTCATGCTTTGAGCTTGAATAAGAAAAAAAAAAAAGAGGAGTAGTGAAGAGGGCATTAAGAAGGCAGACAGATATGTTGCCTACGTCAAAAACAAGGTGATGCATTTTTGCATTTTGTAGGCACATTTTGGTTGGTGGCTTTATTTAAGCTCAGTCCCTAGTCACTTGTGTGATCTTGCACAAGTTCTGTTTTGTTTTGTTTTGTTTTGTTTTCCCAATGAAAATATAGGCAGCTACATTATAGAGTTGTTAGAAGAATGTTTTATGATGCATTAAGAATGCGTGCAGAGTGCTGGGCACTTGGGAAGTGCCCAAAATGTGATTGCTCTTATTTTAGTAGTCAGACTTTATAGGATCAGATTTATCCTAAGTTGTTGCCTTTTCGGAGGTTAAGTCTATTCTAATGCCTATATTCCAATTCCTGATTCTGAACATGTTTCTTTTTTCTTACCTGCTCATCCTTGCACACAGTTAACAAATTCTCTTTGGGCAAATTTTCTAAGGAAATTACATTAGAAACACATTTGGATTCTAAAGTTGACGATAGCAACTCTAAGTGGGGGATTCTGTGGGTTTTGGAGTGCTTCCCTTGTTTCAACTTCCACTAGCACTCAGGAGAGAGCTTGTAAGTTGTGACCTATAGACGTAGATTCAATTTTAACTATTATCTGTAAGGCACCACTCTGTGTGTTTATCATGGTAGGCTTTTAACTTAGGGTTTAGACCCAACAATATAACCTTTCTGTCTTCATTATAATACATATACGTGTGTGTGTGTGTGTGTGTGTGTGTGAGAGAGAGAAAGAGTGTGTATGTGTGTGTGTGTTTGTGTATACGGTATGGGCTTATGGCAAATGTCAGTTGTGTTTTGCTCTTTAGTATCTGCCTAAATCACAGTTTTGATAACATGAAGTTACACATTTTAAAGTGTCCTGGGAAAACCTTAAGTCAACATAAAACATACTTGGGAACAATGAAGTATACCAATGTTAAGGTCAAAATGTCATGTAAATATCTTTAAAATGTTCGGTAAGACTTCTGGAATTTCAGGGTCTGACCTGTATCTTGATCTCTGATTTTTATCTTACACTGTCCAGATTCTGATGCAAGGCAAAAATCCAGGGATAGCTTGGAAGTATGCACTTCCCAAGGTCATGAATGGAACTCCACCAGCCACAAAAAGACTTGCCTATGCCTGGAGTATCATGCAGTCAGAGTGCCCCGTCTCCTGCGGTGGAGGTACATGATTTTCTCAGTCTGGCTTCCAAGTCTGTCTCTCCTAAAACAGGTTCTTTCACTCCAGGCATCTTTAACATAACATGGTTTACATAAGCCACCCAAGAACTGTCTTTTATAAGAACCGTCACCATAAAAGCAAATATTATGGCATCAGTTAAGGATTTTCCTATGTGGTAAGGAATCAACTCTCAGAAAGCTCAAATCAACCACAACCAAGGCTCAAAACTTACACATCTAAAACTGATGGGAAATACATATAAAATATATTGACTTATTTACAAATATAAGCATATTTATATTGTATGTATATATGTTTTTTTAAATTTTCAGCTTATAATTTAGTTTCCCCCAGTCTTGAGTTTTCTGTTGTTATAAACCTTCCATTTGGAAGTTGTAAAAGCTAGGGTCAAGGCAAGTGAGGACACAAACATGGCAAACTTAAGATGTCTATCCGAAACATGGCTATCCCCTCAGGGGTAAGGTCAGCAAAGGCTCTCTCACTAGAGGACTGGATTAAATCTGAGACAACCCTTGCAAAGAAGGAACAGCAGCAACCATCTATTTGGTGAGTAGAAGGAAGGCATTTTATTTAGATGTGAACAGTGTCACATATTTGGGGGTTAAACAATTGTCACACTTGCCCATTTGGGAGGAAGAATAAGTGCCCAAACATAAGTTCCTGACACCAAAGCCTGAATGTTGGTCTGTCATTTCCTATTATTCACAGCACCTGGTGACAGTGAGACTTCCTACTGGTTACATCCCACTAAGCATTATAAGCCTTCTTAGAATCGGAGACAGAGCAAAGACACAGAAAATGAAGAAATTCTTATATCTGAAAGGCCTATCTGTAGGTCCATGCTAATTAACAAAATATGAAAAAAATCCTTTTTAAGTATACATATATAAAATAATTGAAAAGTAATACATTTTCTAGTAATACACATTTTAAAGGCAATGGGCTATAAAGAAGAAAGGTAATCCCCATAATTTGTAAATAGGCAATAGCCAATGTTAATAGTTTGATCTATATAATTTTATTTTTCCCGTATGTACATGTAAGCAAACATGTGTTTGACAGACTCACATACCATGAGTATCATTTGTATCCCTCTGTACTGAAATCATGTTACAGACATCTCTTCACACTGTTTCATTTAGTCATAGATTATGAGGTTTTTCTTATATCCAATGTTTCTTGAGAGCATTTCCAATAGCTTTCTGGTATTCCAGGGAGAGCACAGTGCCTTGGGAAGGAGAGAGGTTTGATTTGCTTTCCATTTACAGAAACTAAATCCAGCCAAGAGGAGGATGCAGAGGAAGCCAGTTGCGGAATTCTCGCCTTGCCCTGACTTAGCAACCCCTTCGCATGATTCACAGACTCTGATGTGTCCTATATTCAAGAAAAAAAAAATTCAGATGAATAAGTCCTATTAAAGTCAACAGTTAACTTCAAGGAATGTTGATTTTTTTTTGTTGTTCTTTTTTCTTTTTTTGAGATAGGGTCTCACTCTGTCACCTAGGCTGGAATGCAGTAGCACAATTATGGCTCACTGCTGCTTCAACCTCTGGGGCTCAAGTGATCCTACCTCACCTTCCCAAGTAGCTGGGACTATACGTGCCTGCCACTATGCCTGGCCCATTTTTTTCTTTTTTATAGACATGGGGTTTCGCCATCTTGCCCAGGCTGGTCTCAAACTCCTGGCCTCTAGCAGTCTGCCTTCCTTGACCTCCCAAAGTGCTGGGATTATCAATGTGAGCCACCGTGCCTGGCCTTGATGTGGTTTTCATTAAGTGCTTCCTGAAAGCAAATCTGCTTCAGCCCCAGGAGCTGGACTAACTGCTAATCATTATAGCAGGAGTGACTCATTTTTTCTCAGGTTACATTTGAAGACAAAGTTCCAATGGAAATAAAAAACACAATTCAATTATTCATACATTTTTTAAGAAAATGTATGCCCCGATAAGAAGTCCTGAAATTACCGTTGAAAGCAAGGCAGTGGGTTGCCACTAAGGAAGCAAAAGCAGAGGCCGGGCGCAGTGACTCATGCCTGTAATCCCAGCACTTTGGGATGCCGAGGCAGGTGGATCACTTGAGGTCAGTAGTTCGAGACCAGCCTGACCAACATGGCCGCCTCTACTAAAAATACAAAAATTAGCTGGGTGTGGTGTCACATGCCTGTAATCCCAGCTACTTGGGAGGCTGAGGCAGGAGAAGCAGTTGAACCTGGGAGGCAGAGGTTGCAGTGAGCCAAGATGACGCCACTGCACTCTAGCCTGGGCAACAGAACGAGACTCCATCTCAAAAAAAAAAAAAAAAAAAAAGCAGAGCCTTGGCTGACAGGTTTTAATACATATTTAGTGAGTTCTACTCTTTGCTTTTATGTGCCCCATACTCTTAGGGAAGTATGAGAAGTTTCATGGTAAGGCAAAAATCTTAGGGTTTCCACACATAATTCACTAATGTTTTTTCTCTGAAGAACATTATCCATCTGATAATAAAGTATGCCTGGGATGTTTCCCTTTATAGTCATTCTGTTTTCAAAAGGTTATATTTATCACTTTATGGTTCTAGTATCCACATCAGTCTTGAAAACCAATAATTTACATGTTAAAATTACTAAAATATAAAATATATTATTTTAGGGAAGGGAATGGAATTCAAATTAGTTGCAGATTTCATCAAAAGGAGGTGCTTCCACAAAATATTTGGATTCCATATCTGAAATAAAATATCACAATGCTGGTAAATCAGAAGCTAAACTTAGAAACCAAATTGAAATAATAATCTGTAATTTTCACTTTGTCACTTCTGATGTCTTATCAGGTTACATAAATGTAAAGGCCATTTGCTTGCGTGATCAAAATATTCAAGTCAATTCCTCATTCTGCAGTGCAAGAACCAAGCCAGTAACTGAACCCAAAATCTGCAACGCTTTCTCCTGCCCGGCTTAGTAAGTCATTTAGAAATGCCTTTTTGTTTACTTTTGTACTTGTATGCCTTCATTGTTCTTATGAGATGATGAAAGCCCAATGTCAATCCTGCTAATGGAAAGTGATTCAAAGGTAGATGCAATACATTAAAAAGTAATAGAAGAAGATGAGCTAGGTGTGGTGGCACGTGTGTGGTCCCAGCTACTTGGGAGGCTGAAGAGGGAGCACTTGAACCCATGAGTTCCAGGCTGCAGTGAGCCATGATTGTGCCACTTACATATTAGCCTGGGTGAAAGAGTGAGATCTTGTCTCTAAAAAAAAATTTTTTTTAAAAAAGAAGATGGTTGAAGTTTACATATGAGTTGAAAAACACAAATTTACTTTTGGTACTCACTTGACTTTGGCTTGATAGCCAGGAATAAAGCTATTTAAAAGCAAGCTTACTTGGGATATGAAGGTGTCCTTTTTTTGGAGGGGAGGAAGAGCATGGAGTCTCTCTGCTGCCCAGGCTTTATGATAGTTCACTGCAACCTCTGCCTACTGGATTTGAGCAATTATTGTGCCTCAACCACCCGAGTAGCTGGGATTATAGGTGCGCGCCACCACGCCTGGCTGATTTTTATATTTTTAGTGGAGATGGAGTTTTGCCATGTTGGCCAGGCTGATCTCGAACTACTGGCCTCAAGTGATCTGCCTGTTTTTAGCATCCCAAAGTTCTAGGATTACAGGCATGAGGTGCTTTTTTCTTTTAACCTTTGCATAGGGATTCCTCTTCTCTGAATGGAATCAGACAGATACATAAATAACACAGAATCCTAAATTAGTTCAATTTGCATGTGGTTGTGTGCTTAACTTTTATGTAAATGGTCCAAGAATTTAAAAATCATAGTATTATGCAGGCCATGAAACCCCAAATGCAAAATTACACAGTAGCAAGACACAAAATAAAAAGAATGGGGTATGGGGTATAGGCCAAGTGGTAACTCCACCGCTGATGATGGCAGCCTTGGAGGAGCTCAGTGAGTTTGTTCTTGGATTGACTTTAGCCACACTATTGTTTGAAGACTAATTTTAAGTAATCTTCCCAGTCAAATGGAGTCTCTTTTATGTGATTTATCTTCTGCCAAATATATAGAATGAACAGAGTTTCTTCTAAAGCAGTGTTGTATTCACCGATGTTTTAGATCATCTTAATAAGTGGTGTTTGGTTTGTGGTGATGCAATCGTATTACACAATCTTTATATATAAAGATGTGCATATGTATATATATACATACACATACACACACACACACTCGTTTTTTCTTGCAAATAATAGTGCATTTGTCATAATCTGAGGCTGAGGCAGGAGAATCACTTGAGCCCAGGAGGCAGAGGTTGCAGCGAGCCAAGATCGATTCCATCTCACAAAGTTTCAATTGATAAACCATTCAAATATATACCAAATCTCAGAGAGATAGCTATTAAAAAAAATGATCTGGCAAATTTTAAAGAAAATGAAGGTATGTATTTAACTCATTAGTAAATTCAGGGGTAATCAGAAAAGTAACTTGGGGAAGTACCCACTTAAAGTATCCTCTGTGAGATCTTCTCTAAATGTACCCTTCTCTCCTGCACAAGCCTTTCTCTCTCTCTCTCTCATTGATCACTCTTCCATGAGCCTCACCATTGTATTTTATGTTGACTTCCACGGCAGCACTTATCGGAAAGTATTGTATTTGTTCACATATCCACCTCTTTACTGTGTTATAGGCTCCTTAATGGAAAGAGTGCTGCTGCCTTAATTTTTCCAATCCTAATGCTTACGAGAGTCCCTGATACATAGTTAAAATCCCAACAAATTTGGCTCAATGAATTGTGCAGATTTTAAAGTAACGTGGATTTCTTCTCATGCAGAGGCAGGAGTAGAACTGTGGGATGGTTTTTTTGTAGATAAAATAGATGATTTTATTTGTAGAACTGTGGGATGATTAAATGTGATTCCTTATATCTGGATCACATTAGTATAAGCCTCTGGATCCATCAAAGAACAATTAGAACAACTTATTGGTTCTGAAATTGATCCATGGCTTCCATAGGTGGTCTACCTTTCACAATAACTGCTTTGGAAGTTATTGTGCAAAGTTTGGCTTCATTGGAAATATTTGTTTTGCACTGAAAGCTGGATGCCAGATGAATGGAGTACATGCAGCAAGTCCTGTGCTGGAGGCCAGCAGAGCCGAAAGATCCAGTGTGTGCAAAAGAAACCCTTCCAGAAGGAGGAAGCAGTATTGCATTCTCTCTGTCCAGTGAGCACACCCACTCAGGTCCAAGCCTGCAACAGCCACGCCTGCCCTCCAGAATGGAGCCTTGGACCCTGGTCTCAGGTAACAGGAGAAAACTTGGGAGTTACTGGTCTCGTTCCCCATGAAGGCAAGTGGGGTACAGGTGTCTTTGCTCTCCGAGGGGCTCTTAGCGGTTTACATCTTCATGGGAATCTGCTAATGTTCTTTAGGGAACCCTATGAAATCTGAAGTGTCGGCATGCCTTTCCCAGAGCTTAGGATCCTCCTCAGAGGACCAGAAATTGGAGTGTGGGGGCCAGTTAGGCCAGACTTGTAAAAAAGCTAGAAAGGATTCCAGTGTCAGAAGACTGGCATAGAGACCTGGCTATGGAATTCCCCAAAGCTAACGGGAAACACAAATACAAAGAATGAAGCATAGAAGAGATATTTAACTCTTGCTTCAATGGGAAAGAGGTAAAGTTAGAAGAATACAGAGAAAAGTAGGGCATAGAGTTTGCTATGGTCACAAATTCCCGGTGAAAGACACAAAATTTTAAAGTTAGAAGAGACATAGAGCTACCTGTCCTTCACAGCTCAGAATTCCCTCGAAAGCAAAGGTTCTCAACTGTCGGTAAGTTTGCCTACCAGGGAACATTTTTGATTGTCACCACTTAGGGAGATGAGTGCTCCTGGCATCTAGTGAGGTAGGAGTGAATGTCCTACACAGCCCAGGCCAGCTCCTCACCACAAAGAACTATCTGATCCAAAATGTCAGTGGTGCTGAAGGGAAGAAGCCCTGCCCTAAGCATTCCAATCCTAATGCTTACGAGAGTCCCTGATACATAGTTAAAATCCCAACAAATTTGGCTCAATGAATTGTGCAGATTTTAAAGTAACGTGGATTTCTTCTCATGCAGAGGCAGGAGTAGAACTGTGGGATGGTTTTTTTGTAGATAAAATAGATGATTTTATTTGTAGAACTGTGGGATGATTAAATGTGATTCCTTATATCTGGATCACATTAGTATAAGCCTCTGGATCCATCAAAGAACAATTAGAACAACTTATCTTATTGGTTCTGAAATTGATCCATGGCTTCCATAGGTGGTCTACCTTTCACAATAACTGCTTTGGAAGCAGTTATTGCAGTGATAGCTTGCCTCCCTTGCAGTGATAGCTCAACCGCCGCTCAATCATGGCTGGCAAACAAATTTTAGGGAAGAATAAAAAAAGGCAAGAGTTTTACCATCTGAACTATGAAGCCAGGTAGCAGCCACTGAAGACAGTTCTACTGTGTTTTCCTTTAGGGTATGTTAGATGTTGGAGGATGCTGCTTTCTGATTAATTTCAGCAATATACTACCATATCCCCTACCAGAGGTCAGAGTAAGGCTTTTTTTCTTTATGTTAGGACATATCTGTTAGCACAGGGGTCCCCAACCCCCAGGCCATGAACAAGTACCTGTTCGTGGCCTGTAAGGAACTGGGCCGCCCAGCAGGAGATGAGCAGTGGGCGAGCATCACAGCCTGAGCTCTGCCTCCTGTCAAATCAGTGGCAGCATTAGATGCTCAGAGTAGCTTGAACTCTTTTATGAACTGCACAGGTGAGGGATCTAGGATGCATGTTCCCTATGAGAATCTAATGCCTGATGATCTGAGGTGGAACAGTTTTATCCCAAAAGCACTGCCCTGCCCGTCCATGGAAATACAGTGTTCTGCAAAAGCTGTCCCTGGTGCCAAAGAAATTGGAGTCTGCTATGTTAGGGAATTAGGGGTCAGGAGGGAGAGAGAGTATTTTTTAGCTTGTTCAGGGGTTCTTTCAAATGAGAATATATTCCTTTATAGCAGAGGGTAAATCTACATAGTACATGGTGTTGAGTCTAGTCTCTTTCTTTGCAGTAAGGAATATAATTTACAAAAAGAATTCAAATAATTGTTTATATGGTAGGTATGGATAAAGGGAAATGGGAGTGGGGGTGGTTAAGTAGACCTCATAAAAAGAGCTTTAGTTCATGGGGTTCATCCCACCTTTCACAGGAATATATTTAGTGTTTTTGTTTATGTTTTAATGTGGCTACTGAAACCTTAGGGGAATGCAAATAGAACTTTTTTTTCCTTCTCAAGTGTTCCAAGACCTGTGGACGAGGAGTGAGGAGGCGTGAAGTCCTGTGCAAGGGCTCTGCCGCAGAAACCCTCCCTGAGAGCCAGTGTACCAGCCTCCCCAGACCTGAGCTGCAGGAGGGCTGCGTGCTTGGACGATGCCCTAAGAACAACCGGCTCCAGTGGGTCGCTTCTTCATGGAGCGAGGTATGGTTTAGAAGTCACTGCTGGAGGTTTCTTGAGATGCTCAGCTGACCCGCTAGCATCTAGGCTCACAGAACTCCTTCTTGTTGCACACATTGATACCAAACGCCTGCTACGTGCCAGTTCTTCTCTCCTGATTTCTACTTCACGAAACATTGCTAAAACACCCCCACATTGTTCAGGCCTATGCCTGAGCAGTAGGGGCGCAAGATTTTGTATAGCACCCATAGAGAAACATGGATAAGGTATGCCAAGTGCCTTGATAGAAGTCTGTAATTTTATGGGAGAGCTCAAGGTTCACCCACGCTGGACTTCGGGAAGAACCCTTATCAGAAGTAGGGAGCATGGCCTGAAAAATGAGCAGGAATCAAAGCAAAAGGGGATTTGGGGGGAAGGTTGTGCCAGACAGAGGGTGCAACCTCTCCTCAGGAGTGATGACAGGTGACTGCACATTCAGTACAGAAGGGACATGGGATGGGGTGGAAAGATCATGAGGGCCTTGGGTGACACACTAGAAATATTTCTCACAAAAACTGGGGAGTCACTTTTATTTATTTTTGAGACAGGGTCTTGCTCTGTTGCCCTACTGTGCAGTGGCACAATCTCAGCTCACTGCAGCCTCCACCTCCCTAGCTCATGTGATCTGCTACTTCAGACTAGAGGCATGCACCAGTACACCTGGCTAATTTTTGTAGCGATGTGGTTTCACCATGTTGCTGAGGCTGGTCTTGAACTCCTGGGCTCAAGTGATCTGCCTGCCTCGGGCTTCCAAACTGCTGTGATAACAGGCCTGAGCCACTGCACCCAGCCTAAAAGGTTATTTTTGACCCTCGTCATGTTACCTCCTATGTGTGAGAGGTTGGGTAAATTTAAAGGGTAATTATTTGCTGTACAGTGGTTTTTCCCATTCAGCTCTTAATCCTTTTGTCTGGCCCTTACCCTCCTCAACTCAGATTCCTAACTCCCCAGGCCTTAGGTAGATCTGGACCTGTAAGTGTGTAACCCTAAACCTGGAAATCCTTTTGCCCACCTTGCCTTTCTCCCTCTGGACTCCATCTCACACCCATGTGGCATCTCAAGGTCCCTTTTTTGTTTCGTGAGGCTAGTGATCTATGTGATTTTGGGAAAGTGAATTCCATTTGCTGAACTTTGGTTTCCTTACCTATAACATGAGGTACTTGGCTGCTGTATCTTTACGATGAGTGAGTATGGTTGACCTTGTGTAATCCCATCCCTCCTGTTTCATGTGCATCTGTTCAGAAGATTTGACCTTGGTAGTCTTCACTTTTACACATCCTAGTGTTCTGCAACCTGTGGTTTGGGCGTGAGGAAGAGGGAGATCAAGTGCAGCGAGAAGGGCTTCCAGGGAAAGCTGATAACTTTCCCAGAGCGAAGATGCCGGAATATTAAGAGATCAAACCTGGACTTGGAAGAGACCTGCAACCAACGGGCTTGCCCAGCCCATCCAGTGTACAACATGGTAGCTGGATGGTATTCATCGCCATGGCAGCAGGTGGGTACAGGCAGATTGAGGAGGTTTCTATTCAAGTGAGATGTCGAAAAATGAGGCATTCTGCAAACAGTTGCTCTTAGTCTGTTAATGGTTGTCTAAGTAAAAACAACTAAGGGTTCAAGTTCTGAAGGCAGAATGGGTTTTGTTCTTTGGCCATCTCTGCCCATGTGGCCCTGGGCAGGTAACAATCTGTAAACCTCAGTTTTCACATCTAGAAAATTATTATCTGGCAGAGCTGATCATCAGAAAATGTGTATAGAACACTTAGCACCAGGCCAATCATACACTGCTAATTGCTGGTCATTGCTGCTGCTACTGAAACTATCACTCAAGTCTTTGTTTTAGAAATGCTGCTCACAGCCTTTACTCATTTGGTTCTTACATCATGTTTCTGAACAGTGGAATATGAACAGTGGAATAGCTAATATTTGTCAAGCCATTACTATGCACGGTGCTAAGTACTCCTATTCGTGGATAGTATGGTCCCTAAAGCTCAGAAGGTCAGGCAATTCAGCCAAGAATACTCAACTTTTAAACTTATCTTTTCGGAAGATGTGGGTGAAACTTTAGCTAGGATTGGTGTGTGATGCGGTCCTTCCAGCATTCCACCCAACAGATGTTGTTGCACAGCTGTTCAGAGGACTCGGGTGCTACCCACCTCAGAGTCCGGGTAGAGGTATAAATATGTGTATGTACGTTATCTATTCGGGAGGATCTGGAAACCAACACATGGATAAGAGGAAATTAGCATGATTGTCTTTGGCCAGGCATTGTGCTAGGTGTTACACATACTGCTGGGGATTTCTTTTTTAAATTGACTCTAATTAGATTAAGGGGTCAGCAAACAGTTACCAGCTGGCCAAATCTGCTCCCCCAATATCTGCCTGTTTTTATTAAACTTTAACTGGAAGGTAGCCATGTTCATTTTCTTAATATATTGACCACAGCTGCTTTAGTGCTGCAAAGGCAGGGACAAGTACTTGCAACAGAGGCCGCATGCCTATACAGCCTGAAATATTTACTATCTTGCCCTTTACAGGAAAAGTTTATTTAGATTATTTGATAACAAGACTTGCCCTCAAATTTTAATTGAGACAGAACTACAGTCAATTATAAGGCATATGTACATTTTTCTTTAATGCAGTAACTTTAAAATAAGAAAAATCCATTTAAAGGGCTACATTTTTCCCTGGTTTTTTCCTTTTGATGGCTATCTGGAAAAAAAGACAGTTGAGTTGTCTAATCACCGACTTCTAAGAAACACCCACTCTACCATGCCAACTCCAAATGTGGTTCCAGAGCTGTCTCTGACCATTTTTTTCTGTCCCAGTTTTGAACTATGTCCTCCAGGACTGCAGCTGCACAGATTGTCTGGAATTCTTTAAATTGTGTGATTAAGTCCCTAGCTGTGTCTGTATTTGTTTCTGCATTCTTAGAGCAGCTTCTGTATTTCTGGAGCTTCTCTTCTTTATGAGTCACTTAACTGGGAGACACACACACTCTTGGGCTAGATAGCATTTGCCTAAAACCCTTCTAATCAGATCAAAGGGATCACACTTGTTAGGATAGATGCTATGGACTGTAAGCACATGTGCCTGGCTCCAGCCAATCTGTTTCATCAGCAGGCATCTTGGTAATGTCATGAAGCATGGGAATTCCTTCTGTTTGATGTCACTGACCTCAGCAGAGTGTTTGACTCCTTCCTCTTCTCTCTCCTGCAGTGCACAGTCACCTGTGGGGGAGGGGTCCAGACCCGGTCAGTCCATTGTGTTCAGCAAGGCCGGCCTTCCTCAAGTTGTCTGCTCCATCAGAAACCTCCGGTGCTACGAGCCTGTAATACCAACTTCTGTCCAGCTCCTGAAAAGAGAGGTAAAAGGCACCATGCTCCAGTGAACTGTACTAGTCTCTAGATAACTTTTTCAAAGCCTACTTTGTTGGTGGTACAGTCTGTGGCATGGGTGAGCCATTCACCCGAAGTCTGTGTGACAGTGCTCCCTGGAGTTGTATAAGGCACCAC
>NW_012103920.1:6333679-6339518 GCF_000951045.1 Mandrillus leucophaeus
TTTAACTGGAAGGTAGCCATGTTCATTTTCTTAATATATTGACCACAGCTGCTTTAGTGCTGCAAAGGCAGGGACAAGTACTTGCAACAGAGGCCGCATGCCTATACAGCCTGAAATATTTACTATCTTGCCCTTTACAGGAAAAGTTTATTTAGATTATTTGATAACAAGACTTGCCCTCAAATTTTAATTGAGACAGAACTACAGTCAATTATAAGGCATATGTACATTTTTCTTTAATGCAGTAACTTTAAAATAAGAAAAATCCATTTAAAGGGCTACATTTTTCCCTGGTTTTTTCCTTTTGATGGCTATCTGGAAAAAAAGACAGTTGAGTTGTCTAATCACCGACTTCTAAGAAACACCCACTCTACCATGCCAACTCCAAATGTGGTTCCAGAGCTGTCTCTGACCATTTTTTTCTGTCCCAGTTTTGAACTATGTCCTCCAGGACTGCAGCTGCACAGATTGTCTGGAATTCTTTAAATTGTGTGATTAAGTCCCTAGCTGTGTCTGTATTTGTTTCTGCATTCTTAGAGCAGCTTCTGTATTTCTGGAGCTTCTCTTCTTTATGAGTCACTTAACTGGGAGACACACACACTCTTGGGCTAGATAGATAGCATTTGCCTAAAACCCTTCTAATCAGATCAAAGGGATCACACTTGTTAGGATAGATGCTATGGACTGTAAGCACATGTGCCTGGCTCCAGCCAATCTGTTTCATCAGCAGGCATCTTGGTAATGTCATGAAGCATGGGAATTCCTTCTGTTTGATGTCACTGACCTCAGCAGAGTGTTTGACTCCTTCCTCTTCTCTCTCCTGCAGTGCACAGTCACCTGTGGGGGAGGGGTCCAGACCCGGTCAGTCCATTGTGTTCAGCAAGGCCGGCCTTCCTCAAGTTGTCTGCTCCATCAGAAACCTCCGGTGCTACGAGCCTGTAATACCAACTTCTGTCCAGCTCCTGAAAAGAGAGGTAAAAGGCACCATGCTCCAGTGAACTGTACTAGTCTCTAGATAACTTTTTCAAAGCCTACTTTGTTGGTGGTACAGTCTGTGGCATGGGTGAGCCATTCACCCGAAGTCTGTGTGACAGTGCTCCCTGGAGTTGTATAAGGCACCACTTTGGGGAAGTTCCCGTCCAAATGATCTTTTGGAGACAGTCTCACTCACTGTCACACAGGCGGGAGTACACAGCTCACTGTAACCTCCGCCTCCCGGGTTCAAGTGATTCTCCTGCCTCTGCCTCCTGAGTACCTGGGATTATGGGTGTGTACCACCACGCCTGGCTAATTTTTTTATTTTTAGTAGAGACAGGGTTTCACCATGTTGCCCAGGCTCGTCTCGAACTCCTGATCTCAAGTGCTGGGATTAGAGTCACAAGCCATGTGCCCAGCCTATCCTAGTGATCTTGTTTGCATGGGTCTGAAGGGAATATTTAATTGCCACAATAATGCTTTTTAACCATTACTAATTTGAAAATGGGAACATAAAGGTGAACAAGAATAGCCCTCAGGGAGCTCATATTTTAATGGAGGAGACAATTACAATCCATACATAAAGATTTTCATATTTGCTGAATATATAAAACAATTCAGAAATCAAAATAGTCATCAGTGAATATGTACTGCCCTAGGACTATACCTAAATATTTTCTTAAAGTTAGTTCAGGTAAAGTGCAATGAATACTCACAGGAAAATGGAAAGTCTGAGTAAACTGTACCATTCTTCACTGTTTAATCTGACAAATGCCAGGAAATATTTTTCAGCCTAATATGCTTGCCTCGTGCTAAAGAATCTTGCACAAGACCAAAAAAAAACTAGCTCTGTAGCAGTTACTCAGAGCCAGATCATCCTAGTCCATGCTGGGATACTGCATAGGGAAGAAATGAGCAAGTGGTCACGTTCTTCCAGACTCTGTCCTCCTTTCTTCACTATCAGTGATTTCTCATTTCCACCCTTAATTGCCAGAGATTCAGCCTATTCAGCCGAGAAGGCCACCAGCACCCCCAACGACAATGGCCGATTATGAAATTGCCCAACAGTATCGGGAGAGTCAACATGCACATATGGCCCGGGGAGGCCATTTGTCTTATTATTTTTTGCTCACCCAGCACCTAATACCACATTGGGCACAAAATAGGTGCTCAATAAGTCTTAAATGAATACATGCATGAGTGTATGGCTACATGAAAGATCGTGTGCAAAGTGCTGTGAGGTCCTTGAAGTCACCAAGCACCTTGTATACCTCCAGCACTTTTCTAGGAATGAAAGAATAGAGGTGGGTCGTGTTCTTAAAAGAAAGCTACAACAACAAATAAGTGGTGGAGTATTCACAGTGTTACAGTGATGGTCGATTCCACCTGTGGTGCTGGAATGAGGGGAGTTATAGGGTGCATACGAGAAACAGCTTATTAAAAGACGAGCTTGGCTGGGTGCATCACCTGAGGTCAGGAGTTTGAGACCAGCCTGGCTAACATGGTGAAACCCAGTCTCTACTAAGAATATAAAAAGTAGCTGGGTGTGGTAGCAGGCAGCTGTAGTCCTCGCTACTGGGGAGGTGGGAGGATCTCTTGAACAGTGCTGGGATTAGAGTCACAAGCCATGTGCCCAGCCTATCCTAGTGATCTTGTTTGCATGGGTCTGAAGGGAATATTTAATTGCCACAATAGTGCTTTTTAACCATTACTAATTTGAAAATGGGAACATAAAGATGAACAAGAATAGCCCTCAGGGAGCTCATATTTTAATGGAGGAGACAATTACAATCCGTACATAAAGATTTTCATATTTGTTGAATATATAAAACAATTCAGAAATCAAAATAGTCATCAGTGAATATGTACTGCCCTAGGACTATACCTAAATATTTTCTTAAAGTTAGTTCAGGTAAAGTGCAATGAATACTCACAGGAAAATGGAAAGTCTGAGTAAACTGTACCATTCTTCACTGTTTATTTTTCAGCCTAATATGCTTGCCTCGTGCTAAAGAATCTTGCACAAGACCAAAAAAAAACTAGCTCTGTAGCAGTTACTCAGAGCCAGATCATCCTAGTCCATGCTGGGATACTGCATAGGGAAGAAATGAGCAAGTGGTCATGTTCTTCCAGACTCTGTCCTCCTTTCTTCACTGTCAGTGATTTCTCATTTCCACCCTTAATTGCCAGAGATTCAGCCTATTCAGCCTAGAAGGCCACCAGCACCCCCAACGACAATGGCCGATTATGAAATTGCCCAACAATAAAGGGAGAGTCAACATGCTCATATGGCCCAAGGAAGCCATTTGTCTTATTATTTTTTGCTCACCCAGCACCTAATGCCACATTGGGCACAAAATAGGTGCTCAGTAAGTCTTAAATGAATACATGCATGATGTATGGCTACATGAAAGATCGTGTGCAAAGTGCTGTGAGGTCCTCGAAGCCACCAAGCACCTTGTATACCTCCAGCACTTTTCTAGGAATGAAAGAATAGAGGTGGGTCCTGTTCTTAAAAGAAAGCTACAATAACAAGTAAGTGGTGGAGTATTCACAGTGTTACAGTGATGGTCAATTCTACCTGTGGTGCTGGAATGAGGGGAGTCATAGGGTGCATATGAGAAACAGCTTGTTAAAAGACGAGCTTGGCTGGGTGCATCACCTGAGGTCAGGAGTTTGAGACCAGCCTGGCTAACATGGTGAAACCCAGTCTCTACTAAGAATACAAAAATTATCTGGGCTTGGTGGTGGGTGCCTGTAATCCCAGCTACCCAGGAGAACCATTTGAACACATGAGGCAGAGGATGCAGTGAGCTGAGATTATGCCATTGCACTCCGGCCTGGGCAACAAGAGCAAAATTCCTTCTCAAACAAAACAGTAAAATGACTGGGCCCTTGCTCCTAAAACATGTACTTATGTTCACATGCATTTTCTATCTCCTGAGGCCCATCTGAGTAAGAGTTCCTGATGTACAGTGAAAAAATCACATCTGTCCTGTTCATTGAACAACTAAAGAAATTAGCAAGGACTGGTGTTGACTTAATTTACTTGCAAACTGGTTGAGACTGACTTAAACCTACACAGAATGTTGGAGACCCAGCTTTTTTAGTTAATCTCAACCCATTTGCAGGCATATCAGGTGGCTTGACTCCCAATATATCGGGCTCCTTGCTCCTGGAATTATAGTTCATGGACCAGCAGCACACCCTCCCTTAATGCTCCCCTCTGACAGCCCTTCTGAATCAGAACCAGTGGTTTAACAAAATCCTTAGAGGAGATTCCTAAAGCACTGTTTTAGGGTATTTCCCTGGACACTCAATTCAGTGGTAGCTCCCAGACTACACAGAGAGGATCAGACATTGATCTTGGATTGGATGTAACATTTGTTAAAAACAAATCATTTAATTTTGCTAATGGTCAGTCTTTTCTTGGCATCTAAATCCTGCCCCTACCACACTCCCCTACCAAAGTCCCAATGTTTAAAGGGAAGAACCACATGTGGGCCCAAGACCTTTGTTCTGTAGGCCCTCACCTTAAGAAAAAGGTGCTATGTTAATATTAATAAATCATAATATGCAAATCACCAAAGGTTGGGCGCAGTGGCTCACACCTGTAATCCCAGTACTTTGGCAGGCCGAGGCAGGCAGATCACTTGAGCTCAGGAATTCCAGACCAGCCTGGTCAGCATGGTGGAAAACCCTGTCTCTACTAAAAAATACAAAAACTAGCTACAAAAACTAGCCGGGCTTGGTGGCACATGCCTATAATCCCAGCTACTTGGGAGGTTTAGGCAGGAGAATCGCTTGAACCTGGGGAGCAGAGGTTGCAGTGAGCCGAGATCACACCACTGCACTCCAGCCTGGGTGACAGAGTGAGACTCCATCTCAAAAAATAAACAAACAGGACAGACACCCTAGCCAACATGCTAAATGTATTTTCTTATTTTAGAGGATCCATCCTGTGTAGATTTCTTCAACTGGTGTCACCTAGTTCCTCAGCATGGTGTCTGCAACCACAAGTTTTATGGAAAACAATGCTGCAAGTCATGCACAAGGAAGATCTGATCTTGGTGTCCTCGCCAACATCTTAGGGCCAGGGGCTTACCTTTCAACCTCTGGAGAGACCAGCTGCCTTTGAGACCAGGAGCTGAGTACTGAGAACCATTTGTGAGCTGCGGCTGTGATGAAGGAGCCTGCTCTGAGGAACAGACAGTTTGCCACCAGGCTCCTATTTCAATTCCCTGAAGCACATGGTACTCTGAAGCACTTGAAAATGGGAAGCGATGACAAATCTGACTTTTAAAAAATCTTTGATTTGCACTGTTATATGCAAGAAGTGGTGAATCACACTGAGATATGTCGATCTGGGAAAAGACCCCCTTTGAATTTCAAAGGGTTCAAGGGCAAAGACATCTGTTTTAAAAAGGTCCTTTATGACTTCAGGTTAAAGACTGAGACTCAGAACTTTCAAATCCGGATGGAATACCTTGCCTAACTGTTGCGTGGAGTTCACAGTTTGACTAACCCTGTGAACACCCAAGCCAGGAGTTCTATGAGAAGCCAAATGGTGCTCGCAATTGCGCTTGCTGCTGGACTGGCAAGCTTCATGTTATGTTTATTTGGTGTGTGTGTGTCTTTATTATTTTGTTTAAACTATATTCTGCTTATAGAGAGTCTCTAAGACTAAAATTAACAACTTGAAAAGTATTCCAAGGAATATTATGAAAATAGGGCAACATGGACTGTTTTAAGATCTCCATGTAATTGAAATTCATGCAAGAAAACAACTCATATAAAAGATAAATATGGATGCCCTTCACATGTTATCAACCTCGTAACTTTTGGTGCTTGCTGAATCAGTCCA
>NW_012103920.1:6341624-6344254 GCF_000951045.1 Mandrillus leucophaeus
GAGACCAGCCTGGCTAACATGGTGAAACCCAGTCTCTACTAAGAATATAAAAACTAGCTGGGTGTGGTAGCAGGCACCTGTAGTCCTCGCTACTGGGGAGGTGGGAGGATCTCTTGAACCCAGGAGGTGAAGGCTGCAGTGAGCGGAGATTGCACCACTGCACTCCAGCCTGGGCTTTTTTTTTTTTTTGAGACCCTGTCTCAAAAAGAGGAGCTTCTCTCTGTGCCTCTTGGCTGAGTCAAGTCCCTTTTGGAAGAATAAAGGATACAAGCCCAAGGGTTTGTTCTGGGCCAAAAATGTAGCCTACAGTTTACTAAATTGAGGATTTTCTCCCATTCCAAGTACCAAGTATAGGGATGATGACATGGTGACTACTGTGAACGTCGGTTGAGTGTATTTTCTGACTGAGTTTTCAGAAAACATTAGTGAGCAGTAAGGATGCCCATGGTGACAGAAGAAAGAAGATTCTGTTCTTTGCCTCTTCTCTGAGCACCCCACTATGGACCAGGCACTCTGCTAGGTACTGTGAGAGTTTCCTCCACTTAGGTGGAAGTTTCTACCCATTGTAGTCACTTAAACTAGACCCTAGAGAAGACCATTCTGCCCATGGTGGCATCCTGTCATCCAGTGTCACCAAACAGCTCTGTTGTCCCCTAGACCATCCTGAGTGCCAGTCTAGGGGCAGTCATTGTATACCATCATCTGTGTGTGATGCCTTAGCTGGGTGTCTTGGTTAGATCTCCACCTTGGGGAAACCATCCTTATGATTGCACTGTACATATAATATGTAAAATTCTCTTCAGGAAAGAGAAGGCCCTAAGGCAGTCATACCACCCAGAGACTTGTGTCACACTGCATTAAAACTGGTTGTTTGTGTGTCTGGAAGCTGCCTGGGCTGCAGACTAGTCATATTAAGTTTAGGATGACCAGACACTCAATACTAATAAGCTGCTCCTCACAGAATCCCACATCGTGAGATGGGGGCAAGCAGCATTGTATGGTGGAAGGAGCAATAATAAAAATAGAGTTGAATCCACACTAACTTGACACTTAGTAGCCATGGAGCTTTGGGCAAGTTTTGAAAAAAATGGGAAATAATGCTTACTTTGAAAGATTGTTTTGAGTAGTAAGGAAGGTAATTCAATTTTTCACACATTTCTTTAGTGCTTACTATGAACCAGAAACTGATTACAAAAACAGCAACCAGCTAAACAGGCACAGATCCCACCTTCTGACAAGCTTACTTCTAAATGGAAATAGCCAACAGACCAACCAATTAACACCCGGTGTCAGACAGTAAAGTAGCAGGGGTGAGGAGACAGGAAAACGACTTGAGATTATAATGGTCAGGCAACACCACTTGATGATTTAGCACTTAAACAGAGACCTCAAGGAAGGTGAGCCACACATGGATCTAGAAGGAAAGTGTTGCTCGCAGAGAGACAGCAAAGGCCCCAAGGCAGGAATATATTAATCTAACTGAGGAATGGCACGATGCTTGGAGTACAAGAAACAAGGTGAAGAGTGGTTAAGCAATACATGAAAAGTGGTACTGGAGGCCTTGTCAGTCAGTGTAAGTATTTCCGATTTAACTCTGAGTACGATGGAAGCCAATGCAGAACTTTGAGCAGAAGAGCAATAGGATCTAGCTTTAGGAAGATTACTGATAGTTAAGGTGAAAGGAGTGCAGGTTGTCTAGAGTAGAACAAAGACTTGTCAACTCTGCCAGGAAGCGGATGGAGGAGGTTCCACTAGAGCAGTGGCAGTACTGAAGAGGTTGGATGCTGGGTGTATTTTAAAGATTGAGCCAAGAGTATCTGCTGATTGCATGGAGAATTTGAAGCAAAGCAGTGATTCCAAGGTCATCTTCAATAGTGTAAATCAAATACCTGACTCACAGTAATTATTATAATCAAAAACACTTGTACTGACAGAATAGTAATACATCTCACTTATGCTTCGTGACTTACATGAAAGGGGTGTGTAAAAAGGAATTTTAGGCAGAAGAATCAAGGCTTGAAGAAGGAACTCTAAGCATTTCTGAATTATGTGTAGTGTAGACTCTAAATATTTTCAAAGTCAAAACTGTGCCTTAAAAATACAGTAAAATGGGCCGGAGGTGGTGGCTCATGCCTGTTATCCCAGCACTTTGGGAGGCTGAGGCAGGCAGATCACCTGAGGTCAGGAGTTCGAGACCATCCTGGCCAACATGGTGAAACCCCATCTGTACTAAAAATACAAAAATTAGCTGGGCTTGGTGGTGGGTGCCTGTAATCCCAGCTACCCAGGAGAACCATTTGAACGCATGAGGCAGAGGATGCAGTGAGCTGAGATTATGCCATTGTACTCCAGCCTGGGCAACAAGAGCAAAATTCCTTCTCAAACAAAACAGTAAAATGTGCCCTTGCTCCTAAAACATGTACTTATGTTCACATGCATTTTCTATCTCCTGAGGCCCATCTGAGTAAGAGTTCCTGATGTACAGTGAAAAAATCACATCTGTCCTGTTCATTGAACAACTAAAGAAATTAGCAAGGACTGGTGTTGACTTAATTTACTTGCAAACTGGTTGAGACTGACTTAAACCTACACAGAATGTTGGAGACCCAGCTTTTTTAGTTAATCTCAAC
>NW_012103920.1:6346614-6348653 GCF_000951045.1 Mandrillus leucophaeus
ATTAATAGCCTATTATGTGTTCTCACTTGCTTCTCTAAGTAATATTTTGAGAAAAAATGTTGAATAAAACCATGGATTATAGAGAAAAGTCAAAATATATGTGTAATATTTAATTATTTTATAAGTTTTATAATAAAGTATTCCGTTTCTTTATCTTTGACACTTGTTAAATTCTTGAATAAGTTAGTGAAAAGTCAGTAATCGCCAAGGTAATTTAACTGTATAACTGTCAGTCAGGACTCTTAGAGAATGGTTGGGTGCAGTGGTTCACCTCGGTAATCCCAGCACTTTGGGAGGTCAAGGCGAGTGGATCACCTGAGTCCAGGAGTTCAATACCAGCCTGGCCAACATGGCAAAACCCTGTCTCTATTGAAAATACAAAAAATTAGCCAGCTGTGGGGGTGCATGGCTGTAGTCCCAGCTCCTTGGGAAGCTGAGGCTGCAGTGAAATGAGATTGCGCCACACCGCTCCCCGCTGGGTGACAGAGAGAGACTCTGTCTCAACAACAACAAATCTTAGAGAGTAACTTCATTGAGAAGAGGAAAGATAAGCTATTCAACGATTAGTGATTTTTCTTGTTTGCTTTTGAAGAAATCAAAGTATCAAATGCTAGGATGAAACAGATGACACATTTACCCTCTTGAGGACACCCTATTTTGTTCCCCTGTAATTGTCATGAAAACATTTGTGGAAATCATCTAAGATAAAGCTACCATAAATGTATTTTTACATTTCAACGTCATTCTATTAAAATATTTTTGTAAAAATAAAGAGGGGAAAGGGAAGGATGGGCAGGAAAAGAAGAAAAAAATACAAAGTAATTGTTCTTGGCTTTTCGAAATTTTGAATCATTAAACCAGTGGAGAATAAGAACTGGGCAAAGTCCAGTTGATCTGAAAATACTGTATTTTTCCCTGCATCTGTGATTACATATGTTCATATACATATCTTTATAGTTAAGAGAATGTTTATATAAATTATTGCTCTTTAGCAAACAAAAAATTAAGAAAGGAAAATGGAACAGATGCAGATAAAATAAAAGACAGAAAAAAAGGTATTTTGTTCTTTTTTGAGACAGAATTTCCTCCTTGTTACCCAGGCTGGAGTGCAATGGCACAATCTCAGCTCACTGCAACCTCCGCCTCCCGGGTTCAAGCGATTCTCCTGCCTCAGCCTCCCGAGTAGCTGGGATTACAGGCGCCCATCACCGTACCCAGAAAAAAAAAAAAAAAATTTTATACCGTTTGGTAATAAGCAATCAAATATTAGTGTTTAATGGGAATCAGGTATTGTACTAAACTGTTTATGTATGTTATCTCATTTAATCATCACAATAGCCCACTTAGGAAGATACTATTATTCTTTCTTGGCAGGTGACAACTCAGATTCAGAGACATTACATATTTAGCGCTAGTACACAGTCACTGAGTGATAGGGTCAGGACTCAAACCCAGATCCCCTGGGGTTCTTGTCACTGTGCTGCATTACCCTGGGTTAGAGGAAGAAAAAGAACATGCAGGCCTTAGAACTCTACTTTTTGCCCCCTTAGATGCATGTGAATGGAGTTTGACAATAAGTGATTTAACAATGATGAATTATGGGCAGAGCTGGGAATTTCAGATGGGGAACTGGGGTTGGGAAGTAATAAATTCTCACTTAGCTCGTCTTTTCAACAAAGTATACTTAAAGACTTGTTGCATATCTAAGTCTTTATTCCTTAATAATTGCTTTGCTCTGGGATGATAGTATTTCCTGGGCAGTCGCACCAGAGTTATCTGGAGCCTGCAACTCCAAGTCCATTAAGATGGAGGGAAAGTGTGAGCAAGAATTCTCTTGGCATGGGTTCTATATGCTAATGGTAGAAAGACGACACCACAGCAGAAAGAAAAAAACCCCGTTGTCTTTATATCTTTTGGTAACAAGCAACCACATATTTGTGTTTAATGGGAATCAGGTATTGTACTAAACTATATATGTTATCTCATTTAATCCTCATAATAGCCCAATACACCACAATACCTCACAATATACCAGCATG
>NW_012103920.1:6348703-6349737 GCF_000951045.1 Mandrillus leucophaeus
CATGTTATCAACCTCGTAACTTTTGGTGCTTGCTGAATCAGTCCAGTTTAAATTTGCCCTAGGATCTAGTTAACAGCAAAAAAAAAAAAGAGAGAGAGAGAAAGAAGGAAACAGTGGTAATAAAAAAAAAATCCATCTGTCTTCTTGCTATGTTAATATTAATAAATCATAATATGCCAAGACCCACACTGAATAAGAGTATTTTCAGCCATCAGAAGCCAGCTGTTGGTAGGCATTAATGAGTTTAAAATTGGTCTCAGTTGAAAAAAACATCACACTATTTTGCCAAAACCAAAGTAATTATAATACTGTGTCCTCCTGTAATTTTTTGAGAAGTGGTTATAAAGGGCATATTTACATAAATTCTACTTTATTCCTCAACTTCTTTGATGAATGTAACCCAATTTTACTTCTTTAAAAAGTCTCAATTCAGGCTGGATTAGCCGGCTCAGCATAATCAACTAGACAGTGGTTTGTTAAATTTAGCAGCATACTTTGTTCCCATTCTAATTAAAATCCTGAGTTCTTGAATCCCAGAGAAATAATGCTTAGAAACTTCTCTCCATCTGCTTGACTTGGCTTGGCCTAGAGGAGTAGCCATTTTATCAACAGAGGAAAAAAAAAACAAAAAAAAAGTTCTCTACTACAACCCCCTTGCCTTCTGAAAAACAGCAAGTTATTTCTTTATATAATTATCATTTTATTATTTTATGGAAAATTAATTTATTAATTAATAGCCTATTATGTGTTCTCACTTGCTTCTCTAAGTAATATTTTGAGAAAAAATGTTGAATAAAACCATGGATTATAGAGAAAAGTCAAAATATATGTGTAATATTTAATTATTTTATAAGTTTTATAATAAAGTATTCCGTTTCTTTATCTTTGACACTTGTTAAATTCTTGAATAAGTTAGTGAAAAGTCAGTAATCGCCAAGGTAATTTAACTGTATAACTGTCAGTCAGGACTCTTAGAGAATGGTTGGGTGCAGTGGTTCACCTCGGTAATCCCAGCACTTTGGGAGGTCAAGGCG
>NW_012103920.1:6351502-6376129 GCF_000951045.1 Mandrillus leucophaeus
AATGGAGTTTGACAATAAGTGATTTAACAATGATGAATTATGGGCAGAGCTGGGAATTTCAGATGGGGAACTGGGGTTGGGAAGTAATAAATTCTCACTTAGCTCGTCTTTTCAACAAAGTATACTTAAAGACTTGTTGCATATCTAAGTCTTTATTCCTTAATAATTGCTTTGCTCTGGGATGATAGTATTTCCTGGGCAGTCGCACCAGAGTTATCTGGAGCCTGCAACTCCAAGTCCATTAAGATGGAGGGAAAGTGTGAGCAAGAATTCTCTTGGCATGGGTTCTATATGCTAATGGTAGAAAGACGACACCACAGCAGAAAGAAAAAAACCCCGTTGTCTTTATATCTTTTGGTAACAAGCAACCACATATTTGTGTTTAATGGGAATCAGGTATTGTACTAAACTATATATGTTATCTCATTTAATCCTCATAATAGCCCAATACACCACAATACCTCACAATATACCAGCATGTATTATGTAAGACATGGTTTATGAAAATTTATAGCACAGAACCCATTATTGCTAAGTGTGATGTGGAAAAGGTCATCTAATTATGTGCTATATGGTTTTATCTTTGAAAATGTAAAAATACGCATAAGGATTCCATGCTTTGTCTGTTTTACCTTATCTTCCCCCTAAGATCTTAATTCCTTGAATACCTTTGTGGTCTCCACTGGTGTTGAGGGTTAACACCTAAGATGGTTTTCATCAGTCACCCCTGGATCTGGGTGACTGACACTTTCCCCCTCCTGAGAGGACCACAGGCTCCTGAGAGGTGATTCTCAAACTGTTGTCACTCAATTGCTATCATCGTGAGTTTTTCCCATAAGCACGTATCACCTCTACCAACTTTTAAATCTAGTTAAGTGCAAATACGATTTGCTGCAAAAAATATTTAGGCCAGGCATGGTGGCTCACACCTGTAATCCCAGTACTCTGTGAGGCTGAGGCAGGCGGATCACCTGAGGCCAGAAGTTTGAGACCAGCCTGGCCAACATGGTGAAACCCCATCTCTATTAAAAATACAAAAATTAGCTGGACTTGGTGGTGACACCTGTAGTCCCAGATACTCAGGAGGCTGAGGCAGGAGGATCGCTTGAACTCGGGAGGTGGAAGTTGCAGTGAGCCAAGATCGCATCATTGCACTCCAGCCCGGGGGATATAGTGAAACTCTATCTAGGAACCATCATTCTCAGCAAACTAACACAAGAACAAAAAACCAAATACCACATGTTCTCACTCATAAGTGGGAGTTGAACAATGAGAACACATGGACACAGAGAGGGGAGCATGACATACCAGGGCCTGTCGGGGGTGGGGGGTGTTGGGGAGGGATAACATTAACAGAAATACCTCATGTATGTGATGAGTTCATGGGTGCAGCAAACAACCGTGGCATGTGTATGTAACAAAACTACATGATTTGCACATGTGCCCCAGAGCTTAAGGTATTCAAAAAAAAAAAAAAAAAGTAAAAATATTAATTTCTCTTAAAAAAAAAGATATTTAAAAAGCAACTGTTTTATAACTCCTTTAAACATAGAATCGATAGAACATGGCATAAAGGGTAGCCACAAAAGTAAGCCAAGTATTTACATTTGTTAATTTTCATTAAAAAATAAAATACAGTCACTACAATTGGTTTACAAAACTCATCTGAAAATAAAAGAATTCCTCAATGAGACTAAGTGACTTGTTCATAGTTTCTCAAGAAGAGTCAGTTTAATATCACTAAGTTTAGAATAAAGATGAGATTTTATGTAAGATTTTCTTGAATCCCAATTCACAATTGCACAGAGAAAGAACAAATTATGTCCATTTAATTGTGCCTTGGCTGATAGAGTTCGACATTGAGGATCATGATGTAAGTGCCGTTTGTTCAGCTAATTTTTGTAGAGAAGCCTTCAAAAGCAGTACCTACAATGTGTTTCTCTGAATGTGCCCAGCTATTTGTTAGTTTCCACAATGGCATAGTGCCTTACTCATCTACAACCACCATATTGTTTGAATGTCATCAAGAGATACTTGCAAAGTGTCCTAAGTGTTTCCTTAAACTATTTTTTTTTTCTTGAGTCAGAATCTTGCTCTGTCATTCAGGCTGGGATGCAGTGGCACAATCTCAGTTCACTGCAACCTCTGCCTCCCAGGCTCAAGCGATTCTCCTGCCTCAGCCTCCCAAGTAGCTGGGACTACAGGTGCATGCCACCATGACCAGCTAATTTTGTATTTTTAGTAGAGAAGGGATTTCGCCATGTTAGCCCGGCTAGTCTCAAATTCCTGGCCTCAAGCAATCTGCCCGCCTTGGTCTCTCCAAGTACTGGTATTACAGGCATGAACCACTGTGCTCGGCTTCCTTAAACTATGTTTAATGAGGGACACAGTCAAGTTTATAATCAGGTCATTCAATAACAAAAAGTCATTTTTATAATTATTAGTTGGTTTAATGAACAAATTAGGTTTAAACATTGTTCCCAACATTCTAATTGGGATTAAAAAGAGACACCAATATCTAGGAAAAGGAGATCCTGCATGTCTCTTCTTCCTACCCATTCCATTCAACCCATTCTTCTTCACATAGCCTTGGCCTCCCCATTTAGGCCATCTCTGCCCCATACAGGTTAGGAGATAGCTCGACATCGTCTCGTGTTGCACTGCAATGCCCATACCACACGCTGGAAAATGCTATTCTAGATCAAACCACGTGGTCTTCCTCAACTCTCCATTCTGATGGCAAATAGACTTTTTAAAACTGGCGTGCAGTACAAGGAGTGGTCCATTAACAGTCACAGCACTGATGGAGATGGTAGCTCTGAAGATAAACCAGAGCCCGAGGCTGTTCCTGCTGGAGATGAGGCCCAGGCCCGGTTCTCCCTTTGTCTCTTCCTATCCCTTCTTTCATGTGGCTGGACTACAAGAAGGAGAAGGCAGCACCCACTTGGCAGAAGGCCTAGCTCTACCGTTCTTCAGTGTGTCCCTCAGTTCCTGCAGACTCTCCATATCCTAGCAGCTGAGAGTCTCCTCTTCCTAGAAAGAGGGTCTTCTCTCCCCTGTCCCCATGCCTTTTGAGAGCCAAGCTGGCTGTAGAGTAAGATTCAGGACAATGGTTTCTAAGTTACTAGCTGCATCACTACCACCTAAAGTTATTTTATACAAAAACTTTCCAAGTCCCTTTCAAGAAACAGAATTCATTAAGCCTGAGGGTGGGGCCTGGGAATTTATATTTTAAAAGGCATTCAAGTTTTTCTCAAGAATAGCTAGGTTTTGAACTACTGGTCTAAGGCCAAAAAATAAAATAGGAAGTGCTTGGATGTGTTTCCTTAGACAAAAGAGTGCCTGTGGTTGCATGCTATCCCATGCAGCTGTGCAGTGGTTGGGCCAAATTTAGCTAATAATCAAGTGACCCTTTGCCTGTCTCATCTTCTGCATGTACATTTCATCTGCATGTACATTTCACCGGTAAACTACCAGTTGGTCAAGATAACAGTTCACAGGCAGAGACCCCACATGCTGGTGATCTTAGTTTATTCTCATTGTCAGGCAAGCCAGGAGCCTGCACTCAGGTTTGGAGGATGGGGAGCAGAGGCGTTGAAAACAATTGACCATTTTTCTCAAACACTCACATGCAAGAGCTAGAATACTGTGCTTTTAAAAAAATACTTTTTTTTAAAAAGAGTGTACAATAGAAAACCCGCAGAAATGCCCATTGGCATATGCCTCTCGCAAGCTACTCCCAAGGCTTCATGTGTGTTTATGGAGAAATGCGCAGTCAAGGCAGAAGGACAGCTGCTGTCCTACTTCCTGCTTGGTCATTAGGTGCCAAGAGGTGAATTAATCATTTTTTTTAATGGATGGTGCCAACTGTCAACATCCTTATAAATTGTGAGAAATGCATTGGTTGCCTTGACTAAATAAAATGGTCACTTCAGCTTTTGTACAACAGAAAACCAAAATTCAACAAAAAAGTTAGGGAAGAGCCACTAGAATGATGTTTTTGGCCCAGCTAAAGATGTTAGCTTCACTGTTTGTGCTTTTCTTGGCCTTTGATTTCTGTTTAATGGCTAATTTTATTAATGCACAGGTTTTGTATTTTTTAAGATTGATTCCAGATATTTAAATATTAACGTTGTTTATTTCTATATCCACATAGTCTGAAACCAATAAAGAAATAATTGTTATTGTTTTCAGCAAATTTCTTTGTTATGATGCCCATATTGTGCAGGCTTTTATTACTCACAGCTAGGCCTGCTGAGAAGATAGACATTTCACATTTTCTTAGAGGTTGTATTTGTTTTAGTGCTAAAAGTCCCTCTGACATGCAGAATCACCCTTTCATAGTTTGGTCTGCCTTAACTAATATTTTTTCTTGCATTTTTGCTAACTAAAATGCATTTATTCTTTTGATGAGTATATACTGACTATCAACTGCAATGTGAGCTCCAAGCACAGAAAAATATCTTGTTCCTGACCCAAAGGGACTTTACTTAAAAATACAGAAGGCAATGTTACAAGGTCATATAGTCCTAATATTAGAAACAAAAACAAAACCTCACTTTTACATTGATCCTGGTTAGCATTTGAAAATGCTTGTTTCAGTCTGTTATTGTGAATATCATATATGCACAGCAGGAATATAAAAGTGTTTTTAACCTCCTCCAAAATAATAATATCACAAAATTATGGCATTAAGCAGAAAGGAGTCCACTTGAAAATTAATTGATAGAAATGAAGAACTGGAAGAGAATTTAGAGCTCATTTATCTCCTTCATTTTACAGATATAGAAACAGACACTTAAATATTTTAGAGCCTTTCCTAAAATTACCCAGTGATTTAAAAGTTAGGTCCATTAAGGGACAATTTTTAGGTAAGCATACTTTTTGCTGTATTATAAAATTTTATTGATTTTTGCCTGACAGGTAGACATTTTTTGTTGAGTTTAAGGACATGTTTGATGAGTAGTGAGTTTAAAATAAAAACCTAGTAAGAAACATTTCTTAGTTCATATACATGATATCTGAAGTTCTGTTCCCCCCGCAAAAATGCCCTGGTACCATAAAAAAACCCAAGAGTACTGTCATCCTCCCTCTGTATAGGGAAAAGGTGACATTATGAAAGTATCCATTTTTAAAACTATCTGACCCATTCCCTTTCCAAAAGTCAAATATCTTCAGGGAACTGAACTATCGCTTTGCTTTCAGCCATGAATTAAGAATAACGTTGAATGTTGCCAACTTTATACTAAAACCACTAGACACTCAATGGGTGGATTTTATGGTATGTAAGTTATATCTCAATAAAACTGTTTAAGTAAAAAGAATATCCTTACAATGAGGACTATCTTTGCTCACACCTGTTGTCGCTGTGATGACACTGACAGGGTCCTTGCAGGAGCAAGCCTGTTTCTGCTGGACAAGATTTCAAGATTCTGAACTCACGTTGCACAAAACAGTTGCAGTGATGGGGATCTGCCATTGGCATTACACTTGACTCGTTCAACTTACTTTTTTTTTTTTTTTTGAGACGGAGTCTCGCTCTGTCGCCCAGGCTGGAGTGCAGTGGCCGGATCTCAGTTCACTGCAAGCTCCGCCTCCCGGGTTTACGCCATTCTCCTGCCTCAGCCTCCCGAGTAGCTGGGACTACAGGCGCCCGCCACCTCACCCGGCTAGTTTTTTTGTATTTTTTTTAGTAGAGATGGGGTTTCACCGTGTTAGCCAGGATGGTCTCGATCTTCTGACCTCGTGATCCACCCGTCTCGGCCTCCCAAAGTGCTGGGATTACAGGCTTGAGCCACCGCGCCCGGCCTAAACCTACTTTTAAGAGTTTGGCAGGAGCACCAACATCTGTATTTGCAGTCATCTCCATCCCAAGAGGGAAAAATATCCATGAAAAGGCTAGGGTTGGAGAGGGCAGAAGGTAGGAAAATCTAATTTGGTATTATCCCCTTCTTTCTATCCTACTGGTTAATAGGAAAAATATCTGGGGGAAAGAATTGTGGACACACTGTTCTTTAATGTCTTGTGGATTTTATGAAATATTTTTTTAAATCTGCCTTAAGAATTATCTGATGAAGTTTTAACATTTTGCTTGTTTTCAGAAAATTTTCCTGGGACCTATCTGTTAAACCAAGATTAACAATGTATTAAGATGTTAGAGTTCCCAAAGACTAGCAACAGAAGTAGGCAGAACAGAAAGAAGCAATGATGATATAATGATAACAACTGACATTAATGCCCGTCTGCTATGAGCAAGGGATATACTTTGTATTTTCCACGTATTAATTTGAATTTCTGTAATTATCTGCATCTTAAGATATGAAATAATTATTGACTCTCCTAATTATGCTTGTGAACCAAGGCTCACAGACATTTCATACAATGGCACTGAATTCACAAAGAGCCTATTATGTTGACTAAGAGCAAGGCATTTGCATCCCTATGAGCCTCAAGTTCATATCCTGAGTTCCCCCAAAGAATCCATCTGGTCAGCAGCAATGTCATTTCATTTATTTGAGCCTTAATTTCTTCATTTAGGAATAGGCATTTAATCATTTATTCAATGAAAGTTAGCACCATTTATACTGGATTCTACACAGTTTAATAGATATACACAAGGTTTCTGCCATCACTGGGCTCATGACTGACAGATATGGACCACCATTAACCAAGGAATCCCACAAAATTACAACCAAGAGAAGCATAAGCAGAAAAGATGTATGATTGCAGCAGAAGCTACATGGTGCTCTCAATGCATCTGCTTGGTTCCCTTAGCCATTTTCTTGCATCAGCCTGTGGCGTGATTCTACTCCCAAAGCTAGCACCTGCATCTCTTTTCCCAGGGGTGGGCACGCACTGCCAGCACTCACTTTGGATGCAAGCACAGAAAACCACAAGTGCCTGGAAATTTGCTCTCCCATCCAGCCGGGTGCAGGCTTGCAACCAATTGCTATTCATTCAATAGCAATTGGCCTAGTCAGGAGTAACTTTAGTAACCAGAATTGTTTTCCAGTTTTTATAAGGTTTTGTTTACTAAAGGGACGTAGCTGGTACCTAGTAATACTCAACAAATGGTAACTATAAAATGACAAGAGAAAGAAAAGAAGGCAACAGATGCTCTAGCAACAACTAAGGATATTTTGAGGGTAAAAGAAGGGTTTATGCACAGGGGTAGGGTAGGCTTCTTGACATTGGTAACAATATTTTTGATATGATCCCCAAAGCACAGGCAACAAAAGCAAAAATAGACATGGGGGGTTGTATCAAACTTAAAAGCTTCTTCACAAAGGAAACAGTCAATAGAATAAAAAAGTCAACCTAAAGAATGAGAGAAAATATCTGTGAATCATCTATCTGATAAAGAGTTAATATCCAAAATATATAAAGAACTCATATAACTCAATAGCAAAAAAAAAAAAAGAAAAAGAAATCAACACTTATAATTTAATTTTAAAATGTGCACAGGACCTGAATAGACATTTCTCAAAAGAAGATATACAAATGGCTAACAGGTATGTAAAAATGTGATCAACATCACCAATTATCAGGGAAACACAAATCAAACCCACCATGAGCTATCACTTCATACCTATTAGAAAGGCTGTCAAAAAGACAAAACAGTAAGTGTTAGGATATGGAGAAAAGGAATCCTTGTACACTACTGATTAAAATGTAGATTAATACAACCATTATGGAAAACTATATACAGGTTCTTCAAAAAACTAAAAATATATATTTGATCCAGCGATCCCACTTCTGGGCATATATCCAAAGGAAATGGAATCCGTATGTTGAAGAGATAGCTGCATTCCAATATTCATTGCAGCATTATTCACAAAGCAAAGTTATGGAAGCAACCTAAGTGGCCATTGACGGATGCATGGATAAAGAATATGTGATTATATATACCATGGAATATTCTTTACTCCTAAAAAGAAAGAAATCCTGCTATTTACGACAGCATGGATGAACCTAGAAGACATTGTGCTAAGTAAAATAAGCCAGACGGAGAAAGGCAAATACTGCATGCTGTCACTTATGTATAAAATCTAAAGTACTCGGATACACAGAAACAAAAAGTAAAATGATTGGAGTGAGGGAAAAAGGGAAATTGGGAGATGTTAGTCAAAGTATCCAAAGTTTCAGTTATAAGATGAAGTTGTAAGTTCCGGAGATCTAGCATACAACATGGTGATCAAGTCTACAGTTTATAATGTTATAGACTTGAAATTTGCTAAGGGGGTAGATCTTGGATATTTTCACCACATAAAAGAAGAAAAGGAAAAAAAGAAAAAGAGGGAACGAGGGAGGAAAAAAGGTAGGAAAGAAGAAAAGAAAAAGGGAAGAGAGAGGTAACTAGATGGGTGATAGATATGTCATTAGCTTCACTGTGCTGATCATTTCACAATGTATACATACATCAAAACATCAAGTCATACATGTTAAATATATACAATTCCTGTTTGTCAATGATACCTCCACAAAGCTGAGAAAGAAAGAATTTTATGGTTTTGAAGCTTTGCAGGAAATAACGATGCTTATGGTTGATTCGTGGATAAGATTTTGTGAGGCCTTGGCTCATCCAACCTTAGCTGCCAATCTCTTGGCACAGGTGCATGGCTGAGGTCCTCAAAGGACTGAGAGCTGGCAGCCTGGGAAGTGGTCAGCTGCCAACCCTTTCTTCTCTGCAAAGTGGGAAGAATTTGGTTCCTGTGCAACCATTAATTAAATCCTGAATGGGTGGGCACTTTTAACATCTTTTCCAGTGTGACAGTCTTGCTAGCAGAGTTCATAACTGAACTGCAGTCAGCCTCAGTCAGGGAACAGGAAACAACCTGTGGCTGGGGCCAAAGTACTTGTTCTCCATCCAAATGTAGTCACCCAGGTAGAGGTCTTAGTTGGAGGTCAGCCTGTAATTCTCAATGGATCCATTGTTTCCACCCATCTCGCCTCTGCAATGTCCGGAAGACTTGAAATAGGATTTGGGGCAAGATTAATGTGCTGCTTTACTATATTGTCTCTCTGGAAGGCACACTTTGGGTATTGTTTACCAGCACAAAGAGTCTTTCAGAGTCACCCTGTTAAAGATTGCTTTTTGGAAGATTATATTTGAGAGTTAGGTGTCTCAGTATCGACAGGATAAAGTGGCAGGGAGATTTAGCAGTGATCTAGATAATCTTATCAACCCAGATAATTCAGACTTCAGTTTTACTGCCTTCAAATGCAGTAGCCAAATAATCACCAGCTAGCTTAGTTCACTTCCACACAAAAAAAGAGGGCTGACACTTACTAAGCTCCAATTATGGGCCAGATACTCTCCTAGGCACTTTATCTGCACACTTTATCCTTAATTCTCATATCAAATCCCTTATTATCATTTCCTCCCTTTTAAGTAGGAGGAAAATGAAGTTCAGTAAAGTTAAATAATTCACTTAAAATCACACAGAAAATAAATGATGTAACTAAGTTTAGAATTGGTCTGTTTCAGGCAAAAGCAAAGGTCTTTCTACTTAGAAAGGGAGTAGAAGCAGCCAACTTTTAAAGTAACAAGCCAATAGTAAGATCTATTTAAATATTGCTCTGTGGCTTCTACTTACTATTTGATGGTAGAAGCTTCCTGCAAACCTACTCGTAAACAGATAAAGTTTGGCCAAAATATGGGGGGAAAAAACCTGCCTAAAAATTCTAGAAGGTAAATATAAGCAGAAATGTTAAGAAAAGTCAAGTGTGGAGAAGTAAAGTACAAAAAGTTAAGTTTTCTTTCTTCTCTCTTTTCTTCTCTTTTTTCTTATTTATGGCTTTATCTTGAGGACAGGTCATACACACAGCACAGCATCTGGATGGTGGGGCTAGAATCCTGATAGAATTTCTGGATGAAAGAACTAGGGAAAGGAACCCCAAATATCAGGTCAGCCTCCCAGATAAAAACAGAGGAATCCCACCTAAATGGGCAATGTAAAAAAAAAAACAAAAAAAAAGGCATTTCTTAATCCTGAATATGAATTTTATATAAATCTCCAACCTAGAGAACACCATGCATGTGTGGGAGAACTCAAAACATCACAGCAAAGGCTTAAAGAATTAAATTGAAATTTGAACTAATAACCGCAGTAAATGAAACAGAGCTTATACTTTAGGTCTGATCTAATGAATTATGTGCTAAAATAAAATCACTGTTCTTCAGAGGAATGCAACAGAACCCAGAGGCCTTCACATTATAACCATATGTCCAGGATCCAATCCAAAATTACTCAACAAACAAAGAACTGACAAATATGAATCACTTCTATAGGAAAAGATGATCAACATATGCCAACCCCAAAATGACCCAGATGTTGGGAGAATCCATGTGTTTAAAATTACATAAGAACTTTAGAGCAGATGATAGAACCATCCTTGGTAATAACAAGAATACATTCAAAGGGAAAAAAGAATATAAATATCAGAGAAATATAAAATATAAAAAAGAACCAAATGAAGTTTAGAACTGAAAAATATTAACAATAAAAATTTACTGCCTGAGCGTAATGAAATAATAGATATGACAAAGGAAAGAAGCAGTGAACTTGAAGACAGATTAATAGAACATATCAAGTCTGTAGAGAGAAAGATAAATGATTTTAAAAAAACAAAGAGTTGGGATAATGGTGGTGTAAGGACCTCCAAAAATCACTTCCTCCATAAAAGCAATGAGCAGGGAGGGGCCAAGATGGACGATTAGAAGCAGCTGCGGGCTGTGGCTCTCTCAGAGAGGAACAAAAATGTCAAATGAATTCTCTACCTTCACCTGAGGTATCCAGGTTCTCACATTGGGACTGACTAGGCAGTTGGTGCCACCCACAGACAGTGAGGAAAAGTAGGGTGGGGTCACAGCCCACCTGGGAGTGGCATGGGGCAAGGGGAGATCTCCCTCCCCCAGCCAAGGGAGGTGGTGAGTGAGTGCTAGCCCGCCTGGGAAAGCACACATTTCCCATGGATCTTTGCAACTGGTTGATCAGGAGATCCCCTAGTTAGCTCACGCCGCCAGGACCTTGGTCCCAAGCACAGAGGTGCACAGACTCTCAGTGGCTGCTCAGGCAAGCAATGAGACAGAGGAGTTGTTTTGGATACTTCAGCCCTGGGACTCCTGGTGAGGCAGGAAGGCAGCTGAAGCCAGGGAGCCAAGTGGCATCATTCAACAGGCCCTGCTCCCACAGAACCTTACCAGCTGAGATCCACTGGCTTGGAATCCCTGGCTGGCCAGTGGCAGCAGGCTGGAGACTGCCTAAGATGACCAATTTACAGGGGGAGGGGCGGCTGCCATCTCTGCGGCTCCAGTCAACTGTTTTCCCCTGCCGGTGCCAAGGAGACTGGGTGGTTTGGACTGGGAGGAATTCCCCAGAGTGCAGCACAGTGGCTGTGACAGATCGTGGCCAGACTACTTCTTTAAGTGGAACCCTGATCCATCCCTCCTCACCAGGCAGGACTTCCCCACCAGAATTTCAGCAACTCCAGCCAGGGGTTTATGGACAGATCTTTGATCTCCCTGGGACAGAGCTCCTGTGAGGAGGAGTGGCTGCAGTCTCCGTGATTCAGCCTATTTAATCCTTCCTGCCAGCTGGCTCTGCAGAGACTGGACAGCGCAGAGCACCCACTTGCCAAGGGGCAGTAAGACTGCTTCTTTAAGTGGGTCCCTGATCTCATTTCTTCCATCTGGGCGAGACCTCCCAACCCGGGTCTCCAGATACCTCATACAGGAACGTTCCAGCCAGCATCAGGTAGGTGCCCCTCTGGGACAGAGCTCCCAGAGGAAGGAGCAGGTGGCCATCTTTGCTGTTCTGCAGCCTCTGCTAGTGATACCTCCACGTATGGGAGGGCCCCAGGTGAATAGGGTCTGGAGTGGACCCCCAGCAAACTGCAGGAGCTCTACACAGGAGGGGCCTGAATGTTAAAGGAAAAAACAAAGCAACAAAACAAAACATCAACAAAAAGAGACCACACCAAAAAAAGCCCATCCAAAGGCCAGCAGGCCTCAAAGACTGAAGGCAGATAAGCCCACAAAGATGAGAAAAAAAACAAAACAAAACATAAAAACACTGAAAACTCAAAAAGCCACAGTGCCACTTCTCCTCCAAATGATTGCAACACCTCTCCAGCAAGGACTGGGCTAAGACTGGGGTGGATGAATTGACAGAAGTAGGCTTCAGAAGGTGGGTAATAGTGAACTTCACTGAGCTAAAGGAGCATGTTCTAACCCAATGCAAAGAAGCTAAGAACCATGATAAAACATTACAGGAGCTGATAACCAGAATAATCAGTTTATGGAGAAACATAAATGACCTGATGGAGTTGAAAAAACACAACATGAGAACTTTGCAATGCAATCACAAGTGTCAAGAGCCAAATAGAACAAGCAGAGGAAAGAATCTCAGAGCTTCAAGACTATTTTCCTGAAATAAAACAGGCACACAACATTAGAGAAAAAAAGAATGAAAAGGAAAGAACAAAACCTTTGAGAAATGTGGGATTATGTAAAAAGACCAAAGCTACGACTGACTGGGGTACCTGAAAGAGATGGGGAAAACAAAACCAAATTAGAAAACATACCATCCAGGAGAACTTCCCCAACCTAACAAGACAGGCCAACACTCAAATTCAGGAAATCCAGGGAACCCCAGTATAATACTCCATGAGAAAACCAACCCCAACATATATAATCATCAGATTCTCTAAGGTTGAAATGAAAGAAAAAATGTTAAGGGCAGCCAGAGAGAAAGGCCAGGTCACCTTTCTAGGGAAGTCCATTAGACTAATAGCAGACCTCTCAGCAGAAATCCTTCAAACAAGAAGAGATTGGGAGTCAATATTCAACATTCTTCAAAGAATTTCCAACCAAGAATTTCATATCTGGACAAACCTAAGCTTCATAAGTAAAGGAGAAATAAAATACTTTTCAGACAAGCAAACGCTGAGGGAATTCATCACCATCAGGCCTGCCTTGCAAGAGCTCCTTAAGGAAGCACTAAATATACAAAGGAAAAACCACTACCGGCCACTACAAAAACACACTGAAGTTCACCGACCAATGACACCATGAAGCAACTACATAAACATGTCTGCAAAATAACCAGCTAGCATCATGATGACAGAATCAAATTCACACATAACAATATTAACCTTAAATGTAAATGGCCTAAATATTCCAATTAAAAGACACAGAATGGCAGGCTGGATAAAGACCTACCAAGTGTGCTGTACTCAAAAGACCCATCTTACATGCAGAGACACACATAGGCTCAAAATAAAGGGATGGAGGAAATTTTACCAAGCAAATGGAAAACAGAAAACAGTAGGCTTTGCAATCCTAGTTGCTGACAACAGACTTTAAACCAAAAAAAGACAATAAGTCTATTACTAATCATAAAGAGATCATTTCAACAAGAAGAGCTAACCATCCTAAATGTATATTCACCCAACCCAGAAGAATCTAGATTCATAAAACAAGATTTTAGAGACCTACAAATAGACTCCCACACAATAATAGAACACCCTACTGTCAATTTTAGATCACTGAGACAGAAAATTAACAAAGATATTCAGGACCTAAACTCAACTCTAGATCAAGTGGACCTGATAGGTATCTACAGAACTCTCCACCTAAAAACAACAGAATATACATTCTTCTCAGGCCACATGGCACTTATTTTAAAATTGATCACATAATTGGAAGTAAAACAGTCTTCAGCAAATGCAAAAGAACTGAAATTATAACAGTTTCTCAGACCAGCACAACCAAATTAGAATGCAAGATTAAGAAACTCACTCAAAACCACACTACTACATGGAAATTGAACAACCTGCTTCTGAATGACTCCTAGGTAAATAATGAAATTAAGGCTGAAATCAAGTTCTTTGAAACTAATAAGAACAAAAAGACAACATACCAAAGTCTCTGGGAAGCAGCTAAAGCTGTGTTAAGAGGGAAATTTATAGCAGGATTGCCCACATCAAAAAGCTAGAAAGATCTCAAATTAACACTTAACATCACAGCTAAAAGAACTAGAGAACCAAGAGCAAACAAACCCCAAAGCGAGCAGAAGACAAGAAATAACCAAGATCAGAACAGAACAGACAGAGATAAAGACACAAAAAAACCTTCCAAAAAAAAAAAAAAATCAACGCATCCAGGAGCCACTTTTTTGGGAAAAAAAAATAACAAAATAGACCACAAGTTGACTAATAACAAAGAAAAGAGAAAATAATTAACTAGATACAATCAGAAATGATAAAGGGGATATCACCACTGACCCCACAGAAATACAAACAACTATCAGAAAATACTATAAACACCTCTATGCAAATAAACTAGAAAATCTAAAAGAAACTGATAAACTCCTGGATACATACACCCTCCCACAACTGAACCAGGAAGAAGCTGAATCCCTGAATAGACCAATAATGAGTTCTGAAATTAAGACAGTAACAAATAGCCTACTAACCAGACAGATTTACAATTCTACCAGAGGTACAAAGAGGAGCTGGTACCACTTCTGAAACTATTCAAACAACTGAAAAGAAGGGACTCCTCCCTAATTCACTTTATGAGGTGGCCAGCATCATCCTGATACTAAAACCTGGCAGAGATACAACAACAACAAAAAAAGAGAACTTCAGGCCAATAGCCCCCATGAACATTGATGTAAAAATCCTCAATAAAATACTGGGAAACCAAACTCAGTAGCACATCAAAAAGCTTATCCACCACAATCAAGTCAGCTTGGGGTTCAAGGTTGGTTCAACACATGCAAATCAATAAATTTAACTCATCACTTAAACAGAACTAAAGACAAAAACCAGGATTATCTCAATAGATGCAGAAAAGGGCTTTGATAAAATTCAACCTTTTAATGTTAAAAACTCTCAAACTAGGTATTGAAGGAATATAACTCAAAATAATAAGAGCCACTTATGACAAACCCACAGCCAATATCATACTGAATGGGCAAAGGCTGGAAGCATTCCCTTTGAAAACCAGCACACAACAAGAATGCCCTCTCTCACCACTCCTATTCAACATAGTATTACAAGTTCTGGCCAGGGCAATGAGACAAGAGAAAGAAATAAGGGGTACTGAAATAGGAATAGAGAAAGTCAAATTGTCTTTTTTTTTTTTTTTTGTCTTTTTTATTATACTTTAAGTTCCAGGGTACATGTGCACAATGTGCAGGTTTGTTACATATGTATACATGTGCCATGTTGGTGTGCTGCACCCATTAACTCATCATTTACATTAGGTATATCTCCTAATGCTATCCCTCCCCCCCTCCCCACCCTAGAACAGGCCCTGGTGTGTGATGGTCCCCTTCCTGTGTCCAAGTGTTCTCATTGTTCAATTACCACCTATGAGTGAGAACATGCGGTGTCTGGTTTTTTGTCCTTGCGATAGTTTGCTGAGAATGATGGTTTTTGTCTTTGTTTGCAGATGACATGATCCCATATGTAGAAAACCTTGTTGTCTCAGCCCCAAAGCTTCTTAAGCTGATAAGCAACTTCATCAAAGTCTGAGGATACAAAAATCACAAGCATTCCTGTACACCAACAACAGATAAGCAGCAAGCCAAATCATGAATGAACTCCCACTAACAATTGCTACAGAGAGAATAAAATACACAGCATTACAGCTAACAAGAGAAGTAAAGGACCTCTTCAAGGGGAACTATTGCTGAAGGAAATCAGAGAGGACACAAACAGATAGAAAGACATTCCATGCTCATGGATAGGAAGAATCAATATTGAGAAAATGGCCACACTGCCCAAAGTAATGTATAGATTCAATGACATTTCCATTAAAACTACCATTGACATTCTTCACAGAATTAGAAAAAACTATTTTAAAATTCGTATGGGACCAAAATAGACCCTGTATAACCAAGACAATCGTAAGCAAAAAGAACAAAGCTGGAGGCATCACGCTACCCAACTTCATACTATACTGTAAGGCTACAGTAACCAAAACAACATGGTACTAGTACAAAAACAGACACAGAGACAAATTAAACAGAATAGACAACTCAGAAATAAGACTGCACATCTATAATCATCTGATCTTCAACAAACCTGACAAAAGCAAGCAATGAGGAAAATATTCCCTATTTAATAAATGTTGCTAGAACTGGCTAGCCATATCCAGAAAATTGAAATTGGATCCCTTCCTTACACCTTATACAAAAATTAACTCAAGATGGATTAAAGATTTAAATGTAAAACCCAAAACTATAAAAATCCTAGAAGAAAATCCAGTCAATAAATAGACACAGGACATAGGCATGGACTAAGATTCATGACCAAAATGCCAAAAGCAATTGCAACAAAAGCAAAAATTGACAAATAGGATCCAATTAAACTAAAGAGCTACTGCACAGCAAAAGAAACTATCAGAGTGAACAGACAACCTACAGAATGGGAGAAAATTTTTGCAATCTATCCATCTGACAAAGGTCTAATATCCAGAATCTACAAGAAACTTAAATTTACAAGAAAGTAACCTCATTAAAAAGGGCCAAAGGACATGAACAGACACTTTTCAAAAGAAGACACTTACACAGCCAACAAACACAAGAAAAAAAGCTCAACATCACTGACTATTAAAGAAATGCAAATCAAAACCACAATGAGATAACATCTCACACAATCAGAATGGCAATTATTAAAAAGTCAAGAAACAACAGTTGCTGGCAAGGCTGTGGAGAAATAGGAATGCTTTTACACTCTTCCTGGGAACATAAATTAATTCAACCATTGTGAAAGACAGTGTGGTGATTCCTCAAAGGTCTAGAATCAGAAATACCATTTGACCCAGCAATCCCATTACTGGGTATATACCCAAAGGAATAAAATTCATTCTATTATAAAGACACATGCATGCATATGTTGATTGCAGCACTATTCACAATAGCAATGTCATGGAATTAACCCAAACACCCATCAATGATAGACTGGATAAAGAAAATGTGATACATATACACCATCGAATACTATGCAGCCATAAAAAGGAATGAAATAATGTCATTTGCAGGGACACGGATGGACCTGGAAGCCATTATCCTCAGCAAACTAACACAGGAACAGAAAACCAAGCACCGCATGTTCTCACTTATAAATGAGCTAAACGATGAGAACACATGGACATAGGGAGAGGAACAACACACAATGGGGCCTATGTGGGGGTAGGGGAAGAGGGAGGGAGAGCACCAGGAGAAATAGCTAATGCATGTTGGGCTTCATACCTAGGTGATGGGTTGATAGGTGCAGCAAACCACCATGGCACATGTTTACCAATGTAACAAGCCTGCACATCCTGCAAATGTATCCCAGAACTTAGCAAACGATTTCAAAATATTTTAAAAAGCAAAGAGAACATTGGAGAAAATTGGAATCAATCATTTCAGAACTCAAAATTAACCAAAGACTTGCAGCAATCCAGTGGCCATTTTGTTAAAAAAAAAAAAAAAAAAAAAAAACAGCTGAATATTTGTAAGAACAGTGAGTTTTGTAGTGTTTGACTTGTTCTAGCCCTATTTTTCTCTCCCCAGCAACATGGTAGCCTTGAAAACCAAGAGTCTGCAATCATAATGAAAACCAATAACCTGGCCACTGGAGGGAACAGAATGGCACTGGGGATCCTTCCAAGCACAATTCTCAGACAATTGTTATCATTTGACCTGTCTAGTGGTGCCCTGGAAAACCCCATTCACAAGACTTGTCTCTAATTGACCTGACTCAGATCATTCAGATCATTCAATGCAGTCTTTTTCTTGGAGACATTTGTAAAAAAAAAAACAATCATTAGCAACTAGTCAACACTGTGGCTGCCTGAGATGTTGGATAACATTTGGGAAAAACAATTGGTTAATCAAAAGTCTTAAAAGAAAATTTATGAGGAATGAGAGGTCCATATGAGCTTTGAAAAGCTCTAACATATTCCTGGAATTCAAGAAGGCCATGTATATGTGTAGGGCTGAGCACATGCCCAGAGCTGCACATGTTCAGGAAATACCTAAAAATCCATACCTAGACTGACATGGAGGTTCTGCACAAGCAGCAAGCAAAGGCTAAGGCAGAGTTGTAAACTACCTTGCTGAGTACTGAAAGCATACTGCAACATGAATACAGAGCTCTTGGCAAAGACAGATATTTGCTATTTATTGTTTACATGCATTTAAGAAAATCTCTGTCCAATCATTATCTGACCACTGAACAGTGCAGAGACTTCAGTGGCCACACATGAGAAAAAATACAGTCTTCCAGAGTTAGTTCAGAAAAGTTCTTAAATAGCAACAGCAACAAAAACAAATAGCAAGAGCAGAAAAACAAATCATGGAAAGTGGCAGAAATATGATTTCCAGAGTTCCATATTATATTTTTTAAGTTGTAAAGTTCCAGTGACAGCAACAACAAAATACAAAACATTTAAAGGAGCAAAAAAAAAAAGGAAAAAACAAGAATAAGAACTGTTCATGTGCCCATTTTGAGCTTAGTAAGCGAAGTCTTTAAATCAGTAATTTCAAGTATTTCAAAAAGAAAAAAAAATTATATCAAAAGACAAATGTATGAGAACTATAGTAAAATATGAGAATGATGTCTCACACAATAAAGAGAACAAAATTATTAAAAATAGAAATAAAAATTCTCCAGTTTAAAAAGTCCAATAAAAATTTACTAGAAAGACTAAATAGCAGAGCTGATCAGGCAGGATAAGAATCAGCAAACTTGAGTTGATTTAGTCTGAGAACAGAAAGAAAAAAGAAAAAAAAAAATTAACAGAGCCTCAGAGACTTATGGGATACCATTAACATACCAATGAACCTATAATGGAAATCCCAGATGGACAGGAGAGAAAGAAAGAATATTTAAACAAATGATGGCTGAAAACTCCCCAAATTTGGTTTAGAAAATTAATTTATACATTCAAGAATCTCAATGAACTCCAGGTAAGAAAAACATCTATATACTTAATAATAAAATTTCATAGTTAAAACCAAACATAGGATCTTAAAAACAGCAAAAAGGAAGTAACTCGTCACATACAAGTGATCTTGAATAAGATGAATAGCTGATTTCTCTCTAGGAGTTATAGATTTCAGAAGACAGTAGGAAGTCATATTCAGAGTCCTGAAAGAAAAGACTGCCAACCAAAAGTCTATATCCAGAAAGACTATTCATCACTAATAAAGAATAAATTAAGGCACTCATAAATAATAAAAAACAAACAGATATTTTCTCACTAGCAGACCTGTTCAACATGAAATATTAAAGGAAGTACTTTAGGCTAAAGTGAAAGGACATTAGATAGTAACCTCAACTCTTTTTTTTTTTTTTTTTTTTTTTTTTTTTTTTGAGACGGAGTCTCGCTGCGTTGCCCAGACTGGAGTGCAGTGCCCGGATCTCAGCTCACTGCAAGCTCCGCCTCCAAGGTTTACGCCATTCTCCTGCCTCAGCCTCCCGAGTAGCTGAAACTACAGGCGCCCGCCACCTCGCCCGGCTAGTTTTTTGTATTTTTTAGTAGAGAAGGGGTTTCACCGTGTTGCCAGGATGGCATCGATCTCCTGACCTCATGATCCACCTGTCTTGGCCTCCCAAAGTGCTGGGATTACAGGCTTGAGCCACCACGCCCGGCCTAGTAACCTCAACTCTTAAGAAGAGCGCCATAAAAACATATTGGCAAATACAGACGACTACACACTTTTGAAGTTAAATTGATATAAATCCAGACTAGATTGTTAAGATCTTATTTATAATCTTCAAACCCCTAAGAAAATTATTCAAGAAATATAGTGAAAGAAATTACAAGAGAAATAAAATGGCACACTAGAAAATCTATGTTAAACACAAAAGGAGGAATTAATAGAGGAACAGAGGAACACAATACATAAGCTACACAAAAAAATAAACAGCAAAAAAGGCAGCTATAAATCCTAATAATTACATTAAATATAAATTGATTAGTCACTAAAAGGAGAGATTGGCTGAATAGACTTAAAAAAATGCAACTATAAGCTGTCTACAAGAGACACATTTTAGATTCAAAGATACAAATAAGTTGAAATTAAGAGGGTAGAAAAAAATATTCAAAGAATAACAAATGACAGTTGGAGTGGCTGTACTAATATCAAATAAACAGACTTTAAGACAAAAACATGGTACTAGACACAAAGAACATGTTTTAATAATAAAGGATCTGTCTACCAACCAGATATGAACATTGAAATCATGCAGAGTATGTTCTCTTACAAAAATGTATTACATTAAGGTAAAGAACCATAAGGTAGAGAACCATAAGATATCTATGAAAATCCCAAATATTTAATAATTAAGCAACACAATTCTAAATAATACTGGCCAAAGAAAAAACCACAACAAAAAATTAAAACACATTTTGTGTTGAGTTGCATTACTAAACCAATGCTTAAAAGGAAACCAATGGCATTAAATGTTCATATCAAAAAGAGGAAAGGTATAAAATAATAAACCAGAGATTACATTTTGGGAAGCTAGATAAAAGAGAACAAAGTAATCCTAAAGTACAAGCCATGAATACAGTATTAAATAAAAAGCATAAATAAAAAAAAAGAAAACAATTAAGAAAATTTAAAAAGCCAAAATCTAGTTATTTGAAACAACAAAATTAACAACCCCTCTAGACAACCTGATTAAGAAACACAAGAGAAACCCGAATCACAACTGTCAGAACTAAAAGGAGGGATCATCACTATAGATGCTAAAGAACACTAAAGGATAATAAGGTCATATTTGCGATCGACTTTACTCCAAAAATCCAATAACTTAGATAAAATTTCTAAATTCCATGAAAAACACAACCTACGAAAATTATCGCAAGTAGCCTTTATCTTTTAAACTGATTGCATTTATTAGCAAAAACCTTCCCACAAAGAAAACTTCAGGCCCAAGGAGTTTTACTGGTGAATTCTAGCAAACTTTCAAGGAAGAAATGTCACTAATAATACACATTTTTAAAAATAGAAGAGGATGAGACACTGACCAATTTGTTTGAAGAAACTTACAGCAATAAATACCTATGTCAAAAAAGCAAGAAAGATCTCAAACAACCTAATACTTCAAACAAGCTAGAAAAACAAATTAAGCTCAAAATTAGAAGAAATAAATCAGTAAAACTGGAACAGAAATAAATGGAGACTAGAAAAACAATTAAAAAATCAACTGAGGTAAGAGTTAGATTTTTGAAAAGATAGAATCAGCAAACCTTTAGCTAGACTACTTAAAAAAAAAGAGAGAAGAGTCAATATATACAATCAGAAGTGAAATAGGAAACATTACAACTGATACCACAAAAATACAAAAGACTGTAAGAGATTACTGTGAACAACTGCATGCCAATCAACTGAACAGCCTAAAAGAAATGGATAAATTACCAGACACAAGTAACCTAGCAAAACTGAATAATGAAGAAACATAAAATATGAACAAATCAATAATGAATAAGAAGATTTAATCAATAATAAAAAGTCTCCATCAGAGAAAAGCCTAGGACATGATGGCTTTACAGCTGAATTCTACCAAACATTTAAAGGAGAACTAATACTGCTCTTTCTGAAATTCTTTCAACAAGTTGAAGAGGAAAAAATACAGGTTGTGTGTCCCTTATCTAAAAGGTTTGGAGGCTGGGCACAGTGGCTCACTCCTGTAATCCCAGCACTTGGGGAAGCTGAGGCAGGTGGATCATCTGAGGCCAGGAGTTCGAGACCAGGCTGGCCAACATGGTGAAAACCTGTCTCTACTAAAAATACAAAAATGAGCCAGACACACTGGTGTGTGCCTGTAATCCCAGCTGCTTAGGAGGCTTAGGCAGGAGAATCTCTTGAACCTGAGAGGCAGAGGTTGCAGTGAGCCAAGATCATGCTACTGCACTCCAGCCTGGGCAACAGGGTGAGACTCTGTCTAAAAATAAAATAAAATAAAATGTTTAGGATCAGGAGTGTTTCTGATTTTAGTTTTTTTAAGAATTTGGAATATGTGCATTATACTTACCAGTTGAGCACCCCGAATCAGAAAATTCAAAATTTGTCATGTTCCAATAAGCATTATTTGAGCATCATATTGGTACTCGGAAAGTTTCAGATTTTGGAGCACTCAACCTGCACTTTAAAACTCATATTACAAGGCCAGCATTACCCTGATACCAAAGCCAGACAAGGACATTACAAGAAAATGATAGGCCAAAATTCATTATGAACATAGATGCAAAAATGCTCAACAAAATGCTAGTAAACTAAATTCAACTTCATGCTAAAAAGATCATTCACCATAATCAAGTGGAATTCATCACAGGGTTGCAAGGATGGTTTAACATATGCGAATCAACAAACATGATACGTCACATTAAGAGAACCAAGGACAAACATAGTAAGTCACATTAACAGAATCAAGGACAAACCCCATATGATAATTTCAATAGATGCATAAAATGCATTTAATAAAATTCTTCTTCTAAGCAGTTGTATTAGTTCATTATCACGCCGCTATAAAGAAATACCCAAGACTAGGTAATTTATAAAGGAAAGAGGTTTAAATCAACCTGCAAGGCGGGAGAGGCCTCAGAAAACTTACAATCATGACAGAAGGGGAAGCAAACATGTCCTTCTTGACATGGTGGCAGGAAGGAGAAGAATGAAAGCAAGTGAAAAGGGGAAGCCCCTTATAAAACCATCAGCTCTCACGAGAACTTACTATTATAAAAATAAGTTGGGGAAAACCACCCCCATGATTCAATTACCTCCCACCAGGTCCCTCCCACCAGATGTGAGGATTATGGGAACTACAATTCAAGATGAGATTTGAGTGGGGACACAGCCAAACCATATCAGCACTCTAGGGGAAAAAAAAAAAAAAAATTCAACATGCCTTCATAAAAACTCTCAACAAATTAAGTATAGAAAAAACACACCTCAACACAGTTAAGGCTGTATATGACAAAACCCCAGCTAACATCATAAACAATAGGGAAAAGTTGAATGCTTTTCCTGTAAGACCAGGAACAAGTCTAGGATGCCCATGCTTTCCACTTCTATGCAACATAGTATTGGAAGTCCTTGACTAGAATAGTTAGACAAGAGAAAGGAAAAAAAAGAGGCATTTAAATAGTAGAGAAAAAAGTAAAATTGTCTGTTTGCTGATACCATCATCTTTTTAATAGAAAATCCTACAGATTCCACAAAAATATGTGAGAATAAATGAATAAAGTTCCAAGATGTGAAACCAACATAAAAAATGGATAGCATTTCTAAGCAAAAAAAAAGCAGGGGTTGCAATCCTAGTCTCTGACAAAATAGACTTTAAACCAACAAAGATCAAAAGAGACAAAGAAGGTCAATACATAATGGTAAAGGGATCAATTCTACAAGAAGAGCTAACTATCCTAAATATATATGCACCCAGATTCATAAAGCAAGTCCTTGTAGACCTACAAAGAGACTTAGACTCCCACACAATAAAAATGGGAGACTTTAACACACCATTGTCAATATTAAACAGATCAATGAGACAGAAGGTCAACAAGGATATCCAGGACTTGAGCTCAGCTCTGCACCAAACAGACCTAACAGACATCTACAGAACTCTCCACCCCGAATCAACAGAATATACATTCTTCTCAGCACCACATTACACTTATTCCAAAACTGACCACAAAGTTGGAAGTAAAGCACTCCTCAGGAAATGTAAAAGAACAGAAAACACAACAAACTATCTATCAGACCACAGTGCAATCAAATTAGAACTCAGGATTAAGAAATTCACTCAAACCGCACAAATACATGGAAACTGAACAGCCTGCTCCTGAATGACTACTTGGTAAACACTGGTCAACAGAGAAATGCAAATCAAAACCACAATGAGATACCATCTCACTCCAGTTAAAATGGTGATCATTAAAAAGTCAGGAAACAACAGGTGATGGAGAGGATGTGCAGAAACAGGAACGCTTTTACACTCTTGGTAGGAGTGTAAACTAGTTCAACCATTGTGGAAAACAGTGTGGCGATTCCTCAAGGATCTGAAACTAGAAATACCATTTGACACAGCGATCCCATTACTGGGTATAGGCCCAAAGGATTATAAATCATGCTACTATAAAGAGACAGGCACACGTATGTTTACTGCGGCACTATTCACAATAGCAAAGACTTGGAACCAACCCAAATGTTCACCAGTGATAGACTGGATTAAGAAAATGTGGCACATATACACCATGGAATACTATGCAGCCATACAAAAGGATGAGTTCATGTCCTTTGCAGGGACATGGATGCAGCTGGAAACCATCATTCTCAGCAAACTATCACAAGGACAGAAAACTAAACAGTGCATGTTCTCACTCATAGGTGGGAATTGAAAAATGGAAACACCTGGACACAGGGTGGGGAACATCACACACCAGGGCCTGGTTGGGGGCTGGGGGAGGGATAGCATTAGGAGAAATACCTAACATAAACGATGAGTTAATGGGTGCAGCAAACCAACATGGCACATGTATACCTATGTAACAAACCTGCATGTTGTGCACATGTACCCTAGAACTTAAAGTATAATTTTAAAAAACCAATTGCATTTCTA
>NW_012103920.1:6376962-6380276 GCF_000951045.1 Mandrillus leucophaeus
AAATAGAGAAATAGGATTACATCAAACTAAAAAGCTCTACACATCAAAGAAAACAATCAAGAGTAAAGAGATGGCCAGGTGGTGGTTCATGTCTGTAATCCCAGCACTTTGGGAGGCCAAGGCAGATCACTTGAGGTCAGGAGTTTGAGACCAGCCTGGCCAACACGGTGAAACCCTATCTCTACTAAAAATACAAAAATTAGCTGGGTGTAGTGGCACGTGCCTATAATCCCAGCTACTGGGGAGGCTGAGGCAGGAGAATTGCTTGAACCTGGGAGGCAGAGATTGCAGTGAGCTGAAATCAAGCCACTGTACTCCAGCCTAGGTGACAGAGTGAGACTCTGTCTCAAAATAAATAAATAAATAAATAAATAAATAAATAAAAATAAAGAATAAAGATATAACTTACAGAATGAGAAAAATTATTTGCAAGCAATGCATCTAATAATGGTTTAACATCTAAAATAAATAAGGAACTAAAAAAACTCAATAGCAAAAAATCCAATAACCCAATTTGAATTACCTGAATAGACATTACTCAAAAGGTGACATACAAATGGCCAACAGATATATGAAAAAAACACTCAACAGTACTAATCATCAGGGAAATGCAAATTAAAACCACAATAAGCTATGACCGCACACCTGTCAGAATGGTTATTCTCAAAAAAGATGAAAGATAGGTGTTGATGAGGATGTGGAGAAAAAGGAACCATTGCATACTGTTGGTGGGAATGTAAATCAGTACAACAAATATAAAAAACTATATAGTGGTTTTTCACAAAACTAAAAACAGAATTATCATGAAGTCCAGCAATCCCACTTCTGGGTATATATCTGAAGAAATTAAAATCAGTATGTTGAAGCAGTATCTACACGCCCACCTCACTGCAGCATTATTCACAATGAGCCAAGACCTGGAATCAACCGAAGCATCCACCAACGGTTGATAGTATAGAAGAAAATATGGTATTATACACAATGGAGTAATATTCAGCCTTTAAAAGAAGGAAATTCTGTCATTTGTGGCAATACGAATAAACTTGGAGGACATTATGCTAAGTTAAATAAGACACACAGAAAGACAAAAACTGCCTGGTTTCATGTATACGCAGAATCTAAAACCATTGAAGCCATAGAAATAGAGAATAGAATAATGGTTAACAGAGGCTGGGGGAAGGAGGAATGGGGAGATGGTTCAAGGTACAAAGTTTCAGTTAGGAGAAATGAGGTTTTTTGAAATCTATTGCATAGCATATTAACTGCAGTTGATAATAATGTATAGTACAAAATTGCTAAGTACATTTTAAATGTTCTCATTACAAAAATGGTAAGTATTTGAGGTGGATGCATGTATTGGCTTGATTGAATCATTACATATTATATACATGTATCATTATATCACTTTGTAGCCCACAAATATATATATAACTTATTTTATGATAAAAAGATTACTGACACATGCTACAACATGTATTAATTTTTAAAACATTTTGCAAAGTGAAAGAAGCCACATATCATTTAATTCCTATAAAATGTCCAAAATATTGAAACCTCTAGACTCAAAGTAGATTAGTGGTTTCCTAGGGATAGGAAGAGCCTAGGGGTCATGAAGGTGATAAAATGTACAGAGTTTCTTGCTGGGTGATAAATGTTCTAAAACTGACTTTGAAGTTGGTTGTGAATATATCAGAATCATATAATTTTGCACTTTAAATGGGTGAATTGTGTTTTTTTAAAAAAGGGTCTGTGGAGATCACTAGTACAGGGGTTTTCATCTAGGGGTGAGTATTAGAATCACTTGAAAATCTTCTAAAATACATGTTAGTAGGCCAGTGTAGATTTTCTACACTTGATTTTAGCCAAAAGGCCGAGAAGTGATCCAATGTACATTTTCTAAATACAAGTATCTGGGAGTGAGGTCAGAGTTTTTGTCTCTTTTAAGCGTACAGAGGAAATTCTAGTATGCAGCCAGGATAGAGAATCTTAGCCTGAAGAAAATGCCATTCAACCTAAGTTGCCTGGCTAACCTAAGATAAAGCTGATACTAGAACCTGGTTTTCCATGACTTCCAGTCCTATGGCTTTCTATGGACTATGCTGTCTCTCAAAAATCATCAATTCAGTGGGAGGATGGCTTGAGGCCGGGAGTTCGAAACCTCCCTGGTCACCAAAGTGAGATCCCACCTCTACAAGAGAAATTTTTAAAAATAGCTGGGCACTGGGATATGCACCTGTAGTCCTAACTACTTGGGAGACTGAGGCGGAGGATTGTTATAGCCCAGGAGTTCAAGGCTACAAGTGAGCCATGATCCTACCATTGTACTCCAGCCTGAGCACAGTGACACCTTACCTCAAAAAATAAAAACAAAAATCATCTCTACTTTCTGAATTGAGTAGATATAATTAAGTACAGTAATTACCAGGTACATAACCACAGTACATTGGAAAGAAGACCATATTGGAAGCCAAGAAACCTCGAGTTTAGACTTGGCACTAGTTCTCTGTGAATCCGATTTATTCTCATACCCTCTTTGAGCCCTGGATGTCATTAGAGCTTGTGCTTCTCAACCCTGAATGTACATTATAATGATGTGAAGATAATGTAAAAAATATGCCCATGCCCCACTGCCAGAGATTCTGATTCCTCTGATTTGGGATAGAGCTGTAAATTCCCCAGGTTATTCTAATTCTCAGCAAGGCTGACAATCCTTGGTTTGGTTCCAGCAACATTGTAGATGAGTCATTTAAGGGTTCTCCCAAGCCCTTGAATCTTCAATAATTCTATGATGGTTTCCATTCTCACTGAAAATCTTAGAATGACTTCAGCCTATTGTGTAAGTAGCCTTAAAGTGCAATAGCTAAAGCTATTATTTATCTGCATTGGGTGGGTTCAGTAAGCAAAGATTGAAAACATCTGTGCTGTATTAGTTGCTGCAGGGACATGGGACACAATGAGGATGAGCAGAAGTGGTCTTCAGGGAACTTGTTGACCAACTCAAACAAAACCTTTTAGATGTCACTGTTGCCATGCTAGCAGCAAATGCCCTGCCTACACCTTAGTGGTGACTTTGGTGCAATGAGGCTGTTTGCAGTAAAGTTCTCTTAATCCACAGAGAGCTTATTTTCCTTCTCCTCACCCAGGAACATCTCAAAACTCATGCTGATACTGGCACAACTGTTGACAGTGAGAACTACTTGCACCAGTTTTAGACGGTGATGGTCACAGAGAAATGAGACTGGGGCCTTAAGTGAGCCCTGATCTACACAGACCAAAAAATAAATAAATAAATAAATACAGCTTAGGCCAGGCGC
>NW_012103920.1:6382621-6383706 GCF_000951045.1 Mandrillus leucophaeus
TGAGTTAATGGGTGCAGCAAACCAACATGGCACATGTATACCTATGTAACAAACCTGCATGTTGTGCACATGTACCCTAGAACTTAAAGTATAATTTTAAAAAACCAATTGCATTTCTATACACTAATAATGAACTATTAGAAAAAGAAATCAAGAAAACAATTCCATTTACAATAGTTTCTAAAAAATAAAATACTTAGAAATAAATTTAACCAAAGAGGTAAAATAGCTCTACAATGAAAACTATAAAACACTGATGAAGAAGTTAAAAAAGACACAAATAAATAGCAAGATACTCCACGTTCATTGATTGGAAAATGAATATTGTTAAAATGTACACACAGACCCAAAGTGATCTATAGGTTTAATACAATCTCTACCAAAATTATAATGTCATTTTTCACAGAAATAGAAAAAAAAAATCCTAAAACTTGTATGAAATCACACACACACAAAAACACCCTAAGCAGCCAAGGCAACCTTAAGGAAAAAGAACAAAGCTGGAGGCTTCACACTATCTGAATTTAAAATATAACACAAAACTAAAGTAATTGAAATAGCATGGTACTGTCATCAAGATACACATATTAACGAATGGAACACAATAGAGAGCCCAGAAATGAATCCATATATTTATGGCTAATTGAATTTTGAACACACACAATGGGACAAGGACAGTCTCTTCAATAAAGAGTTGGTAAAACTTGAAATCCACCTGCAGATGAATGAAATTGGACCCTGTTTCATACCATATTAAAAAAATCGAAACAGATTAAAGACTTAAATGTAGGTCCGAAAATTATCAAACTACTAGAGGAAAAACGGGAGAAAGTTACATTACATTTGTCTAGGCAAAGATCTTTCGGATTGACCCCAAAAGCTTTGGCAACAAAAGCAAAAATAGAGAAATAGGATTACATCAAACTAAAAAGCTCTACACATCAAAGAAAACAATCAAGAGTAAAGAGATGGCCAGGTGGTGGTTCATGTCTGTAATCCCAGCACTTTGGGAGGCCAAGGCAGATCACTTGAGGTCAGGAGTTTGAGACCAGCCTGGCCAACACGGTGAAACCCTATCTCTACTA
>NW_012103920.1:6384071-6417322 GCF_000951045.1 Mandrillus leucophaeus
TAGGCCAGGCGCAGTGGCTCACACCTGTAATCCCAGCACTTTGGGAGGCCGAGGCGGGTGGATCACGAGGTCAGGAGATCAAGGCCATCCTGGCTAACATGGTGAAACCCCATCTCTACTAAAAATAACAAAAAAATTAGCCAGGCGTGGTGGCACACGCTTGTAGTCCCAGCTACTCAGGAGGCTGAGGCAGGAGAATGGTATGAACCCGGGAGGCGGAGCTTGCAGTGAGCAGAGATTGCACCACTGCACTCCAGCCTGGGCAGCGACACAGCTGACTGAGTTTCAAAAAAAAAAAAAAAAAACAGTTTAAATTCAAGGTTGAATTTTTAAAAGTTATTGTTCTCTGTCCCCTTTCCAATTCCCTCCCTTTCTCTCTCCTACTTTTGTTTTATTTTGAGATGGAGTCTCACTGTCACCCAGACTGGAGCGTACTGGCACTATCTCGGCTCACTGCAACCTCTGCCTCCCGGGTTCAAGCAATTATCCCGCCTCAGTCTCCCAAATAGCTGGGATTACAGGCGCCCGCCACCACGCCCGGCTAATTTTTGTACTTTTAGTAGAGACAGGGTTTCACCACATTGGCCAGGCTGGTCTCAAACACCTGACGAGGTGGGTGATCCACCCACCTCGGCCTCCCAAAGTGCTGAGATTATAGGCATGAGCCACTGCACCCAGCCTCACTCCTAGTTTTATTATAGAATATCAATCTTCAGTCCTCAGCAAAGCCTTTGCCATTGCATTTGTTTTTCCTTCTCCACGGAATATACACCCCTCTCTGGAAGTTAGGATCTTGCATGGAGAATAGAAAACACTGGAGTTCAGCAAGCAATGAAGCTTCCTCCAAGTGTTTCTTTTTTTTTTTTTTTAAAGAGCTCTTATCTACCTATACCTGATACCAAATGCCTGAGTCTTATTTTAGTGTTTTGAAGTCAACATACGCTTTCCTGGCAGGGCACAGTGGCTCACGCCTGTAACCCCAGCAATTTGGGAGGCAAAGGCAGACGGATCACCTGAGGTTGGGAGTTCAAGACCAGGCTGGCCAACATAGACAAACCCTGTCTCTACTAAAAATACAAAATTAGCCAGACGTGATGGCACATGCCTGTAACCCCAGCTACTCAGGAGGCTGAAGCAGGAGAATCGCTTGAACCCAGGAGGCGGAGGTTGCAGTGAGCTGAGATTACACCATTGCACTCCAGCCTGGGTGACAAGAGGAAAACTCCATCTCAAAGTAAAAAATATATATTATATATGTTTATATGTTAGGGAAGCATATATATATTTATATATTTTTTATATATTTATATATATTTATATATTTTTATATGAATATATATTTCTGTATTTGTATATGAATATATTTGTATATGTATATATGTATATTTGTATATGAATAAACATAAATATATTTGTATATGAATAAATATATTTATATATTTGTATATGAATATATATTTCTATACTTGTATATGAATATATATTTATTCATATATATATATGTATGCTTTCCTAATCACTTCTGGCCCATTTAAGCCATTCATTCTACATTGTTGTTCTTCAAGAAAGACTTGAGTGATAAGAATAAAAAGAGAAATATTCTCAAGCGATTTAATTCTCTTGTTTTTATCAAGGTTAATTAACTCTCTTATCTAGTTTCTGCCATGAAAATTATGTGTTAAAATGAGGCCTCAGTTTTTCCCATTTGCAAAACACTGAATTTGGGCACCATAATTTCCAGGGCTTTTTACTGTTTTAATAGTTGCAATTTCCAACTTATCCCAAGTTTTTCCTACAGAAAGTTATTTCCTATTAAAAGTATACTTATATTAGTGTTTAATTTTAAAAAAATGTGTGATGCCTTTTACTCTATCTTAGGTGCGGCCTGTACTTTGGTTTTCATTAGTACCGATTTTGGCCACAAAACAAGGTTAGGTATGATGAGATGAGGAAAATAATTTTCATGCATTAAAATATTCCTTAAGTACCTGTTATTTGCCAAAAGTTAGTATAAAAAACACTAGATAAGATGTGACCCTTTCTTTTACATACCTCTTGGTAGAGAGGCAGACTTTGTACTTTACAATAAAAATGCATCTTTTTATAACAGTATATACAAAATGCTCTAGAAAAACAAAAAGAAAATGATTAGTTCTGTTTATAGATTCAGAGAAGGTTCCACAAAGTTGGTTGCATTTGAGATGATTCTACAAGGAAGGACAGGAGATTTCTTGGTAGAAAAGAGGCAAAAACAATCAAGGCACAAGGAACAGCATGTTCCAAGTTATGGGCATCACAACTGGCTTCCAGAAACTCCCTTGATGACCTCCATCTCCTAGTATTCATGCCTTTGTGTAAGTTCCCTCTCACACTGAAAATAGCTGACCTCTATAACTTATATAATATTGCTGAAATAATTATGATTGCCAAGGCTAGGCCATAACAAACACTGGGCTTTGGCCTTGCTCCCTCTTGGACTTTAGACTCTGTAGGAAGCCAGCTACCATGCTGTGATGGTCCTCAAGCAGTCCATGAAGAAGAACTGAGGTTTCCTGACAACCACCGGGCTATGTGAAAAAGCCTTCCAGAAACAGATTCCCCAGTCCAGCCGAGTATTCAGATAACTACAGCCCCACCTCCCATCTTTCTTGCAGCCTGATGAGACCTTAAGCCAGAACCACACAGCTAACCATTTCTGAATTTCCATGCAATAAATGCATAATGTTATAAGCCACTATGTTTTCGGTTGATCTGTTACACAGCAATAAACAGCTAATATAGGTGGCATCTAAGTTTATGTCATGCTTTAACGTAAGAAGGGGGATAAAAAGGAGTGAGGTCTAAAGGGAAAGAGGAAGAAGATCATACTGGAAAAGTTTTGCAGTTGGAATGAATCACAATAACTATATTTTTAAAAAGCCATTGTTAATTTTGGCAATTAAGTGATACAGTCATACTTATGAGTTAGAAAATAAATGCCTAGACATGAGAGCATAATCTGAAGAAAGGTCCTGGCAAATATGGAATTAGGAATAAATTATAATGAAGTTTTTTTCTCTTGGATTCTTTGTGCCCATCTTAAGGTCTACCTTAAAAGTTGCAAGGAAATTTATAGATTCCCACCTCCTCTTCTCTATAGGACTGTCATCCACAGCCTGCTTGAGTGATTACTTTCTCGCCTCTGTTTCAGTAGCTCCATGGATGGGATTTCACCACCAGTTGGGTCAACCACCAACATGTTAATTTCAAGAGCTATATTACTCCCTATAATTATAAGAGACTACCAGACTGGATTTTAGGCTTGTCTTTTCCACTAAAGAACTGGTGACTCTGGGACTAGAATTTGTAAGATCAGTGTAGACTAGGACGGCATTTACAATGCTGGTGCCAGCTACTCATCTTCTTATTCTTTTGAGACAAGCATCATCTTCATCTTTATTATATCTGTAATAATGTAATTATTCTGAGCTCAATCTCAAGAGATACTTATTAGCTCTAGGCTGGGGTCTGAGAAATAGAGTAATTGAGACTATTTTTACCACCATCTCTCAACCTGGCTTTACAAAATTGAGCACTAGATGGTCAGGTGCGATGGCTCATGTCTGTAATCTCAGCACCTTGGGAGGCTGAGGTGGGTAGATCACCTAAGGTCAGTAGTTTGAGACCAGCCTGGCCAACATGGTGAAAACTGATCTCTACTAAAAATACAAAAATTAGCCGGGCGTGAAAATTAGCCGGGCATGGTGGTGGGCACCTGTAATCCCAGCTTCTTGAGTGGCTGAGGCACGAGAATCACTTGAACTTGGGAGGCAGAGGTTGCAGTGAGCCAAGATTGCACCACTGCACTCTATCCTGGGTGACAGAGTGAGACTATCTCAAAAAAAAAAAAAAAAAGAAAAAGAAAAAAATTGAGCACTATAATAATCTAAACTCATCTCGGTCTCCCTCTACTTGACTTTTTTTTTTTTTTTTTTTTTTTGCAGCTTTAGAAAGATTTGAAAGAGCATTGCATTGAAAGGAGAGGTTCAGTATTGATTCATAGTTTTTTGAATACTCCAGAGAACTTATACTGTGCCGGATCCCATGCCATTCCATGGGATAGCCCTCAAGTGGCCATCAATGGAGGACACTGAAAGGGTGCAGTCCCAGGATGTCTATCATGAAGATGAGGTCATGGCTAATCAAGACTTGGCTTAGACCAAGCCCTGGTAGAGGAAGCAGAAGAAGCAATCCAGCTTATATTAATGCCTTGCCTCTCCAGCCTAGGGTTACAACACTTGGCAACCATGAGAGCCTGTTAAGTAATTTGGAGGTCTATACAGTTGCTTAATCAGTGCGTTCAATCATCTGGGTTTTAATAACTTTTAATCATTCAGTGTATTATATGATCCCTGTAGATCCTGCCAAGACAATTTCATGAGAGAAGAAACACTAATGGAACCAAGACTAGAAGGTCACCTTGTACCCTGTTTTACAAAGGACCTTAAGCTTTAGTGTCACATTTACATTGGTATTATGCTAAACTTCGTCATGCATCTCATCATTAAAACTTTATTTCAGAATATGAAACATGAGGCTCTTTAAGCTTCAAAAGTATAGTAGAAAATGGGCTTCAAAGTCAGACTGACCTACCTTCAAATCATGAATTTGTTGGAACATCTAGAGTAAATGTGGCAAGGAATACACTGAACTGACAACCTCCAGCTGCAAGGCCTTCAGAACGCACCTCAGCTTCTGACCTCCCCCAGTGATGCTGGATACTGGAGTATGACTATTCTGCCCAGTTTCGGGCACTTCTAATGGGCATTTTTTTCCTCTGGAGATCCCTGTGGTATTGGCCAACACTTCCTCAGATGTGCATCATGTTTCTGTGGCTCTCCTTGCCAAATCCTGTGTCCTCATCTCTTTGTCCTTATATGCATCAGATCGATGTTGCAGTCTGAAGGATTTTGTGCTTAATTCTGGATCCTTCCTGCTTTATCTTTCAAAAGCATCACTTATGCAAACAATAAACCAAGTGCACTCCTGACTCTGTCTGGGTGTCTGCTTCCCAAAAGATCCAACTGACCACAGTAAGTTACTTATGCTCTGAGAGTCAATTTCTTCCTCTTTCAAATTGCATTGCTACCATATATATCATTCAAATGAGAAGAGGTTAAAGGAGGTAAAATGCCTGAAGTGTCCGGCTCATAGTAGATCATCATCAAGTTTTTTTGGGTTTCTTTCCTGCACTCAGCTCACTAGTAGGATCTTTCTTCCGGTTTTTGTTTTTTAACCACTTATATTAAAATAAGAACTATTCTTCACTTTCGTTCACCAACTATCATATTTCTAGAAGAGCATGTGCCAACATACAGAGTATGGGATGCTGGTAACACACGATTACATAAGAGTCTGTAAGCGTTTTGAGGGTGGGGCTTTGGGTTTTCCAAGTGCTATGATGAACGTAAATGCAGAGCATCTGAGGGGCACAGAACAGCGGCATCTCTCCTGTCAATAAAAACTACTCGGGATGAAAACACTTGGTTTGAATCTGGAAGAATGAGTATAAGTTCATCAATCGAAAAAATGGGTTGTCACCAGAAACAGGAGCACCCTTTGCCAATCCTCAAGGACACCAGAGAACAAGGGGGGCCAGAGAGAGCCAAGATTGCCCACAGATGTTTTAGGGCAAATTGTGGAGAAGAGAAACGGTGTTCCAGCTGAGCAGTCCTAAGAGAGGTTCATGCCTGGAGTTATCTGCTTCATTTCACAGAAGAAAGCTGAGTGGGACCCAGTGGGGGCAAAACACTTGGCCCCAGTTCACAGAGTAGTAAAGTCACTGAGCCGCCCTGAGACACAGCGCAGGTGTTTGATGCTCCTTTACCTGCAAGTACATGGACCCCTCTTCCCTAACAAGGGGGTTACTGATGTGATTCAGACACACCACAAATGGGTCCTAATTAGCTGATCCCACACGGCAACAGGGAGATAAGTGCAGTAAATAACCTCAAAAACAAGGCTTAAAGCTTTTTCTGGGGAGAGAGTCTGTATGCTCAATAGTTCAGGAAATTGGAGCTGCTTTAAAACACACGTTTGGAGCAACAGAAGCCAATGTACACGTTCACAACTTTCAGTTCCCCCAGATCAATTATACTTAAGTGATGTTAAGGGTCTGACAGAGCCACAAAAGCAAGAACAATCTTGAGCCTCCAAATGGAAGCTGAGCCTCGTGCCTTAATCTATGCCATTGTGTCTGACCCTAGTTGCAGGCCCAGGTCTGATTCTCATTGCTCTTGTGGATTTGAGTAAAATCCTTTATATAATGTAAATTAGGGTTTGTGTCAGTGCTCTTTATTTTAATATAAGAAAAAGAAACAAAACACCCAAATCCCTAGAATCCAGGCCACTGATCTAGTGGACACAAGGCTGCCTCAATAGTAACGGTATTTTCCCGAAGAATGAGGGTGACACTAGTGTTGGCATGAGGGGTGAAGTTCAGCCCCATTAAAAGAGCCAGATAGGTTTGGGCTGCTTCCAACCCCTGATGGTGTTCACTGGTGCAAGGAAATTAATGCAAACCATATAAGATCAGAGGATACAAGAGGCTGCAGGCCAGGCATGGTGGCTCATGCCTGTAATCCCAGCACTTTTGGAAGCCTGAGGCAGGCAGATCACCTGAGGTCAGCAGTTTGAGACCAGCCTGGCCAACATGGTGAATCTCCATCCCTACTAAAAATATAAAAATTAGCTGGGTGTGGTGGCATATACCCACAGTCCCAGCTAATTGGGAGGCTGAGGCAAGAGGATCTTGAACCTGGGAGGTGGAGGTTGCAGTATGCCAAGATCGCACCACGACAATTCAGCCTAGGTGACAGAGCAAGACTCTTCCCACCAAAAAAGGAGGCTACAGTGACAAACTGTGGAACCACTGCTGGATTAAAAGCAGGTACTAGATTACTGGATGCTATTTATCTAGAAAGAAACAACATCTCATGCTGGATAAAAACACAGAGACCAATCTAGCTTCACTCCCTTTGTTTCTAGATGGGGAAATGCACGCAGAATTAGAGTCCAAACTTTATGGTTTCCAGACCATCAGTCTTATTTGATTCCCCTACTTAGAAGACAATGAAAGGCTTCTGCTTCCAAGTTTTTCTTTCCATTTGGGTGGCAAAAATGGGATGCAGTACCTGAAAAAAAGACTGCCCAAGGAACAGAAGGAAAAAATGGCATTGGCAGCAATAAAAATGTTGCAAAGCACATTTTAGGTTTTGCAGATCATCTTCTTCGCTTATACAATGACAGGTATTTTACCCATGTGGCTCTATGTAAATGTAGGTCTGTCAGTTGCTCATGCCAGAGGGTTTAGAATTGACAAGTGAGCTTCTTATCAACAAAAGGAGCATTGCCCCTTATATGTGATGCTGAAACTACAGAAAGAAACATTGAACACAGGTGATGCGAGTAGAGAGAAAAACAGATTTTCAAAGTGGAAAAGGCTCTTAGGAGATCACCTAGTTCAGTATGTTCCAAAGAATATTCCAGGAGATGGTGATTTGCTATTATAGAGGGAAACTTTAGTTTAATCCAAATTAAACAAGTTTCTTTACTGCACGACTTCTCAGGGTCTTACTATAGTATACTCACTATACTTACTATAGTATGTATTGAAGATTTCCACAAAAAAGAATGTAAGATGCAAAGTTTCCCAGACTTGCATGTCCACTGAAACCCTTTTCATTTTGAGGGCAATCTCATGGGCCTAATGATTCTTGAAATATAAACTTTAAATGTTGATTTTCTCCAAAATCAGATGAAAACACAAAACAACATGCATGTGTATGTTCACTGCAGCACTATTTACAACAGCAAACACATGGAATCAACCCAAATGCCCATCAATGATAGACTGGATAAAGAAAATGTGGTACACATATACCATGGAATACTATGCAGCCATAAAAAGGAATGAGATCATATTCTTTGCAGGAACATGGATGGAGCCAGGCGCTGTTATCCTCAGCAAAGTAATGCAGGAACAGAAAACCAAACACTGCATGTTCTCACTTATAAGTGGAAGCTGAACTATGAGAACACATAGACATAGGGAGGGAACAACACACACTGGGGCCTGTGTGGGGGAGAGGGGCAGGGGGAGGGAGAGCATCAGGAAGAATAGCCAATTGATGCTGGGCTTAATACATAGGTGATGGAATGGTCTGTGCAGCAAACCACCATGGAACACTTTTACCTATGTAACAAACCCACACATCCTGCTCATATATCCGTGAACTTAAAAGTTGAAGAAAAAAAACCCAAAAAGGTCTGAAAGAAAAAGTTACTTTTCCCAGATCACAAAACTCAGTAACAGAACCAGGACTCGAACTCGAGTAGACCTCCAGGCTATAACCAAAGAACCAAATCCTGTTCTTGCTGCTATATTCCTAATACTGTATCTTTATCAATAAGTTATCAATAAGTAGTAAAGCAGTGACTAGTAAATAATTGGCAAGTGCTTTATCTACATTATCTTATATAAACTCAGTTAAAATCCCAAGGAAATACTTTATTTAGAAAGAATAGATATTTGTTACCCATTTTACAGATAAGGAAATGGAATCTTAACACAAATAGCCATTTGACCTTAGTCAAGTGGTAGTGCCAGAAAAGAGTGAATGGGACTGGGCACGACGGCTCACGCCTGTAATCCCAGCACTTTGGGGGGCCCAGGCAAGCGGATCACGAGGTCAGGAGTTCGAGACAAGCCTGGCCAATATGGTGAAACCCTGTCTCTACTAAAAATACAAAAATTAGCTGGGCATGGGAGAGGCTGAGGCAGAAGAATCACTCGAACCCAGGAGGCAGAGGTTGCAGTGAGCCAAGATCATGCCACTGCACTCCAGCCTGGGTGACAGAGCAAAACTCTGTCTCAAAAAAAAAAAAAAAAAAAAGAAAGAAAACAAAAGACAAAAGAGTGAATGATACAGAAGACACTTTCCACTACAGATATAAATGACTACCCACAGTAATTCCTGAAAAGAGGCACTACAGAGATAAAGGAAGGAAAATAAACTAACATGGCTTCCTTGTGGCTATGGCAGAGATTCCTCTATCAAACTTGAGCTGAAGACAGACCCTGACATTCACACCCAGACCCACTAGCTTCATAACTCAGCCCATGAGCAACACAGTTTGTGCACAGACAAGAAAAGCTATGCAGGTCTTGCAAGATAACCTCATTCTGAGCCTCTCTGATTAAACCCTGAGAGGTCGCATCCTGGCCACATAGCAGGCACTAGCCCAGCCCTCCCACGCTTCCAATGACTCTTGAAAGTTGCTCAAGTCTCTTCTGCCATCACAGAAATCTCATGTCTTCAGACTTCAAATTGTTTACCATCCTTGCCCTTAATTCTGTGTTCTAGTCTCTACTGTTTTGTTTTTTTTTTGAAACAGGGTCTCACTTTGTTGCCCACGCTGGAGTGCAGTGGCACGATCACAGCTCACTGAAGCCTTGCCCTCCTGGGCTCAGGCAGTTCTCCCACCTCAGCCTTCCAAGTAGCTGGAACTGTAGGTGCCTGCCACCATGTTCAGCTAATTTTTGTATTTTTTATACAGATGGGGGTTTTGCCATGTTGCCCAGGCTGGTCTCAAACTCCTGAGCTCAACTATCTACCCACCTTAGCCTCCCGAAGTGCTGGAATTGCAGGAATGAACCACTATACTCAGCCTGTGCTCTAGTCTCACCATAGAAATCTTCAGAATTTAAATTCAGAAGACCTGAAACTGGAACCAGGCTCTGGGCTTTACATGCTCTGTGACCTGGGATAGATCACGTGAGGGTTAAGAGCATCATTACTATCATCTTCACTTAAGTGCTTACTGTTGGCTTTTCCTACCATTATCAGTTTCAAGTTTCACAATAAACTACTAGGGCAGCTATTACTGTTCACTTTGTTTTTTTGAGACTAGGTCTCACTCTGTCGCCCAGGCTACAGTGCAGTGGCACGATCTCAGCTCACTGCAAACTCTGCCTCCTGGGTTCAAGCAATTCTCCTGCCTCAGCCACTGAAGTAGCTGGGATTACAGGCACGTGCTACTGCGTCCAGCTAATTTTTGTATTTTTAGTAGAGACAGGGTTTCACCACTTGGGCCAAGCTGGTTTCAAACTCCTTACCTTTAGTGATCCACCTGCCTCGACCTTCCAAAGTGCTAAGATTATAGGCGTGAGCGTCCATGCCCAGCCATTGTCCACATTTTATAAATCAGGCAATACGGCACAGATTTTAAATGTCTGACCTTTGGCAGACAGCAGAGACAGACTTTGAACATAAGCAGCCTGACCTCAGGGCCCAATGCTTAACCACCACTGACAACACTGCTGAGGCGCCAGGCATTGTTAGTGTGTGCAGGTGAGAATGAATTCTCCTCTGTTGTCACCAGCCTATGAAGTAGGTATTCTCATCCCCATTATAAGAAGACTGAGTCTCAAAGAGACTTGAGGTTTAAAAACGTGCTGAACGTCACACCACAAATGGGTGGTAGAGGTGGAATTGGCACTGAGAGCTGGATGTCCACAAAACCCAAGCTCTACTGACTCTGATTCTGAGGCTTCTAAGTCACAGTTTCCTTGTTTGCAGATGAAGGTAATAATAATGCCTCCCTCTCAATGACTGCAGTGAAGATCAAAGAAAATCACGGTATGTGAAAGATCTCATCAACTGTTTGCCCCATTGTGGCAACCTAGTCTCATCTTTATGCAAACCAAAATGAGGAGTCTCTCTGGCTGTGTGCCGTCTGCTGACTCTAGGTTCATGTGTTGGCTGGATGTTTAGAGTCACTCACCTAATTTTTTAGGGCCTTGTAAAATGTATGAGGTAATTTGTCTTTGTTAGTGAAAAGATTCAGCAATGAATCCACCCTGCAGCAATAATTAGCCCCAGGCCTGTCTGTCCCTAAGGGGATCCTTCCTATCTTAGCAAAATATAGGCAACCTGATGCTCAGGGGCATGTCATTTTACAGAGTCTAGCTGATCTAACACAAAATGCATTGAATCAACAGATCTTTATTCCTGCCACCTCAAAGAGACTCCAGTTCTCCCCAAAGCAAAACAAAGGTATCGTTTTTGCCAGCATTAAGGTTGATTAAATAACACAAATTCCGACTCATAACTATGAAGAATTGCTGGATTCTTGATTTGTATGTCTACAGTTGCTTCTTTGGGTTAAAGGAACAAAGAGGTACCCTTAGGAAGCGGAAGACACTTGTTATGCTTGGTATGGTTTCAGGAACATGCTTCTACTTGATTTCCAAAAGACTTTCCGAATACAAAGGAGAGGGGTTGTCGGTTCACCTCAAAATGACAGAAGGATTTGCTTAAAAGAGAGCTTGCAAACTTATCGGAGACTGAGTCTTGCTCTGTCACCCAGGATGGAGTACAGTACTGCGACCTCGTCTCAAGTACAGTACTACAACCTCCTCTTCCCAGGTTTAAGCAATTCTCCTGCCTCAGCCTCCAGGGTAGCTGGGATTACAGATATGCAACGCCATGCCCGGCTAATTTTTGCACTTTTTAGTAGAGACGGGGTTTTATCTTGTTGGCCAGGCTGCTCTTGAACCCCTGAGCTCAACTGAGCTGCCTTGTATGTGAATTCTATGACCCAGGTCCCCAAATACCTTGAAACACCCTCCTTTACCCTTATGAAATGCTCCTCTGAGACCATAATGAAAGAAATTGTCTAGTCTACTAGAGGGTAAGAGAACAGGTGGAACGAATGAAGGTGACCCAGACAATGCCAGTATCCACTGCCAGAAACTTGGACCATTTACCCAAGTTGATCTAACATATTATGACCGCCCTATGTGGGGCCCCCGGTAAGCCAAGAGAGGAACCACTCAGGCCCAGCCCAAGCTTCACAATCATCAGCAAATACATGGTCGTGGTTTTCAATCACAAAATTTTGGGATAGTTTGTTAGGACATTTTTCTTGGTGTTTTGGAAAAGTCACATGCGTATAGGAAGTCACAGATACCTTTGTGTTTGGGAAGGCAGATTATTACCGTGGGAAAATCCTCTTTCTCCCGCCCTCTTTATCTAAGTCACTCCTATTCACTCACTTTTCAGGTCACAGATTAGACAACCTTCCCCTGGGAATTATTCTCTGACTTCCGCAGTTATACTACATTTCACGCACCCATGATTCTACTGCCTGCTTTTCCCACCAGACCGAAGCCCTGGGAAGGACAGGACAGAGCCTGCCTCGGTCACTGTCATACTCCCAGCATCTACTTTAGCACACACCATCCGTAGAAAGAATTTTCTGCTTATGTGTTAGTATCTCCTCAGTCCTTCACATGTTTACCGATCCTTTCACCTGGCTACCCGTTTCACTACAGGATCATGATATGTGTGACAATGTTTCTCCTTAAACGATATACGCTCTGCCTCTGTGTCTATCTTCTGTTCATAGGTCTACATCTGATCACTAAGAGCCCTTCAAACTTTCCCCGAGTATGTGCGTATTTGAACACAGGTGTGATGTTCTCTGCAAGTCATCTCTTCTTCAGCCTACAGTATAAAAAACAGCTCAGGGCCTTGGGAACATCTGGCCTGGGGTAGTACTTGACCATCCAGAGCCTTCTCCTGACAATTTTTCAGTCGCTCAAAACACCTTCGAAGTTTAGCAACAAAAGCTTAGCAACACCAAGAGTGGTCGGACCAAGGCAGAGTAGAGAAAAATTTTTACATTCATGGCTTTGGATCTTTTTTCTTTTGTTAATGTCACTTTAAGCTCATGTTGATTTACCAGATAGCTTTGTTTTGCTGATTATACAGGCCTCACAGCCAGCAGTCACCCGGGTGAAAAAGACTCCTGGGTCAGTACTCATTCACATCTCACCTCGACGTGAGAACAGGTACTTTGTTTTACTTATTAACATTTTAGGGAACAAGCACAGCATGTTTCATCTACTCTTGTTCTATTTTATTTTTCTTTTGAGACAGAGTCTCACCCTGTTGCCCAGGCTAGAGTGCAGTGACAGGGTCTTGTCTCACTGCAGCCTCAACCTCCTGGGCCCAAGCGATTATTCCAGCTCAGCTTCCACCTCCTAAATAACCGGCACTACAGGCATGTACTACCACGCTCATTTTTTAATTTTTGTAGAGACAGGGTCTCCCTATGCTGCCCAGGCTGGTCTCAAACTCCTGGCTGGAAGCGATCCAGTTGCCTCAGCTTCCTAAAGTGCTGGAATTATAAGCTGTGAGGCCTTGGCCTTGTTTTAGAATGTATATGGTAATTGGACTTTCTCGGTGCTATTGTGATTACAAAAGACCGTATTATGAAATGCTCATGGGAAGGTTTGAAGGGCTCTTAGTGATCAGATGTAGACCTATGAACAGAACATAGACACAGAGGCAGAGCGTATATCGTTTAAGGAGAAACATTGTCACACACATCATTATCCTATAGTGAAACGGGTAGCCAGGTGAAGGGATCGGTAAACACGTGAAGGACTGATGAGATATTAACACATAAGCAGAAAATTCTTTCCACGGATGGTGTGTGCTAAAGTAGATGCTGGGAGTAGGACAGTGACCGAGGCAGGCTCTGTCCTGTCCTTCCCAGGGCTTCGGTCTGGTGGGAAAAGCAGGCAGTAGGCAACGCCATGCCCGGCTAATTTTTGCACTTTTTAGTAGAGACGGGGTTTTATCTTGTTGGCCAGGCTGCTCTTGAACCCCTGAGCTCAACTGAGCTGCCTTGTATGTGAATTCTATGACCCAGGTCCCCAAATACCTTGAAACACCCTCCTTTACCCTTATGAAATGCTCCTCTGAGACCATAATGAAAGAAATTGTCTAGTCTACTAGAGGGTAAGAGAACAGGTGGAACGAATGAAGGTGACCCAGACAATGCCAGTATCCACTGCCAGAAACTTGGACCATTTACCCAAGTTGATCTAACATATTATGACCGCCCTATGTGGGGCCCCCGGTAAGCCAAGAGAGGAACCACTCAGGCCCAGCCCAAGCTTCACAATCATCAGCAAATACATGGTCGTGGTTTTCAATCACAAAATTTTGGGATAGTTTGTTAGGACATTTTTCTTGGTGTTTTGGAAAAGTCACATGCGTATAGGAAGTCACAGATACCTTTGTGTTTGGGAAGGCAGATTATTACCGTGGGAAAATCCTCTTTCTCCCGCCCTCTTTATCTAAGTCACTCCTATTCACTCACTTTTCAGGTCACAGATTAGACAACCTTCCCCTGGGAATTATTCTCTGACTTCCGCAGTTATACTACATTTCACGCACCCATGATTCTACTGCCTGCTTTTCCCACCAGACCGAAGCCCTGGGAAGGACAGGACAGAGCCTGCCTCGGTCACTGTCATACTCCCAGCATCTACTTTAGCACACACCATCCGTAGAAAGAATTTTCTGCTTATGTGTTAGTATCTCCTCAGTCCTTCACATGTTTACCGATCCTTTCACCTGGCTACCCGTTTCACTACAGGATCATGATATGTGTGACAATGTTTCTCCTTAAACGATATACGCTCTGCCTCTGTGTCTATCTTCTGTTCATAGGTCTACATCTGATCACTAAGAGCCCTTCAAACTTTCCCCGAGTATGTGCGTATTTGAACACAGGTGTGATGTTCTCTGCAAGTCATCTCTTCTTCAGCCTACAGTATAAAAAACAGCTCAGGGCCTTGGGAACATCTGGCCTGGGGTAGTACTTGACCATCCAGAGCCTTCTCCTGACAATTTTTCAGTCGCTCAAAACACCTTCGAAGTTTAGCAACAAAAGCTTAGCAACACCAAGAGTGGTCGGACCAAGGCAGAGTAGAGAAAAATTTTTACATTCATGGCTTTGGATCTTTTTTCTTTTGTTAATGTCACTTTAAGCTCATGTTGATTTACCAGATAGCTTTGTTTTGCTGATTATACAGGCCTCACAGCCAGCAGTCACCCGGGTGAAAAAGACTCCTGGGTCAGTACTCATTCACATCTCACCTCGACGTGAGAACAGGTACTTTGTTTTACTTATTAACATTTTAGGGAACAAGCACAGCATGTTTCATCTACTCTTGTTCTATTTTATTTTTCTTTTGAGACAGAGTCTCACCCTGTTGCCCAGGCTAGAGTGCAGTGACAGGGTCTTGTCTCACTGCAGCCTCAACCTCCTGGGCCCAAGCGATTATTCCAGCTCAGCTTCCACCTCCTAAATAACCGGCACTACAGGCATGTACTACCACGCTCATTTTTTAATTTTTGTAGAGACAGGGTCTCCCTATGCTGCCCAGGCTGGTCTCAAACTCCTGGCTGGAAGCGATCCAGTTGCCTCAGCTTCCTAAAGTGCTGGAATTATAAGCTGTGAGGCCTTGGCCTTGTTTTAGAATGTATATGGTAATTGGACTTTCTCGGTGCTATTGTGATTACAAAAGACCGTATTATGAAATGCTCATGGGAAGGTTTGAAGGGCTCTTAGTGATCAGATGTAGACCTATGAACAGAACATAGACACAGAGGCAGAGCGTATATCGTTTAAGGAGAAACATTGTCACACACATCATTATCCTATAGTGAAACGGGTAGCCAGGTGAAGGGATCGGTAAACACGTGAAGGACTGATGAGATATTAACACATAAGCAGAAAATTCTTTCCACGGATGGTGTGTGCTAAAGTAGATGCTGGGAGTAGGACAGTGACCGAGGCAGGCTCTGTCCTGTCCTTCCCAGGGCTTCGGTCTGGTGGGAAAAGCAGGCAGTAGAAGCATGGGTGTGTGAAATGTAGTATAACTGCGGAAGTCAGAGAATAATTCCCAGGGGAAGAATCTACACCAGGCCAGAATTCCATATTATATTTCACTTAACCAGAACTTGCTTTTGGTAGAAAAGCTTCTATTTAGCAATTGGTAAAATTATTTAGTTCAATAGTGATCTGTTGGGAAAAGAAAAAAAAAAGGCCAGGCACAGTGGTTCATGCCTGTAATTCCAACACTTTGGGACGGTGAGGCAGGTGCATCACTTGAGTCCAGGAGTTTGAGACTAGCCTGGACAACATGGTGAGATCCTGTCTCTACAACAAAAAAAAAAAAAGAAAAAAAGAAAAAAAATTAGCGGGGCATGGTGGTGTGTGCCTGTGGTCCCAGCTATGTGGGGGTTGAGGCAGGAGGATCGCTTGATACCCCGACCTCCCACCTATGTGGAGGTCGAGGCTGCAGTGAGCCAAAATCGTGCCACTGTACTCCAGCTTGGGCAACAGAGCAACACCCTGTCAAAAAAAAAAAAAAAAAAAAAAAAAAATTACAAGTGACACTGAATTTCATTTCCAATGAATTTTCTCTTGTTTCAGCGCTGCAGGGGAAGTCAGGGCTGTAACAAGAAGGGATGATTTAGAATTAGACAAATTTGGGATAGCATCTCTTTTCTGCCACCCAGTAAATCAATCACCTACAGTATTAAGGGGCGGGGTCAAGGATAAAATTACTTTCTCATGTTAAAGTACACATCTGTGTGGATAGATATGATCTTTTAGTGTGCGCATCGGTGGCCACCGTGCTGAGTATACTGAAGCATGCATGCAATTCGTCCTACTTCTTTGCTTTTTCCCCGCGGTGGCTTAAGTATAAAAGAGGTGCTAAAGAGATGGCAACTCCCTCTGAGCCTTGGAATTGGTGGCTCAGTGGCCTTGTCTCAGCTTGGAAGTCTTGTGTCGGGCGGTGTGTCTCTACGCAGAGTAGTCACACCTACGTGGACAGTAACAGGGCGCTCTTTGTGAGTAGCCGCACAAGTGGGTTGGGGAGCGGAGACAGGAGGCTCTGCAAAGCAAGCCTCGGAGCCAGCCCAGCTCAGCGCCCAGCCGCGAAGCCGTGGTGCCCTCTGGTGTTCCCAGACCATATTGCATGGCTTCACAAGGCAGTTGGGACCGCTTGGAGCATCTCTGAGCCGACGCTGCCATCTCCTGGTGAGAGTTGCATTCAGCAAATCTCCAGAACGTTCAGCGTTCTAGGCTAGGAGCCACAAGGGCCGGGCCACTTTCGCCCGAATTCCCAGGGCCCACTTTTGGGAGGCATGAAAACACACAGGAAAGACAAGCTGGCTGCCAGCAGAGGCCCTGATGACTTCAAAACATCCTCTGGGCCGCCTTCCCCTACACAAATCTTTACCACTGCACTTTTGTGTGTGAGTCTGGGGAGGGGGTGGTTGGGTTTTTTGTTGTTGTCTTGTTCTGTCACCCAGGCTGGAGTGCAGTGGCACAATCACGGCTCACTGCAGCCTGGATCTCCCTGGGCTCAAGTGATCCTGACGCCCCAGCCTGTTGAGTAGCGGGGACCACAAGTGCACACCACCACGCCCAGCTAATTTTAAAAATATACATTTTGCAGAGATGGTGGGGGTGAGGGTCTCACTGTGTTGCCCAGGCTGGTCTCAAACTCCTGGCCTCAAGGGATTCTCCTGCATCAGCTTCCAAAAGTGCTGGGATTACAGGCGTGAGCCACGGTGCGCACCCTGCTGCACTTCACAAACCACCCTGTGCTGCTTGTTCTCTTTCTGGTCTTTGAGGTGCCTGCATGATTCTGAAGCAAATTATGTGAAGATGTTGCTGTCAGTGGTAGGAATTAAGCAACTTTACCAGAAAGTAATTTTTCCATGTTATTTATGCATGTAAACAAATATGTATTCTAAAGCAATATATACTGTTATATTTACTGTTTAACCTCATAGAAACCTTGCAAAATAGAAGCCACTTAAAGCCACACACCCAAACCTCTATTAGAACCTTTTCACTTGGCTTTGTGTGTACTTATAGAACAAATTAAACACATAAATACTAAAACAAAAAGCAATTCATAATCCTCTCCTTTTGGTTTTTTAAAAAAATTATTTAAAATCTTAACATGTATTAACTTAAAGAGAATGGCATGAAATGAAGAAAAAGTCTATCTCCTCATCCTGTCTTCCCAAGGCAAACCAGAGTTAATCATTCCTCAAACATCCTCCTAGGTTAAAATGAAGACACCTGCCATGTATATGTAGCCAGTATGAATCGCAGTCCACCTAGGTGTGAAAAAAGCTATACTCTGTATCAGTCCGTTCTCCCCTTGTTATAGGGAACTACCTGAGACGGGGTAACCTATGAAGAAAAGAGGTTTCATTGACTCACCGTTCCGCAGACTTAACTGGAAGCATGGCTGGGAGGCTTCAGGAAACTTAAAATCATGGCAGAAGAGGAAGCAAGCACCCTCGTACCACGGCGGAGCAGGCGAGTGAGTGAGAAGCGGGAAGTGCCACACACGTTTAAAAGATCAGATCACCTGAGAACTCAGTATCGCGAGAACAGCAAGCGGGACGCTCACGCGCAAGATCCAATCACCTCCCACCAGGCCCCTCCTCCAATTCGACATTGGAGATTTGGGCGGGAACACAAATCTAAACCGTTTCAGCTTTAATTTTTAAAACAATGTATTTTGGGGGGCCCACATCTTGACAGGTGGGTGGTAATTATATGCCCCAACTGTTACCGGAGAGGGGTCCTGAACCAGACCCCAAGAGAGGATTCTTGGGTCTCCCGCGGGAAAGAGTTAGAGGTGAATCCATAAAGCGAAAGCAAGTTTATTAGGAAAGTAAAGGAATAAAGAAGGGCTACTCCACAGGCAGAGCAGCGGCCTGGGCCTCTCAGCTGCTCAGACTTAGTGTTAACTTCTTGATTACATGCTAAACAAGGGGTGAATTATTCGTGAGTTTTTTGGGTAAGCTGTAGGCAGTTCCCAGAACTGAGGGTTCCTCCCCTTTTTAGTCCATATAGGGTAACTCCCTGACATTGCTGTAGCATTTGTAAACTGTGATGGCATTGGTGGGAGTGTGTTTTAGTATGGCAATGCATTATAATTAACGTATAATGAGCAGTGAGGATGACCAGAGGTCACTTTTGATGTCATCTTGGTTTTGGTGGGTTTTGGCCAGCTTCTTGACTGCAAGCTGTTTTATCAGTAAGGTGTTTGTGATCTTTGACCTCCTATCTCATCCTGTGACTTAAAAAGCCTAACCTCCTCGAAATACAGCCCAGCAAAGTCTCAGCTTTATTTTACCCAGCCCCTATTCAAGGTGGAGTCGCTCTGGTTCAAACGCCTCTCACATAACCTCTAAGGGTGATGTTAGGAGTTACAGTGTGGGGGTTCACTGAGGGTCGTTTGGTTCTTGGTCATCTATTCTGCCCGGTGATTTTTGAGAGATCTGTGAATTCTGGACCTTTAAGAGGTCCTTGAACATTTCCATGGTGTGCGCAGGATAAGGGGGGTGGTTCTTTGACAATCCCATGTTTATATAACTATGTCACTGGGCAGGTCTCTTTCAGTCTTGCGACTTCTTTGAAAATACTGCATAAACCTGGGACTCCTCCTCCAAGTCCGGGGTCACAGACCACCTGGCTTCTCTCCTCCCTCACTCCCTTCCCAACCCAGAGGAAGCTCTTTCTCATCTGCGAGGAAGCATCTCTTTTTTCTACTCCGCTTTTGACAAAGTAGCCCTATTTTCATCCATACCCGAGAATCTTATTTACTCTATAGCTTAAGATTTGGGCAAAAATATAGAAGAATTAGAACGATCTCATTTCTTATTTGCTTTGTTTCTCATCTGAGGCCATAATGAAAGGAAAAATTACTTGTCTCCAAGAAACAGACATCAGAAAAACATCCCGTTTTTTTTTTTTTTCACAGAAATTAAGTATATCAAAATATTTTCCTGCTCTATTTTCCCATTATCTTTGTGGTTATGATAGTGGCCTGAATGTGGAGCATACTGACTTCAAACTCTAATTACAATGGTTGTTTCCGGTTTGGGGCAACTATTAGTAAAATGTACTATGAACATTTACGTATACTTTTTTTTTTTTTAAACGGAGTCTTGCTCTGTCGCCCAGGCTGGAGTGCAGTGGCACGATCCCGGCTCACTGCAACCTCCGTCTCTCGAGTTCAAGCCATTCCCAGCCTCAGCCTCCCGAGTAGCTGGGACTACAGGCGCCCGCCACCAAGCCCGGCTGATTTTTTGTATTTTTAGTAGAGAGGGGGTTTCACCGTGTTAGCCAGGATGGTCTCGATTTCCTGACTTCGTGATCACCCGCCTCGGCCTCCCAAAGTGCTGGGATTACAGGCTTGAGCCACCGTGCCCGGCCTTACATATACTTTTTAATGAAGTGATGTGTTTTCATTTTTCTTGGGTAAATACCGGTGAGGGGAATTTCTGAATCATACAGTAAATGTGTTTAAATTTAGAAGAAACTACCAGTTTTTCAAAGTGTTTGCACCACTTTGTGCTTCTACCAGCAATGTTTGAGTGTTCCGGTTATTTTACATCCTCCCCGCAATGTGTATTAATATTTTTACACGTTAGTGAGCCTGTAGTAGTATCTCTTTGTGTCTTTTAACACTTTTTTATTATAATAATATCTATTTGCTTATAAAAGAAATATGGACTTAGTGTATTTCAAAAACACAGAGAAGTAGAAAAAGGAACAAAGCAGCAATTGTCATTATTTCATAAGTATAGCAATTTGGGAGACTGAGACAGGCAGATCACCTGAGGTCAGGACTTTGAGACCAGCTTGCCCAACATGGCGAAGCCCCATCTCTACTGAAGATACAAAAAATTAGCCAGGCATGGTGGCAGGTGCCTGTTATCCCAGCTACTCGGGAGGCTGAGGCAGGAGAATCATTTGAACCTGGGAGGCAGAGGTTACAGCTAGCCGAGATGGCACCACCGCACTCCAGCCTGGGTGACAAGAGTGAACTCCGTCTGGAAAAAAAAAAAAGAATTAGTTTATTTCCTTTTCATTATTTCGCTGTTATTTTTACATATTTATAATTCTGCATAAGTAATCTTGATTCTTGCTGTTTATATTTTAAAGAATCCTCATTTTTGAAATTCTTTCAAGAGTTCTTTTTATATATTATAGATGTTAAATCTTTATCCATAATATATGTAACATATTTTTGAACATTTGTGGTATTTCTTTCCATGCAAATTTTTTTATGTAGTCAAAGTTATTGCTTCTGGGTTTTGAGTCATAGCCAGAAAGCCTTTTCCTATATCAGAATAAAGAGAAATTCACCCGTGTTTCCTTCTAGCACTTGTATGCTGTCATATTATTACATTAGATCCTTTATTCGCTTGTTCTTGTGGTGAATGGTGAGACATGGACACAATTTTAACTTTTTCCAAATAACTATTTAGGTATAGAGCTATTCAGATTTTCTATTTCCTTCTGCATCAGTTTAAGGGATTTGCCTATTTCAAGAAATCTGTCCATTTCATCTAAATGTTTTAATTTGCTCTCCAAAGATGTTTATCACATACATACACCCTATTATTATTTTAATGTCTATAAGACCTATAATGACACAATGGGAAAAGACCATACCTGAATGACTAATGCTTATGTAATAACATTAAGCAGAGGGCCTGCCACTAAGCACATGAGTGATTACATTTTATTTTTAAATTCCGTAGTCTTCAGATGACTGCAAGTGAATTCAGCAAGATTATGTTTGGCAACATGACTGTTGGGAATCTTAGCACCATGTAGTGCTGTTGATGGAGGGAGATGATTTTTTAAAAGTCATGGTGAGTTGGTTAGATGCTCCAAAGCTGTTCTCCTCTTACAGCAATTACTCAGTAACTTGTCATACTTACGATTCTATGAGATAATATGAAAATTAATAAGGTACAACCTCATCCCTTAGAATGTAAGCTCTCAGCCAGCACACAAAGGTGTGTAACATCAATGATCATACTTCATCTAGAAATAGTACAAGTAGTTTGATAATGAAACACAGAGGAAATAGAGGTTGCTCTCAGAGAGGTCAAGGAATGCTGTATGGTAAAGGGGCACTTAAAAATGAATAAATTCTGGTGTTTGAAGATAAAATACAATCAGAGTAAACACCATGCAGGGAGAAAAGTCATAGTCGCGAAGAAATCTTGCCTTGCATGAGTTGAGGGTGGACAGGCTGGGGTCCAGAGTGGTGGGAGGTAGTAGTGGGATGTATATGATCTTTGACCTCTTATCTCATCCTGTGACTTAAAATGCCTAACCTCTGCGAAATACAGCCCAGCAAAGTCTCAGCCTTATTTTACCCAGCCCCTATTCAAGATGGAGTCGCTCTGGTTCAAACGCTTCTGACATAACCTCTAAGGGTGATGTTAGGAGTTACAGTGTGGGGCTTCACTGAGGGTCGTTTGGTTCTTGGCCATCTATTCTGCCAGGTAGGAAAGGTAGGTTCACATAAGACCATCAGAGAGGGCCTTGCATTCTGGAATAAAGTTTCTGGATTTGACCCTGTAGTTCATGGGAAACCAGAGTAGTAAAGAGCTATGAGTGAATTAGTTCTGACTGCAATGTGATTGATAAATGGAAACGAACAAAACTAGAGGCAGAGTGAGAAATAAAGTTCTCCCGTAGCCATGCAAATGGCAATGCCAATCTGAGCTAGGATAGTGGTGCTCCGGAAAAGACAAAGATGGACATGAGAACACAGCCAGTAGATATGAGGAAATAAGCACTAGGAATTTAACACAGTAATGTAAGTTCTATTTCAAAATTTCAAAAATACTTGTCTTTGCAATGCAAACTCAAAGAGCTACAATAAAAATATCAATTTTCTTCACAGCAGGATACCTGGGCAATGTCCGGAATGAATGTGCTTCAGTGAACCATTCCAATGGCAACCCTAGTTTAGTAAAATGAACAAAGGACTGTGAAGGGTACAGAAAGCCAGTAAGTCCTGGATCCTTTCACGGAAAAGGGCCTTTGGAATTTTAAAAGTGACATATCAGGCCAGGCACAGTGGTTCACGCCTGTAATCTCAGCACTTTGTGAGGCTGAGGCGGGCAGATCACCTGAGGTCGGGAGTTCGAGACCAGCCTGACCACCATGGAGAAACCCTGTCCCTACCAAAAAAATAAAAAAAATTTTAAAACTACAAAAAATTAGCTATGCATGGTTGCACAAGCCTGTAATTCCAGTTACTCCAGAGGTTGAGACAGGAGAACTGCTTGAACCCGGGAGGCAGAGGTTGTGGTGAGCAGAGATTGTGCCATTGCACTCCAGCCTGGGTAACAAGATCAAAATTCTGTCTCTAAATAAATAAAGTGACATATCAGAGCTAAGGAGCCATCAATTTAATTTAAAATTTTGAAATGGATGCCGTGGATTTGTTAGAGAAGTCTGGCCATGGTCTAGCTCATGAATAGTTTTACAGCATGGAGGTCATTAGTACATTTTGGTAATTGTTTTTCAGCTTCATTTTGGTAGAAACCAACCATTCAAGGGCCCTCAGGCTTAAAGGAAATTAAAATAGGGTATAAGGTAAAGGTCATTGCTCTGTAAAGCTATAGCTTCCATTGACTCAAATGGAAAATATCATTTCCCTAAAGGCAGTCAGAGGACTCTCATATGATATAATAGAAGGTATATAGATTTTGGATCCAAGTGGGCTCATTTGTCTTCTTTGAGCTGTTTTTTGACCTTGAACAAAACACACTATCTCTCAGAAATTAGGTTTCCTCACCCATCTATTAAAAAAAGGGGAAAAAGACGGGGCGCGGTGGCTCACGCCTGTAATCCCAGCACTTTAGGAGGCGGGGTGATTACCTGAAGTCAAGGGTTTGAGACCAGTCTGGCCAGCCTCGTGAAACCCCGTCTCTACTAAAAATACAAAAATTAGCCAGGTATGGTGGCGGGCGCCTGTAATCCCAGCTACTCAGGAGGCTGAAGCAGGAGAATCACTTGAACCTGGGAGGCGGAGGTGCAGTGAGCCAAGATCGCGCCACTACACTCCAGCCTGAGCAACAAGAGCAAACCTCTGTATCAAAAAAAAAAAAAAAAAAAAGGCGGGAGGGAATGGCAAACGACGCACACAATTCTTGGTAGAATTAAATAATGTGAAACAGTATCAGTCCAAGCCACATTATATAACTACTTCATGCATATAATTGTACCAAAAAGATGTATAAGTTCCTATAGTATCTGTGCAAGTCTCATTTTCAGTTATTTTTTTCACTATGTGGTTGCCAGTCAGGCTTTTCTTTTTCTCAAATAGACAAATATCCTTTCTGCCTAATGCTGTTACTTCTGTTTAGAATTCTCCCATCTCCCATACACCCTCCTCCCTTAGTCTTTAGGTCTCAGATTAAATGTCACCATGTTCGGAGGATCTTACTGATTTCTCTAAACTAGACTAGACTAGACTCCTGTAATCTCACTGGCAGTGCCCTGCAGTTCTTCAAAACCCTTTTCATAAAGTCATCACATCATTCTTTATGTAATTATTTGTTGATTGTCTTTCTTCCCTGTTAGCTCCTGGAGGGCTAGAACAGAATCCTTCTTCATTGCAGTAGTTCTAGTATTGCCTACTACACTCACTGCCACGTTGCTGGTGGTTAAATATTTGTTGAATGAAAGAATAAATGAATGAGTACAGTTCAGTAGCCAGACCTCTTATTTATTTGAACAACTGAAACAGAAGACAAACCACATGACAAGATGCTGAGCTGAGATTTTGCAGCTGACTGCTGAAGCTGACTGTGAAATGAGGATGAGCATTCCGAATGCTCATTAGGGACTGTTCTTGGGATCAACTCCCATGGAAGAGAAAGAAAGGGGAAAAAAAAGGAAGCAGGATTGAGCAGAGTGAGAAATTTCAATGAAAGTATTAGCCACCCGCATGGAGAGTTCTAAAGATGGGTTGACCCTTCCGAGCTGCCCCATGTTCAGTCACAAGGGTCAGGTCTTCATGACTGATGGGCTTTTTTACACTTCTAAGTCAGTTGATTATTGCATGTGGCCTCCCCCAAGAAGAGGCATAACTTTACTTGCCTTGACTCTTGCTGAGGGGGATACTGAAGGGAACTGACACTGAGGGCAGCTTTCCAGCAGCAGCAGTACTTCATGCAGCTGCAGGAATAAGCCCTCTGTTCCCAAAGTGGGATCCATGTGGTGCAGTGCAACATTCACCCTGACTGACAGCATTTCGGTACAGATGTTCTCTATCAGGTATCCTGAGGGGGCTTGACTTGGCACTGGGTTTGGTAGCAGGGACCTCAAGCTCTCTCTCCCACACTGGCTGCTGGTGACTTTAGCCAGAGACCGTAAAAAGCACCCATTCATGAAATATATTTTCGTGGCTTCTATCTGGGTTACAACCCATGAAGAAGCAATAACAATGCAGAGATGGAAGGGAACCGAGTTCAGAATAAAGCGCAGCAATGGTTGTGAAGATCAATAGACTTGAGTTTAAATGGAGTATTAGCTATGAGAACTACAGAAGGCTGCAAACTTCCCAGAGCCTCAGCCCCCTCATGGGTAAGAGGATCACTCAAAGTGCTAGTAAGACTCTGTAACACAGCAGGTACTTTCCATATATGAATTCCCTTTCTACACTCCCCCCACCCCAACACACACATGCACTTCAATCCGGCCTTTACCTTAACATCCCAACCATCCTCCACAATGGCTCTGGCGCGCTAGACACCTGCTGCTTTCCTTGGTGGATTACCTCTGGTTATGGAGCTTACCCTATCCAATGTGGCTGCTGATGCTACTGCAGGACAGCAGTATCTCTTAGCAAGTCCTCATTTGCCTCTCTGGTTCCTTTACCCCATCATATATGCTCAGATATACAAAGATGATATTTAGTACCCAGGTATCTCTTTTTCATAGTTAATATTCTTAAATCCTTCAGACTTACCTCTCGTAATCTACACTTCAAAACCTCTATCACACTAGCCCCTTCCTCCATCTAAATGGGCTTTATTTTGTTAATATTCAACTCAAACTGAGTTTATTACAGCTTTATAAAATGCCCTGAGCAGCGACAAGTTGGCACAACCATCCTTGTTCTGCATACTGGAGTTCTATTAATGTGTTTAAGGTGCAAAAACTGGTTTTTAAGAGTTATTAAACATTTTCCACAATGTAATCTAAACCCTCAAGATCTGTTTCACAGGAACCTCTGCTAAATTGTTTATACCCTAACCCTGGTAGTTTGGCATCGTATAAATTATTCACACATATCCCATGAGAATGTTGACTCTGACCTCTGTTTTCAGAGTTTCCATATACCAGTCCTCCTCTCTCCCTATGAACTATCTAAGACTGGGATTTCTGCTGCACACCTTGAAGTACAGAAAATAGTGACACTGATGCATGCCTTCATTGGTCACAACTTTGTCGTGTGTTTTCAGTGTTTATTTCAGTAAACTCTTTTTTAAACTTAAAGTTATTTTTAAAACATTGTTATTATCATATATAAAAACCTAGCACGACTTGTCCTCAAAAGAAGGTAAACAAATGTATTAAGGTCTAGAAAAATATATTTGCTTGTCAAAGGCTTTATTTTAAAGGGGACATTAGAAGTTTAGAGATGTGTTTCCGGCATTTTAAACCAAAATAAAATGTTTTTTTTAAATGTATTTAAACAATTTTTGGAAATTTTTGAAAGGAGAATAACATTCTACCATGTGATTCAATGCTATTGAGCACCAGTGCCAAATAGATCACAAGTGAGAGTTGTCCCACACTTTGGGGAAACATCTAAGCCACTGATAAAAAATATTACATTGATGGATTATTTAGTATTCTTAGCTAGGATCCAGGGCGAACACATAGATATGCTTATCATTCCCATCACAGCACAGACTTCATAATCCCCTTAATGAGGAAGGGAGAGAAACTGACATCTTATTTTATCTTTCAACTTTATTAAAACTGGGATTATCTGACTTTCTAATTTACAAATGATGTAATTGAAGATTAGGGAGCAAAATAATTTGTCCTGGGTCACATTTTTAATTGTGAGGAAGATTCCAGGTTTGAACCCAAAATTCCTGACTCCAAACGGTATTTTTATTTTTATTCCAACACAAAAAGTGGAAGAATTCAAGAACTCTTCCCTGTGATAGTTCAAGAATTCTCAAACCTGGGCATTAGAATCACCTGGCAGACTTCTTAAATCCAAATTGCTGGGCTCTGCCCCAGTTTCTAATTCAATAGATCTGGGGTGAGACCCAATAATTTGCATTTCTAATAAGTTCCCAGGTGATGCTGATGCTGTTATTCCAGGGATCACATTTCCAGAAGCACTATCAGTCAATAGGTTTCCTTTTATATCTGAATAAATGGTTTGCAACTCCAACTGCACATAACCAACTGAAAAATTTTAAAATAAATATACTCTGGTGTTATCCCAAACTGAGTGAATTATACCTTCCGAAGGGGATTCTGGGCACTTCAGAGCACTGCTATTGATTGCAGCATGTAGCACGGTTTGAGAATCAGTGGGCCACAGCAAATAGGGGTTCCAAAGCTTACAGTTACTAACACAAGTGTATTAGTCCATTTTCACACTGCTATAAATACCTGAGACTGAATAATTTATAATGAAAAGAGGTTTAATTGACTCACCATTCTGCATGGCTGGGAAGGCCTCAGGAAACTTAAAATCATGGTGGGAGGTGAAGGGGGAAGCAAGGCACTTCTTACATGGTAGCAGCAGGAGAAAGAGAGAAAGAGAAACTGCCCCTTGTAAACCATCAGATCTCGTAAGAACTCCCTCACTGACACATGAACAGCACGGGGGAAACCGCCCCCATGATCCAACCACCTCTCACAACCAGGTTCCTGTCCTGACACATGGGGACTACAATTCGAGATGAGATTTGGGTGGGGACACCAAAGCCAAACCATACCAGCAAGTGTGTTTCTGGTGGTTATTACCTTTGTTCTCTAGGCTTTCTTCAGATGAATAACTGAACTGCTGAGATTTTTCTCTAATTTGGTCTCCAGGCCTCTCTGGAGAGCGGCGATAAAGCTTGGCTGTCCTAGGGCTCCAGGGGAGGTATTCACAGGTGTTTGCAGTGTGTCTTTCACGTGATGCTTCTTTATCCTGATTGACAGCCTAATGCCTGAGTCTGATCCATAGCCAGCTGTCTCTCTCAAAGGAAATCTGGCAGACACGCTTTGTGGCTCTTGTCTGATCTGTGTCCAGTTTATTTCTGCCAAGATAGCTACTCTCTAGGAGAGCGTGTTGTAAGTGATAACACTCCTGGAGCCCCCGGACCTTGCATTTTGGTTTCCTAGTCTCCTTATGTCTTACCTAGTAAGGTTTAGGTGTGCCAGTCAGGAGAGACAGAAGGAAAATGGGAAACCGAAATGCATGACATGAGAGAGAGATGACCAGCAGGAGCACACCTTTATCAAGGTCTAGGGGCTCCAGGAGTGTTCTCACTTAGGCTTTCCACAGGGGGTTGTGAATTTGCTAGTTTAAGGAAAACACGTGTGAGAAGGGGGAATGTACCTACACGACTCTGGTGTTGGCCATTGGGTTTTATCACAGTCAACAGCTGTGGGATATATTGGGTTTGGATTCAGTGGGATGAGGAACAAGTGGGCTATATTGCAAACAGCCACATGGGGAGAGGAAATTTTAACTAGGCCAAAGTTGACAGGGTACAACTGGACTTCAAACAACTTATGTCCGGCCTAACAATGGATGCCAAGGCAGCAACTGTATTAAACAAATTTATGACATAGAGATAACCCAGAAAGGGTCATCTGTTTGTATACTCTTAGCTTGCATGGGAATAGAGAGAGAATAATTGCTACCACATGACCCACATCAGAGAAGAAACTGTTCTTTTGATAGAACCTATTCAGATGTATGTTGACTTTCTGCTTGGCATCTTGGAGCAATAGGAAAGTGTATGTTTCTATTGTTGGAAAGCCCTCTCGATCTCATTCAATCACCAGGTGCATTCAGGCCTAAGCCCCCTTTGGGGTGTGTAGGTAATCTGTATTTCGATGCCAGCACTGGCCTAGTTACAGTACTAGGAATTTGTTCTGAACAACTGCAACATTTCTGACTTCCACCTCCTTCTAGACTCCCAGGGCTGTCAACAAGTCGTATCTTTCATCCTCATCAGTTCCTTTTACGTTCCCACAGCAAGAAAGGAAAAGCAGCCAATGATGTATTTTGTTACCAAGCCATTGGGGACACACTGGAGCCAGTATAAAAAAAAAAGCATGCCTGGCTGGGCGTGGTGGCTCACGCCTGTAATCCCAGCACTTTGGGAGGCCAAGGCAGGCAGATCACTTGAGGTCAGGAGTTCGAGACCAGCCTGGCCAACATGGTGAGACTTCCCCCATGTCCCTATTAAAAATACAAAAATTAGCCGGGCATGGTGGCACGTGCCTGTAATCCCAGCTACTCAGGAGGCTGAGGCAGAAGAATCACTTGAACTCGGAAGGCGGAGTTTGCAGTAAGCTGAGATCACATCAGTGCACCCTGGCCTGGGTGACAGAGCGAGACTCCATCTCAATAAATAAATAAAAGCATGCCTCAAACTTACTCCAGCCAAAGGAGCTGGAGAATTTAAGCACAGTAAGAGTCCAATCAAAGGAGAAAAACTATGCAATAATTGGAACAAAGTTTAAAATACATCATTATTAACTAAAATGGGATATTGGAGTAGTGAGGGGTTGACTAGTAAAAAGCAAAGAGAACTCTAAAGAATATAGAAATAGCCGACCTACGGAGCAGCCACTGCCTGCAAAGCTGAGCTGAAGTGTCCAAGGGAGACCCTCTACCCACAGGGTGAGGTCAGGTCCTAGTCGGACAGGTCATGGCTGTGACTCACTGAAGGGCAAATAAGTTGCTGTAGTGCTGCCTTTGTAGAACTTTCTGGAAATCTGCCCTCTAAACCTTACCAGAAATCCATCTTCTAAGGTGTTGGGGAACATTGTTCATGGAGCGGTATCTCTCTAGAGTCACTGCTACAAACCGACTGAAGGTGGTATCTTGGGACGCCGCTGGCTGCCGTCACAGTCACTGCTACAAAACTACCGAAGGTGGTGTCTTGGGATACTGCTGGCTGCCGTCACAGTTACTGCTACAAAACTACCGAAGGTGGTGTCTTGGGACGCTGCTGGCTGCTGTCACAGTCACTGCTACAAAACTACCAAAGCTGCTGTCTTGGGACGCTGCTGGCTGCCATGCACTGCATGAGCCTGCGCTGGAGAAGTCGTCCACCCTGCAGGAACCCACCTAGCCGGAACACCAGAACCAAAGTGGAAACGTCTCCCCAGCACCCTCTACTGAGCAAAGCTTAACATCGCATCAGCTGGCAAAGGAAACTGTTTCAAAGGCCTGATCCATTTTCACAAAGCAAGTGGTAAAGGTGAATTTGGAGCTGAGAGGCAATACATTGTTAACTGGCATATACACCCAATCCTATCGGTCAATAGATGAAGACTGTTCTGAGGCTTAGGGAGGCAGAAATTCTTTCTGCAACACTTCTAGCCCACCACACATATAGGCCAGGCATGCTTCAGCATCCAGGGAAAAATGTCTTGCAAAGGAATTTATGTCCTGGCAGATGGAAGCCGGCCTGGCGTGCACTGAGGTATAACAGAAGTGAGAATGGGTAGACACTGACCCTATCTGCTAGAACCAGTATTCCATTTTCCACCTGCAATAAGATCATGATTGTGTTCATGCACAAGCAGGTCAACCCCATCCAGAATCCCATAGGAGGATGTGTTTCTGGCTCTTCTCCCGGTTGCAAGATTGTCAGTCAGGGTCTAATCAGATAAAAAGAAAGAATTTATTTACAGCAGAGGGAATATAATTGCAGGTGTGATGGTTAATTTTAATATGTCACCTTGACTGGGATAGGAGACAGCCAGAGAGATAGAAAAATATTACTTCTGGTTGTGTCTGTGAGGCTGTTTCTGTAAGAGAGTAGCATTTGAATCAGTCCACTAAGGGAAGAAGACTCGCCCACACCAGTGTTGGGAGCATCATCTCATCTATTGAGGGCCCATCTGAATGAGACAAAAAGGCAGAAGAAAGGTAAATTGACTGTCTTTTTCAGCTGGGACATCCATCTTTTCTTGCCCTCAGACATCAGACCTCCTGATTCTCAGGCCTTCAGACTCCAGGGACTTAAGCCAGTGCCTCAGTCTCAGAGTGGGAGTTACACCACTGGCTCCTCTCTTTCTCAGCTCTTCCAACTTGGACTGAATTACACTCCGACTTTCCTGGTTCTCCAGCTTGCAGATGGTATATTGTGGGACCTCTCGGCCACCATAGTCACATGAGCTAATTCCCATAATAATTCTCCAAGATGTGTGTTTGTGTGTGTGTGTGTGTGTGTGTGTGTGTGTGTGTGTGTGTGTGTATCTTTTTGGTTCTTTTCCTCTGTAGAACCTGGACTAATACAGCAAGGAATTGCAGGTGCTGGAGGATCTGAGAACCAAACATAGGACTAGCAGTTAAAAACAGATTATCACTGGGAGGCCAAGGTGGGCAGATCACTTGAGGTCAGGAGTTTGAGACCAGCCTGGAGAACATGGTGAAACCCTGTCTCTACTAAAAAAGAAAATACAAAAATTAGCTGGGCATGGTGGCAGGCATCTGTAATCCTAGCTCCTCGGGAGGCTGAGGCAGCAGAATCACTTGAACCTGGAAGGCAGAGATGCAGTCAGCCAAGATCATGCCACTGCAATCTAGCCTGAGCGACTGGGAGACTCCATCACAAAAAAAAAAAAAAAGAAAGAAAAAGAAAGACAGAGAGAGAGAAAAATTATCAGGGAGGCAGAGTTACTGGTGCCCACGGTCTGGGATCACTCGATGGAGGCTGCAAGCAGAAAAGCAGAATAGATTTGTCTAGGAGGAGGTAGAATCACTGAGAAAAAGCTATCATTATTCTAACGTTGCTTTCTTCTGGATGACCCCACTCAGAACCCAGATGGCTGGAATCTTAGGCAATACAGCTGACAGGGGAAAGGAAAGGAATGTCTGTGAAGGCAAACAATCTCCAAACTGGAAAATTAGGCAAGATTGTTGGCTGAAGACACTGAGTTATGTAGGTTGTTATTACATAAAAAGGAAGAAAAATGCTGCACGAAACATTGGATACATCGAAGAAAAAGGCATGGATGGAAAACATCCATAACTTTCACACTATGAAACAGGATAACTGAGGATGGTATTGCTCTTAATTTCTTTAAAGCTATGAGACTGACTATCTTCGGAGGCAGTGAGTTTGATTCAAGTATTAACTTGCATCTGATTGTAATAATAGTAAATTTTTAAATTCAGGGTGTCGCCTCTTTTTTCCCCCTTTTTTGAAATAAACCTCTGGAATTCTTACTGCTTCCAGAAGCTATTTTAATCTTCGGACCTTGGAGGTTATGCATATCTGATCTTATAAGAATAACGTAACACTTGGGGGCAAAGATGCAGCCAAGTAGCTCAGCACTGGAAGCTAAGATGAAGAAGATCTCCATGGCTTCCAGGACTTTCCCCTTGGTGCTATGGGCAACAGGGAGAGAGGTGACCCAGGCACTGCAGAACACCAGCATGCTGAACATCAAGAACTTGGATTTATTGAAGGTGTCAGGCAAACCCATGGCCAGGAAAGCCAAGGTAAAGCTCCCCAGGGTCAAGGAGCCCAGGTATCCTAGGACATGGTAGAAGGCAGTGCTGAAACCCTCATTGCGTGTGAGAACTACAGATCCAAGCTTAGAGTGTGTCTGTGTCAATGAAGGGAGCAAAGTTTCTCAGCCCGAGTCGACAGATCAGGAGGTAGATTCTACTTGAATCAGGGAGAATATGAAAAGGACAAAATTAGGAGATCCTGATACCAATCACCATCTTATTCTCCCTGGCATTCTGGCCTTCAGAGCCAGAACTACAGTGATGGTTTTGGTCAGAATGATAGAAATCCAACTCTAAATGTTATTTGTTGGAGTCACCAGGTAACTGTGTGGGGGGGGGTGGCCAATGAAGAGGGTGGAGCAGAGGAAGAACAGTATGAGGGAAGTCGGACTTTCAGCAGAATGTATCTGAAAGTCCATGTACTGGCTTTGACTGAGGGGATTTCCTGATGCTTCACAAATACCCCAAGGACCATTGTAGTAAGGACAGAGAAGCAGAGCTGTGCAGGCCAGAGCCATCCCCAAAGGGTCTTCAAAAGTCAAGAAGTTCACATCCTTTGGAAGACAGTAAATTCTCTGAGTATTCTGATATTTATCATCTGGACACTTCTTATACTGAATAGTATCTGAAAAAGCAATGGTTTTTTGTTTAAGGTTCATAAATTCTTACTGATTCCCAGAAACAAAAAGTCATTTTTGGCATTGTAGGGCACCTTGTCCACTCAGTGCTATACTCAAATGTCATGCTAAAAGCATGTTACAGAAGCAATAAT